>NW_028275157.1:19496756-19805649 GCF_013281855.1 Momordica charantia | reverse complement strand
TCTATCAAATCATGCAAAATTCAACCATTTTGATCTGGAAATTTTTTTAAGTACAAATAGGATTTGAAATCTTCATTCAAAATCATGTCGTACCAAATAGTGGAATTCATTTAAAATCCATCATGATTTTGAATTCCTTCAAAATCCGAGGCACCGAACAGAGCATTAGTTCTAAAACGAGGAAAAATCACAATTGATTGGCGGCATAGTCCGCTCGTGGCTGGATGGAGATACCCTCTCCGTCCTCTTAAAAAAAACATTTTAAATTTTCATCTAAATTTCTACGATAAAACAAAGAAATTTTAATTATTTTTTTATCTTGATTTTCAAAACTTGACTTAGATTTTTAAAAGTATTTTAAAAAATATTCAATCGAGAGATCAAGAGTTTCAATCTCACCTGGCCATGTTGTACTAAAAATACCATATTTTATGTATTGATAGAAAAAACTAAATTGGCCAAACCGAACATAGCTCAAGTGGTTAAGACATCTATCTCTTGAGAGGTCATGAATTCAAACTCCTGACCCCGGCTGTATTAAAAAAAAAAAAAAGATAGAAAAAACTAAATTTATAGTTTACTTACCAGAACTATTGCTTTGATGTTAGATGGATCAATCTGATAATCCACTTCTTGGGAGCCCATGAGTTCCAACATAACATCCACGAAATCCTTATTTTTACCTTCATTCTTGGACCCAATATGTTCCTCAACAATCTTCTCTAAGAACTCATCATACTCCTTACCAACAAATTTTGCCCGACGATTCAGCCCTTGAAGATCAAACGCCGCAATTAAAGGAATATAATCCGCCAAATTAGGAGCTGCGCCCAATTTCATGGACTCTTTTATCACAGCCTTGAATCCCCTCTCACCAAACTCTTCATCTGTATATTTCTTCCCAAACACCATCAAACAAGTCATGTCTGCGATGAGAGACGACACTTTAGAACTCAAATTCACTTCAACATGAGCTTTTGAAGCCTCTCGAAGACACTCAATCAGCAAGCCAAGCTCCTCTTTTCTCATTGATTTGAAAGAGTTGATTTTTTGGGAGCTAAGCAATTCGAGAGTGCACAATTTGCGCATGTTTCGCCAATAAGAACCATATGGAGCAAATACCAAATCCTTTTGACCATAGGACATGATACTGGAAGTATGAATTAGTGGCCTACTCGAGAAAACAAGGTCGTGGGTTTTGAGGAAGAGCTCGGCGGCGGCGGGGGAGGACACGACAATGGTGGGCACAAGGCCTAGTTTCATGTGCATTATGGGACCATATTTTTGGGATAAACGATGGAGATTTCTATGTGGGAGTTTGCCTAACAGATGAAGGCTACCAAGAATGGGGAACCCTTTTGGACCAGGAGGCAATTTCTTGCCTTTGTTATGGCTTTTGAAGAGCCGTGAGTGTAAGAGAAGAGCAAGAACAAGAATTGCAATAGTGACGACCCAAATCCAAGCCATTTGGGAGATGTAATCGAAGAATGCGATATGTTGAGATGCCTTTGTATAGGATAAGATCAGCCCGTGAAATGAAGTGGGAATTATGTATTATATATGGATGAGAAAGAGTTGGCTGAGCTAGCCTGTTGGAGATCTATGTGGTTTCAAATTAGGGCTCGGTTGATGATGTAGAAATGACAGTGAAGTGTGTTGGAAAATTTAATTGCCCAAAACCTCTATATATAACGTTAATTTTGTTTCACATGTTTGACACTGTTGTCCTAATTAAAGTTGCTTTTTTTTTTTGTTTTTTTTCTGAATTATTATGGAGCGTGGCAGAAAGGTTTGTGGTTATAGATGGAGATTGGAAAGGGATGGCCAAATATTGATGTAAAAATCTCCTGTTTCTACGGCGAGAATAAATGAGAAATTTAAAGAAAACAACACAATAAATAAAACACAAGAATTATGCGGAAAACTCCAAATCGAAGGAAAAACTACGATCCACAAAGGAAAATCAACTATTATGTCAATTACACATATTTTACTCATCGACCTTAATTACATAAAACACTATCCTAAAATTAGTACCGTTCAATAAACTAGAGTTAATATACTAGATTTTTAATTGGGATGAATAAAACTCAAAGTTATGGTTTATAGTACTTGGAGCATGCTCTCTTTCAATATCTTTCCGATGTAGGTCAAACTTCAATTGTAATATATATTTTACTAAAATCCAATAATAATATGAGTTGTTCTAATATTTTTGTATCATATTTTAACAAAGTAGTCCACAATCACACCGAGGTGAAGTAACATTTCTAATCCTTATATGTTTTACTTACGTTTTTGTTGATGGCGAATTTCGGAGAGGTCTATGTGTCCCTTGGACTAGCATTTGCGCCAAGGAGCAAATAAGCCTGCAACCAAAAAACTCGACATCGTTGTAGTGTCCCGCCTAATACATTCCGACGCTCAAGTCAGTAATCAAAGTAATAAAAATAGGGGTGAACACCTTAAGGTTTTAGTGACACGTTTTACACTTACTTGGTGTTTGTAGAAGTCCTTACATGTTTTCCTCAAAATAAGAAAAATTAAAAAAAAAAAAAAAAAGTCCTCCCCTTTTATAGGCATGGATGACCGACCAGGAAGAATGACGGTTGAGATGGCAGGGGTGTGTTGAGTTGCTCCTGACGATGGAGTGTACGCCACTGATAAATAGTGGGTGGTGTCTCCATTTGCAGGTCTGCAACTTGCAGCCTGCGAGTAGCAGGTTGCAGTCTTCAACATCCTCTTCATACAAAAGTGGTAGCAACTCAACCGCATGCTAGCATAGTGTACGATGTAACCGTTTGTGGTACCGCACCTTGCTGTAGCTCCCAAAATCCAACGCGTGTTCTGTTCGGATTTACCCTCAAAATTTTTAATTCATTTACTAGTAAAAATTTTATTGGTATCCCGATGTCTCGATTAAAATGTAGCCAAATGTCCAAATTAAATTAAAGAAAAGTACAATGAAATTAAAAAAAAAGGGAAAATTATATACAAACTCAGCAGTTCTCTCTCTCCTCTTGCCCACCAAACCGGTCATATCACAATTAATTAAGGAAAATACTTCCTCCTCACTTAACAATCTTATCCTTACCACCATTAAATATTTCACAACTATCATTTTTTTTTTAATCTTTATATTTTTTTCATTTCTCCCTCTTAGTTGTTAAATATTTAATGATGGTAAACACAAAATTGCTCATTAGTCAAGTATTTTCCATTAATTAATTGTGAGAAATTTTCTAGGCAAAGAGTGCACATGTGGCCAACTTCAATTGGCTGCTCAGCTTTAACTTTAAAGTTCTCTTCTATTGGGCAACTTCACGTGGTCATATCGATTTTCTTATTATATTAGGTCTGATTATTTCCTCCAATGGCGCGCTGAAGCGTGTCTACCAATTATTACTTTTTCCTTCCTTTCCTTCTCATGCGGTTTTCCCAATTTTCTCCCAACTTTTTTTCCCTTCATTTCCGAGCGAAGAAAAATCAGTATACTCGGTAGACACGTGGCGCAGTGTTGGCGCCACGTCGTTTTTCTACAAAAGTGGCAAAAAAAAAAACAATGAAACTATTTAGACACCCTAAAAATGCCTTTTAATGCGGTTTTTATGAGAAAATTGGAGAAGAACCAGAGAGCTTTGGCATTTATTTCCCACAACTTATAGGCATTTTCTTTAGTTTGTAATTTTTATTTTTCATAGCTAATTGAGTACTTTAATTTGTAATTTTTTTTTCCAAATTTGTAAAGCTTAAATTTGTTGATCAACTTTTTGAGAGTTAATTTATAACTTTGTTCTTAAATTATAAATTTATAATAAGGATGGTTTTGAATTTCAAAAAGAACCCTTCGTAACGGTTTAATTTTAAGCCGTCAAATTTATTTTTATTACTGAAAAGAGAATGCTTTGTAATGATTGAACTCTAAGTTGTAAGAAGAGTCGAAATTTTTAGTCGAATGCCCGAGTTTTGGAGGGTAGAGTAAGCTGAGTTTTATCAAACCTCTATAATTTTTTTTAGAATAATCTTTAATTTTTTTTTTTTTTGAATATGAGAATAATCTTTACTTTGTTTAGTTTGAGATAAAATTAACTGTCTATAAAAATGTGCATTAATTTGATTAATTGGATCATCTTTAATAAAGGTTCATAAAATTTAATAAAAGCATATTCACCCTCTAGTCTAGGATTGCTACAAACCGATCCAATTGCTCTAGGATTTTGCTATAACGAGTAGTTATTAATTGGATTTTATTTTCCTTCTTTTTCATGGAAATAGAAATGCCACGTATCCACTCTCTTTCTTCATTTCTTTTACATTTTGGTTGATTTATAATACATTTTTTAGATTTCTTTAAAGTTCAGCAAACAAAGAGACTGGATCTGAATATTACTATTTAAATCATTGGTTTTAGATACTAAATAAATAATAAATTACATACTATGAATCAAATTCTCACAGATAATTACAAAAGAGAAATTTTACTAGCTCTATAACACAAATTTAATATATATTTTTTTAAAATGTCACAACTTATTATTAATTTTATTTAATAGAGTATGTTATTATTGTAAAATTTTAAACTTTTATTATAATTAAAAATACATATTTTATTTATGTTCCTAATACAAACTTTTTTGATGAATTCTCACTGGACAATGACATACACAGCTCTTTCACAATTCATGAATAAATATACTAATGACAAAGACGAGAAGTAGGAATAACCATAAGATCTTGAGCCCTAGGACAAGTTAAACCAAACTCTTCAGTCATATCCAATTCAGATGGCAACATGCCATTTGGAAGTTTCCAATCAAAACAGTGCACAAGTTGAGCCAACACCAATTGAACCAAAATTAGCCCCAATTGCATTCCGGGACAACCTCTTCGACCAGATCCAAATGGAAGTAATTGAAAATCTCTTCCCTCCACATCTACTTGGCTATCAAAGAATCTTTCTGGAAAGAACTTTTCAGGTTCCATCCAAATACTTTGGTCTCGTCCAATTGCCCATACATTGATTATTATGCGTGACCTTTTAGGAATATAAAAATCACTAACAATACAATCTTCGAGAGACTCGTGTGGTAGCAATAAGGGGGCAGGCGGGTATAGCCTAAAAACCTCTTTAACAACCATTTTCAAATAGTCTAAACTTTCCAAATCTGATTCTTCCACCATCCTATCTAAACCAACTACCTTTTCTAGTTCGTCTTGCATTTTCTTCATTACATCAGAATGCTTAATAAGTTCTGACATTGCCCATCCAATCACAGTTGCTGAAGTGTCCATGGCTGCAGTTAGCATATCCTGTACAAAGATTCAAAGATATATGAAACTGTTAATAATGAAACTGTTAAATTTTCAAAAATGTTTAACAAACTACTTGTGTTTCCATTTTCCCCAAACTAATCAATACAATAAAAATAATAATGATATGAACGGAAAAATGACATTTACGAAGGAGAGAGAGTAATATAGAGGTTCGAACACAGGACTTCCCGTTGGATGAATAAACTACCACTCAATCCAAAAGTTTAACACACAAGTTTGAATTTTTATGGTTGTATATAATAAATTGTCCTTTGTCAAATAGGTCACGAAATATGAACTTTTAATTTTGTGTCTAATAAGATATATGAACTTTTACCTGTCATAAACCAAATTTAAATTCAAAATTGAAAATTTACAAATTTATTAGACACTTTAAAATATTCAAAAATCTATTAGACAAAGTCTCCAGAGTAGAAGCGGACCATTCTAAAAGTTGAGGGCTAGAATATATGTAAAGAAAATGAAATAGTTTAGATGGCTTTCGAGTCTAGTTCTAAATTCATACCAGCATTATAGCTTTGATTGCAGGCCGATCAATCTGATACTCAGTTTCTTGGAAGCTCATAACGTCCAACATAACATCCACAAAATCTTTAGTCTTCTCCTCATCCTTGGACTCAAGATGATCATTAACAATCCTCTCAAGGAAGTCATCCAACGCCTTGTGGACAGATTTCATTTGCTTGTTGAGTCTCTGAAGATCAAGCCCTGCAATAAAAGGAAAGAAATCCCCCAAATTAGGTGTGGCCGCCAATTGGGAACCTTCTTGTACCACAGCCTTGAAACCCCTCTCATCAAAGTCTTTGTCCTCATATTTCATCCCAAACACCATCAAACACGTCATGTCAGTAGTGAGGGACGTGACTTTGGAGCTAAGGTTCACCGCAACTCCATTATCCGCAGCCTCTCGAAGATGATCAATCAACAGCGCCAGCTCCCTCTTTCTCATGGACTTGAAAGAGTTGATTTTGCGGCTGCTGAGCAGTTCAAGTGTGCACATTTTACGCATGTTGCGCCAGTAAGAGCCATATGGGGCAAAAACCAGATTCTTTTGGCAGTAATTCATTTGCTTTGAGGCTTCTGAGAGTGGCCTGCTGGCGAATACGAGGTCGTGGGTTTTGAGGAACAGCTCGGCGGCGGAAGGGGAAGAGACTATGATGGTGGGTACGAGGCCTAGTTTCATGTGCATTATGGGGCCGTATTTTTGGGACAATTTTTGAAGATCTCTGTGAGGGAGCTTTCCTAGCAAATGTAGGCTGCCAAAAATGGAAAACCCTTTTGGACCGGGAGGTAAGTTTTTGGGTTTGAAGAGCCATGGCTTGAAAAGAAGAGCAAGAGCAAGAAGTAGTGGGGAAATGGCCCAAATCCAAGCCATTGTAGAGAACAAGGACACAGAAAATTAAATGATATGAAGCAGAAGAGGGGGAGATTTTGCAGAATTTCAGCTTCGGGGGATTGGTGTGTTATAATGGAAGAAGATAAAGATGAAGTGTGAGTTTGATTCATATTTGTCAATAATTGATGGTATGCTTTTCACAAAAAAAAAAGGCAAATTTGATGGTATGTCCACTTTTCGTCATGTCCTACCATTTGCTTCCTCTTTCTTTTCCTATGCTTTGATAGAGCAACCATGAAGTTTGTGTTGGGAAAAATGGAGACAAAATATCAATTAATTGAAGGTTGGTTATTGGGCAACCATTTGGGCCCAAATCAATTTTTCTTCTTCATTAAGCATTTGCCACCATTATATATGTTTCTTTTGTTTTATGGTCTTCACCCCGTGAGATTAACACAGAAGCAAAATAGGGTGAGCGGCAGCCATTTTTACGGGTGGAGAGAAGAGAGAAAAGTGAGATATTGTACTGTGGAGCATCGTCGGCAGTCCGTTGTCAATCCTAAATAGTTATTGTTGTAGTGCTTAGAAGTTAGGTGGCTATTAGTTCAGCATCTAGACAGTGTTTTAGACGAAGAAAGGTCATTGTAATATTCCCATTATAGTAGAACCTGCATATTGCAGAAGACTGGACGTAGTTCCGAGCTTGGAGTGAACCAGTATATTTTCTGGTGTTTATTTTTCATCTCTATCTCGTATTTCCTTTATTGACTGTGACTTGCTCATGAAAGGGAAAAATATACCGTTGGATTGCTCTTACTTAAGAACTAGAGATATTTTATTGTTACTGCATATATATATTCCCCTTAACATTTTTCCCCAACAGTTAGACTGGATTAAAAGACTTTTTCATATTCTTCTTCTTCCCTTTATTTATTTATTTTTTTATAACTCCAACTCTCCAAGATATACATGTTTCAAATTTATCCACATCAACATAATTCAACTCCTTTCTAAAGATAAGGGTAAAAAAAAACAAACTTTCAAAGGTGGTAAGTTCAAATCTTTTATCCTTGGTGAACCGAAAAAAAAAAAATTTTTGACCTTTCTCCCTAAAACTCTCCAATATTTTCATTGTATTTTAATTAATAAGGATAAAACTTGACTCCTCAGTGAGCAATCTTGTCGTTACCACCATTAAATATTTAACAACTCATTACATTTTAAAATAAAGTGTTGTTTTTTTCATTTCTCTCTGTTAGTTGTCAAATATTTAATGGTGGTAAGGACAAAGTTGCTCATTACTAGTGAGGAGCCAAGTTTTATCCTTTTAATAATTAATTCATAAACTTAATAGACAAGACACTAATGCTAGAGCCATTTATTTGATACTCTATTTCTCTAGATCTCATCAAATAATCCAACATAACATCCAGGAAATCCTTAGTTTTACTTTGATGGTTGACTCAACATGTTCCTCAATGATCCTCTCTAAGGACCCATCAAATGCCTTACTATCACATTTGGCAGGACGTCACAATCATTGAACATGAAGCACAGCAAAAGAAGGAATATAAAATAATCTCCCAAATTAGGAACGGCTGCCACTTCCATTGCCTGTTGCGTATAACAGCCCTAAACCCTTCTCATCCAACTCTTTGTCCGTATATTTCCTCACAAACATCATTATTAAACAAATCATATCCACAGCAAGAGACCCACATTTTTTAACAGATTCAACAATCAGCGGTTCAACCAAAATTTATGTCACCCAAAGTAAAAGGTAAACCAAGGATGTTAAAGATGAATAAATCACCACTCAACCCGAAAGCTTAAACTTATGGGTTGAGTAAATTTAATCCATTTATAAGTATCTCAACAAGAGATACACTACTATCCAACTCTCTTCGTCATCAGAGAAGATAAACCCTAGAGACGAAGAAAAAAGGCCTGGTACCTCAAGTATCAGTTATCACTTGTTAAGGACAAGTGTACCCCAAGTACCTTAGTTTTAATTTTGGTTTCACCCAAAATGTCTCATACCAATAAAGATACTTGTCTTTCTTATATAACATGGATCACCCATTTCCCTAACCAATATGCGACTTTGTTTGCACTCCTGCCAGCTCGATAGTTTTTGTTTTGGTTTGTGAAGAGGCATGAGTGTGAGACAAGAGCAAAACCACCCAGCGCTGGAACAGTGACCCATATCCAAGCCATCACTATTTTAGACTTGGATTTGAAATGGGTATAGATAATTTATCCCACATAAACATTAGCCATTAAATTACAAGTTTGATGTCGCCTAGAAACTCTAAATTGATGTCTTTTAGGCCTTTAAATTTTAAAATATATTAGATAAGTTCAAGAACCTAATACTTTCTACCATTTAGAAGTTGATTAGATACTTGTTAAAATTTAAAGATTTATTAGATATAATTTTCAATGTTTAGATACCAAACTTATATACCTTGGTGGAATGAACATGTGTAATCAAAGGTCTTATTTTGTTATCCAGGATTTGAACACTAAGAATAGTTTATTCTCAAACATCCGGAATGCCTATTGATAACGGTTCTATACCCCTACTTTGAACACATTCTCATCCATGGGTTTCATCATTTTAACGATATTCAAGGTGTAATCATTGAATATATATGTTTTATATATATATATATATATTTTCTTCCTCATTCTAATTTAATAAATTTGGAACCCACAATTATTTCAGTATTTTTCTAAACTAAAATATTTATTTGTACTTTCAAGTTTCAATATATATGCTCTAATTAATTATTCATTAGTAAATTAATTTGTACTAGTAAATGAAAATCTAATAAGAAGTAAGAATGAATATATTATTATTGATTAAACCATATCAAATTACTCGGTTAATGTAAAAATGTAAGATCTTTTGAATAATTTGAATGCTTTATAATTGCATAAAATTGTTGGAAGTAAATCAACGAACCAAACACAAATATCCCTTAAAGTTTGTGGTTGTAGATAAAAGATGGAGATGAGTGGACAAGAAAGTACAACACGTTTAACACGAGGTTGTTGTCATAATTTCTATATCTTTAATGGAGCCCACACAAAAGTGGCCAACAACATATCTTGAATATTTTACGCAAAAAACTTCCCTCTTAGGATTCAGGAGGAAGTTGCCTGTATGCTATTAGACCATATAAGAAATCAGGAGTAGTTTTCTCCTGGATAATCAGGAGGGAAGTTTTTTCCATAAAATAAGGGTTGAATCATTAACCCAACTCATCAAAGCAATAAGAAATTAAGGGTTGAATAATAGAAAATGGTGGATTTAATCCGACTCGAGTCACATGGAATATTCAAAAATGGTTGTTAATAAGATTTTAAGGCTGCATCCACTCGCTCAATTGTTAATTCCGCAAGATTTTACTATCTAGGACTTCTATATTCCCAATAAATTACACATACTAATAAATTAGGTTAGATATTTTATAAATGATTAAATTCACAATCTATGAATTTAAGTTTTTTGGTTCATTGGTGGTTTAATATTGCAAGTAAGAGGCTTAGAAATTTATGTTGCCTCTCTCGTAACAGAGAGATTGATGATGTCTCTCTCATCTCAGCCAGAATCTTGAGGTAGATTTACCACAGGCTTCCGAGATTGAGCACTCCATAAGGAAATTTAAATTATTAGATTTATAATTTTACTCATGAAAAGTGTGTTTTTAATAAATTTTGAGAGGTGGATTTAGAGTGCCACATGGTACGGAGAAACACTAAAACTCGCATTACAGTTAAAAAGAGAGTGTTGAGTGCACCAGACAACCTCTGAGTGCACTGAATGAGAAGTGTCAAGCACACCGTAAGAACATACGAGTACGGTTAATGAACCTAACACTCGAGATTGCAATATGTCTGCCAATGAAGCTTGAGTCAAAAGACAATGGCGTACGTGGTACCTATATATAGTATTTGTCCAAAAATCGAAATCAACAATACTAATAAAAATATCTCTTTAAATTTCTCGATTCCAAAATCTATTATTTTTTTAATTATTTTTTTTTTTGCAACTTGAGATATGGCAAAAAAAAGTTAGGAAAATAAGCAAAATAACAACAAGGTTTGAGTTTTTCAAATATAGCATTTTTTTTTGCAAAAATAATAAAGGTCCACGTTCTAAATTACAAGTATACCCTGCAGACCCGAACCAACAATAAATTACTTTTGATATACTAATGATTGATAGATATACTCCTACTATATATGTGATATATGTTTGATATACATATGGTATGAAATTGATTTACTTCTGATATAACTATGATATATACTACTACGTGATATAGAACTGATTGACTTCTGATATACTATTGATTTACCTATGATATAACTATGATTGACAGATATATTCCTAATATATGTTTGATATACATATAATATGAAATTGATTTACTTCTGATATAACTATAAAGAATTGAGCCAATATTCTGAGAATGTAAAAATATTATTTCTTAAAAAACAAAGAAGGCTCAAGCCCCTGCTTTATCTGTGCACAAAAGAAATATGAAGAAAAAGAGAGAGAAGAAAGTTGTTCCCGAGAGCCATTAATGAAAGGATTTCCTGGGAATTAATTTTAATGACTAACGGCTATAAAGACAAACTTTTCTTATGGGAAGATGAAAGGACAGTAAAATGGGCCTTTACTGATTTGCATTGAAGGTTGAGATATTTTCCCAGAGATAGATGAAGATTACCGTTGGTGGATCTTTAAAGGCTTGGTCAAATGATTTTGTTATTCGTGCTTTATGTCTTCAACTTGGTCTTGAGCTTTAATAATAACTATGATATCTACCACTATAGATGATATAGAAGTGATTAACTTCTGATATACTATTGATTTACTTATGATATAACTATGATTGACATATATACTCCTCATATATGTGATATATTTTTGATATACATATGATATGAAATTGATTTACTTTTGATATAACTATGATATCTACTAATATAGGTGATATAGAATTGATTGACTTTTGATAAACTATTGATTTATTTATGATATAATTATGATTGACAGATATACTCCTGATATATGTGTGATATATGTTTTATATACATATGATATGAAATTGATTTACTTTTGATATAACTATCATATATACTACTATAGATGATATAGAACCGACTGACTTTTAATATACTATTGATTTACTTATGATATAACTATGATTGACAGGTATACTCCTGATATATATGTGATATATGTTTCATATACATCTAATATGAAATTGATTTACTTCTGATATAATTATGATATATACTACTAGGTGATATAGAATTGATTGACTTTTGATATAACTATGATTGATAGATATATTCCTGATATATGTTTGATATACATATGATATGAAATTGATTTACTTCTGATATAACTATGATATCTACCACTATAGATGATATAGAACTGATTGACTTCTGATATACTATTGATTTATTTATGATATAACTATGATTGACAGATATACTTCTGATATATATGTGATATATGTTTGATATACATGTGATATAAAATTGATTTACTTCTGATATAACTATGATATCTACTACTATAGGTGATATATATCTAATTGACTTCTGATATACTATTGATTTACTTCTGATATAACTATGATTGACAGATATACTCTTGATATATATGTGAGATATAGGTTTGATATACATATGATATGAAATTGATTTACTTATGATATATCTATGATATCTACCCATTATTTCAAACATATTACATCTAATATGTTTTCTAATATACTACTAATATATGAAATAATTTTTTTTTCAGATAAAAGCAATGGTACAAACACGAAAAATGAAATAAAAAAACATCGATGTCGTTCTTCTCAAAAGACAACATAAACCAACGCAAAAGTGTTGTCTATGGAAAAACGGAAAGCTTCAAAGATATTATCTCCGAAGACACGACAATCATCAAAAACGAAGATTGATGTCCAAAGCTTTTACCTAAAGATTATACAAGAATGAAACTTACGCTTTCCTAGATTGTTGGAACTTATGCTTCTTCTTTATAGAATTTTAAGAATGACATTGGTTAGTCTACTTTTGGTTTATGCAACTGGTTTGTTTTGATGTTTAAACCTTTTAAGTTTTTGGTTGAAGGAATTTGCTACTGATTTGATGTTAATATTGATACCCAAGAATGATGTTTAAACTTTTTAAGAATGACATTTTGTTACTGATTTCGTTTTGATCTTTAAAACTTTAAATAAAACTTAATTGTACTACTTATATATGTACGATGTATACTTGATATATCACTGATATACTATTGATATACAGAAAAACCCTAAGTTTCTATTTACCTCTGATTTCTAATTGATTGTGCATTCATCTTCTTCTCTTTGATTTCTCATTCACAGTAATTTCGAAAATCACCATTGACATTGACATTCACGTTCCTTTCAAGTTTTCTTTCTCATTTTCAGTAAGTATCAAATTTTTTTCTCATTTTTCATGCATGTCAATACCTACTGATTTTTAATTGATAAAAAAAATACAAGACAAATAGTTAAAGCAGGTAAAATAGTGATTTGCTATTATACAACTGATATAGAACTGATTGACTTCTAATATATTATTGATTTACTTCTGATATACTAATGTTGTTAGATATACTCCTGATATATATGTGATATATGTTTGATATATAATAACGAAAAGAAATTGGGAAAGTTTACTCACGATAATTGAAAAGGGTAATTTAGGAATACTGATAATTTTAAAATCAAGATTTTCAAAAAAAATGTTATATCTGAAAATATAAAAAAGGCATGTTATTTTGTTAAATATAGAAAACTTATATGCTACCAATTACAAATCCCCTAATATTTAAAAGTCATCCACTTTAAAGATCTCGCCCTTATTATTTCTCATGATTATGCCAGAAGTGTTCTTCCAAATGGTTAATAATATTAAGGGTGTACACTAGTTGGATTGAGTCGGTCTAGAGAATTTTTAAACCAATTTAAAATTTTGTTTAGAAAACTGAGTTCTAAATGACACTTATTTCCTCGAGATGATACATGTTAATTTATTTAGAGCAGATTTATTGTTCAAATAAGCTGATAACATTAGTTCAAATTTTACATTAAAAAATTAATTTTGAAGACGATAAGTAGGAATGACCCAAAGATCTTGAGCTCTGGGACAAGTTAAACCAAATTCTTCTGTCATATCTAGTTCAGATGGCAACATACCATTTGGAAGTTCCCAATCAAAACAATGTACGAGTTGAGCTAGTAATAGTCGGACCACGGTTAATCCCAATTGCATTCCAGGGCAACTTCTACGACCAGCTCCAAATGGAATCAGTTGAAAATCTCTCCCCCTCACATCTATTTGGCTATCGATAAACCTTTCGGGAAAGAATTTCTCTGGGTCAATCGTCCAACCACTTGGATCTCGTCCAATAGCCCATACGTTTACTATTACACGTGATTTTTTAGGAATATGAAAGCCTTTGACTATGCAATCTTCAAGAGATTCACGAGGAATTAATAATGGAGCTGGAGGATATAGTCTAAGAATCTCTTTAACGACCATTTCCAAATATTCCAAGTTTTCCAAGTCAGATTCTTCAACGACCCTATCCAAACCTACCACTTTTTCTAATTCAACTTGCATTTTCTTCATGATATGTGGATGTTTAATAAGCTCTGGCATTGCCCATCCAATTGCAGTAGCTGAAGTATCCATTGCTGCAGCAAGCATATCCTGCAAAAAGCTCAAAAATAAAAATTAAAAAAAAAATCAATGGATAATTCACGTTATCAATGAAACGCCTACAAATGATGTAGTCTATTGGTTGGTAGATGTTTACGACTCATATATTCTATCAAAAGTAGACAAATCTATTAGTGATAGACTCATAAAACGTTTCCAGAATATTGTAGTCTTTCTTTATGTCTGCTTGGCTAAGTTATATTGAATCTCTTTTCTGATTTCAGTACGAGGGAAAATCTCAATTAATCCACAAATATCCTCAAACAAGAGGGTTTAATTATCAACCTTTTCTTTAATATTGATTTTTTAACTTTGTTTGGGACCGTATGCATATTTTGTTAATAGAGCAAACAGAGTGGAACAATAAAAAGTAAATAAAGAGTTTTTGCCGACAGACGACAATTATGTTTAATTACGACCAAAATCACACATTGTTTTGTTTTTTTTTTCTTTTGCCAGCTCTTTAAATAGATGGTAGGTACTTGCAAGTCGCACTATAACAATTATTAGGGGAAAAAAAGTAGTATTTGATTAGTAGTTAATAACTCACAGTTATTACAAAAAAAAAAAAAAATTGAATAGATATGCATATTTGAGATTATGGGAATCAATTAACTAGTTAAAACATATCTTAAATCTTTTTAAATCCGCTTACCTAAATCTCAGCCTCTTGAACTCGAAAAAAATTAGATCAAAATTCAAATTCTCACCGCATTTATAACACTATATTCTTAAAAAGAAAAATTGAATATTTCAGATGTATAATTATATAGATAG
The DNA here is from genome assembly GCF_013281855.1 of Momordica charantia. Lineage (NCBI taxonomy): Eukaryota > Viridiplantae > Streptophyta > Magnoliopsida > Cucurbitales > Cucurbitaceae > Momordica > Momordica charantia. The sequence continues at coordinate 19,790,411 of NW_028275157.1, read as the reverse complement.
ACAATTTAAACCTCACCAGCATAATAGCTTTAATGGCAGACCGATCAATTTGATACTCAGACTGCTCAGAATCTACGAGGTCCAACATGACATCCACAAAGTCCTTAGTTTTATGTTCATCTCTGGCCTCGAGATGTTCATTAATAATCTTCTCAAGAAACCCATCAAACACCTTATGAACAGCTTTCATCTGACGGGTGAGCCCTTGAAGATCAAGCCCAGCAATAAAAGGAATAAAATCCCCCAAATTAGGGGCAGCTCCCAATTGCAAACCTTGTTGCATCACAGCCTTGAACCCCCTCTCATCAAACTCTTTGTCTTCATATTTCTTCCCAAACACCATTAGACAAGTTATGTCTGTGGTAAAAGACGTGACTTTATCGCTAAGATTCACAGCAACTCGATCACAAGCCGCGGCCTCTCGAAGGTGCTGAATCAACAGCCCCAGCTGGTGCTTTCTCATGGACTTGAAGGAGTTGATTTTGAGGTTGCTGAGCAGTTCGAGAGTGCACATTTTGCGCATGTTGCGCCAGTATGGGCCGTATGGTGAAAACACCAAGTTTTTTTGACGGTATGAGATGTGCTTCGAGGCCTCCGAGGGTGGCCTGCTGGCGAAAACGAGGTCGTGTGTTTTGAGGAACAGCTCGGCGGCGGAAGGGGAAGAGACTATGATGGTGGGTACGAGACCTAGTTTCATGTGCATTATGGGGCCGTATTCTTGGGACAATTTTTGAAGATCTCTGTGAGGGAGCTTTCCTAGCAAATGTAGACTACCAAAAATTGGAAACCCTTTTGGACCAGGAGGCAATTTCTTGCGTTTGTTGTGGTTTTTGAAGAGGCATGAGCGTAGGAGAAGAGCAATAAGGGATACAAGAGTGACCCAAATCCAAGCCATAGCTATTGCCTATGGGACTTCAGATTTGAAATGAGGGGGAAAAATCTGGGAGTGGTGTCTTTTATGTTCTTCCGATGTTAAATAATTGAATGAGAGGGAAAGATGGGGATAATCTTAATTAATTTGGATAACGGTTTCCAACGTCGTGGATGCCTAAGTCACGTAAAAATTCAATCGAGAGTAATGAGATGATTGTTAAGGATTTCACATTGAAAAGAAAATGGACCTAACAAGACATGGATTGCTCCCTCTCATTGTCAATTGATTTTGAGATGGAACCCCATATATATTGATAATGATGTATGGTTGTATAGATCTCACCTTTTTTCTTATTTATAGAAGGAGTCTTCAACTCAATCGAGTGGGCCGATCCAATGACTCGACCCATGTCGCTTTCTTAAGTTAACCTACTACCGTTAGACTTTTTACTTATTTGTCTTGACTCTTGTTCTTGTTTGATAAAGACAATATTGATGGCGAATTCTATCTTAGGGTTTCAATCTAGACGTCACATTTGATTTTTTAAAAAAGGGAAGCCAAAAATTTTATCCGGCCTTTTTATCCCTAATATTTTTGTCCATTTTATATTAAAATTTTGATTTTCTTAAAAAGGAAACTCTACGGTGCGTAGAGTTTGGATGAGGGTTTCAACGTCGATGTTTAACTTAGATAAAAAGGATTCAGTAGAATGTAACGAAAAGTAGAGTTTTATAGAACATACCTCACCTCACCTCTCCTTCACTAGGTTCAATCGAGTGGCTCAATCTTGATGACTCGACCCACCTCACTTTCTTAAGTAAACCTACCACAATAATTTTATCTTTGCTTATTTGTCTTTGGCTCTTGCCTCACTTGTTTGATAAAGACAATGTTGATGGAGAATCCTATCTCTTTAGGATTTCAATCTAGACGTGACGTTTGATTTTTAAAAAAAGAAACCCAATGTATTGTGAAAGTGAAACTTTTCGCCTTGCCTTTTTCCCCCCTATTATTTCTGTTCATTTTATGTTAAAAATTTGGTTCTTTCAAAAAACAAACCCAACGGAGTATGCTACATGTATTGTGAAAGTGAAATTTTTCTTGTTCTTTTTTCTCTACTATTTCTGTCCATTGCCGGCCGGTTTGTAAATTTTAAATCGTCAAATTTGATGGGTTTGATCTGATGCACGAAGACAAACAGTACAACCAAGCCAATAACAATCAAAGTTTAAATATCTATATACAATAATACAACGACATTTTTATGATACTTCCAAATTTTCATATAACTAAATATTTTAAATCTCGATATAAAAAATGTCTATATCACAATTTTATAAAATCTGTATAGAAATATTAATAAAATGACGATGTCAATAGTTATTGGTAAAAAACACATAAAAATAAATTTTTCATAACAAATATTAAAAATGACAAATAAACATTCACTCTTTTTAAATGAGTTAAAATTTATTAATATTGGTATTAGATCTATATTTATTATTTTTATTGAATTTTTATATATATATATATATATATATTTTTGTGATACTATGAAAATGTTAATTTATTCTTTACGTCGATGTCGAAACAATAGACATGAAAATATCAATAGAAATGTCTCAATGTCTAATTTTGATTGAAAAATCAATATATTAACTCCTTGCATTCATGCAGTTAATATATATTTTTAAAAATATCAAAGAAATATGAAAATATTCATGAAAATATAAAGTATATATTTATTAATTTAAATCATTTTTATTTTTTAAAATTAAAAAATTTTCATATATGTTTTCACAAAATTTAGATGCCAACATTTCTCGTCAATATGTCAAAATTCTTGGTAATAATACAATTATTACTAAGCTTCCTCGTTTTAACGATCTTTATTTTTGCATGGAAAACTTGAAAGAATATGAAAAGAAGAAATTGGAAAACTTTAAATAATTAAGATGGGAATTTTATGTATAAAATATTGAGATAAAAACAAATTAGTCTTATCAAGTTTATTTAATTGATAGAACTTTACATAAGAGAGAAATTTTTGTTATTTGAATTCCTCGAACTTTAATATATATATATATATATATATATATTCATTTTTTTTTCTTTTTCTTTTTTTTTAAAAAATATTCATTTTTATCTATTAAACCTCGTGAAAAGTTATATTTTAATATTACTTGGACTTTTAAATAATAATTATTATATTTTATATCTATTATTATGTATAATATTATCGAACCAAATATTTATACCTCAGTAAAAAAAAAAAACTTATGTAGCCCTCCCTTTAATGTTATTTTTGAAAAAAATCAACAGTTGAACTTTTAATGACAGTTAATAACTGACGTTAATAGGCAGAACAATGTCGGTTAGAAAGATGCATTGAAGGTGATGAGAAAATTGAGTGATATCGTAAAGCTCGGCATTGAGAAGAAAGAAGGGAAAAAGACCGGCGCGTCTTTAAAAACCCCGAAACACAGGGGAAGGAAGCGAGCATGAGAAGAAAAGAAAAGAGGTAGGCATAGAGCCAATTCCCCTTTCTCCCTTATCACTCTCAAAGGAGGGACACCTTACTTAACATCTTTTTCTAAATAAAGCATGTTCTGTATCTCTCAAATTCAATAAAAGGAAAACAAACATGATATCAACTCGATAGAAATCCGTTGGCGGGCAGCACAAATCCTTTCTTTTAGTTAGTCGAGCAAGAGTTGTTCCGACTCAGTCCATAGATCTTCTTGGAAAATTTCTGCATAGGATAGCACCGTGGGATTACAACTACATTTTAGGCCCATGTTCTGTTGTTATCTGTTTTTAGTACTAAAAGTACCTTAATTTGATGATACCCTTATGGTTCCTATGTTCATTTATGTTCTAACTTGTGTGCTATTTCTACTCATTAATTCTTATCAATGCCTATATACAGGACCATCACGGTTCACTCTTGATCAACTTTATTCATTATTTCTGGCCTTCTCTCCTAAGAGTACCGTTGGTTGAATTCATGATAATGCCTATTGTCAAGGTTGGTATGTTTTATTGGTCTGACTAGTCCTTATTCCTTAGCAAGTTAGCTAAAAGATATGACTTCTTACATTATTATGACCTCCGATCCATAGGCTACTCATAGAGAGGAAGACTTGACTCTGGCATTTTGCCTTTGCAACGAGCGAAAGTCTTTCTAACTCCGATTTATTGTATAGTCTGGTACCTTTAACTGTTAACTGTTAGGTTCTTTAATTCTTTCCCGTGTGATTATAAAACTTTGTGATTATTGAATTTGTATTTCTTTAAAAATTATTGAATTATTTTGTTTGCTAGAATGAATTTAATATGAGTTTTATAGGTATTTAAATGGTATAAATAGTATTTTTATTATTATTGTTACTTTTTTTCATGTTTTTGTAAAAACAATGTCAGTTCATTGTCAGTTTAGAACTGACATCATAAACAAACGTCATCATAGACGGTTATTTAGATGTCGATTAATAATCGATATTATTCTTCTAACTGTAGAACTAACATTTACTGACATCAATTAGTAACTAACATCAATCATAAATCTCAACTATTTGACTTTTTTTCTTTTTAGTATAACATATGAGGTGGGGATTTAAACTTACAACATTTTGATCGGAGATAGACGTCTTAAACCAATTGAGCGATACTCAGTTTGGCCTCAATTATTTCACCATTAAATTAAAGTCTAAAAAATACCGTTTTCCAAAGTTAGCCATCGTGCCTATATCATGAATTTGTTTCACTATGCCCATGAGAAAGCTTGTAATTAGCTAGCAATAACTAACTTTTTATCTATTCAAAGATTGAAAAAACTGTTTCAAAGAAAAAAAAAGTGAAAAAACTTGTAAAAAGTAACAAGTAGAAATTTTCTGCCACATTAATTTAGAGACCGACTCTTGCATTATTGTTGTTTAAGTGTACAGATCAGATGAAGATAGATTTTTACTCGGAAGTGTCTCGGAGAGAATTTGCAGCTTTGTGATGCTTATGGTTGTGATTTATCTCTTTTATTTATCTATTTTTTTTTCAAAAGATGATAACAACTCTAATACATTAATTGAATTTGGCATCGGAATGAATACGATAAATAGGAGTAACTATAAGATCTTGAGCTCTAGGACAAGTTAAACCAAATTCTTCTGTCATATCCAATTGAACTGACAACATATCATTTGGAAGCTTCCAATCAAAACAATGCACGAGTTGGGCTAGTATCAAACGAACCACAGTTAGACCAAGTTGTATTCCAGGACAACCTCTTCGACCAGCTCCAAATGGAATTAATTGAAAATCTCTCCCTCTCACGTCCACTTGGCTATCAACAAACCTCTCAGGGTAGAACTTCTCTGGATCAGTCCAAGTACTAGGATTTCGTCCAATTGCCCATGCATTCACAATTACGCGCGATTTCTTTGGAATATGAAAGTCATTGACAACACAATCCTCGAGAGATTCATGTGGAACTAACAACGGAACAGGCGGATACAACCTAAGAGTTTCCTTAATGACCATGTCCAGATATTCTAAATTTACCAAGTCTGATTCTTCCACCATCCTATCCAAGCCCACTACTTTTTCCAATTCATCTTGCACTTTCTTCATTACCTGTGGGTTCTTTATGAGTTCAGGTAGCGCCCATCCAATTACCGTAGCTGAAGTGTCCATTGCAGCACCAAGTATATCCTGTAAAAGTACAATTAACCATTTATAAACACGTCACAATCTCTTTTATAGCTTTCATAAAAATATCATTTTTGGTTCACTTACCAACATTATTGCTTTGATGCTAGACCGATCAATTTGGTACTCAGTTTCTTCAGACCCCATTAGATCTAGCATGACATCTACAAAATCCTTACTTCTTTTTGCACCCATTGGCTTAAGATGCTCATCAATAATCCTTTCAAAGAACTCATCAAACACTTTGCTAACATTTTTCATCCGACGAGTCAGCCCTTGAAGATCAAACGTTGCAACAAAAGGAATATTAAAATCTCCCAAATTAGGAGCAGCAACCAATTGCATCACCTCTTGAATCATAGTCTTGAAACCCCTATCATCAAACTCTTCATCCGAAAATTTCCTTCCAAACACCATCAAACAAGTCATATCTGTGCTTAGAGACGATACTTCAGAACTAAGATCAACCACAGCACCATCATTAGCCTTCTCTCGAACACGATCAATCAGCAATCCAAGCTCTTCCTTTCTCATGGACTTGAAAGAATTGATCTTGAGGTTACTTAGCAATTCAAGTGTACACATTTTGCGCACATTACGCCAGTAAGATCCATATTGAGCAAAAACCAGATTCTTTTGCCCATAAGAGAGGAACTTAGAGACCATAGTAAGTGGCCTGCTTGCAAAAACAAGGTCATGGGTTTTGAGGAAAAGCTCAGCAGCTTGTGGGGAAGAGACAACAATGGTGTTTACAAGTCCCAGCCGCATGTGCATGATTGGACCATATTTTTGGGACAATTTTTGAAGATCTCTGTGAGGGAATTTTCCCAAAAGATTAAGGCATCCCAGAATGGGAAACCCTTTTGGGCCAGGAGGCAATTTCTTGCTGTTGAACAGCCATGGCTGTAAGAGGTAATTAGCAAGAAGAAGAAGAAGTGCAATGGTGGCCCAAATCCAAGGCATGGCAGTTTTCTCAGGTGTTGACGTTAAGAATTGGAATTTATGGTGAGCTTTAATTGGAGTAAAGATCGGTACATGTCTATGAAAATTATTGTCCTATTTTTTCTTTTATAGATGTTTGTTTTTTTCATCCTCCATTGATGGCATTTGCTTACGCTCGTTAATTTATTATATTTTAAAGCCGTCAAGAAGTTTTCAAATTTGGGGTGTTTTAATCCACAAGAAGTATTACAACCAAACTTTGCCACATGCTCGTAGACAATATTGTCAACTCGATGGAGATAGGAGATGGCTTTTAAAAAATATAGGAGATTACGTGAAATTAAAGATTCTTTTCTGGAGGGTTTTTCCAGTTGAATGAAAGTTTTAAATGTTGTCTATTTTTCATTAAAATGTCTTTAGAAATTTAAAATGATGTCATCAATAGATAATTTTGAAAAAATAAAATAAAATAATTGATTACAAATATTTTGAATAACATATGAGCATTTTATCTTTTTCAATAAATTAAAATTTATTAATTATACTAATATTATATTCATATTAGTAATTTTCAAAATTATCTATTGATTACAAATATTTTGAATAACATATGAGCATTTTATCTTTTTCAATAAATTAAAATTTATTAATTATACTAATATTATATTCATATTAGTAATATTCTACTAGAGTTTTATATAACTTTTGTATGATATTATGAAAACGTCGATTCAAGGTATATAGAAATATTTATATGTGAATACAAATTTAATATTTTGACTAGAATATTTTTTTATTCCTAAAAAATATGTTGAAGTCAACCATATTTTCCTCTCTAGATTATTTTATCCTCTTTTTTTTTCCTTTATATATTTTCTTCTCTAGATTACTTCATCTTCTTTTTTTCTTTTCCTTATTTGGAATATTTTCTTCTCTAGAATACAATAGTATAGATGCTTTGTAACATTCATAAAAAATAAATAAATAAATACAAGTCCCGAAAATTTGTATATTAAAAAACGATTTAATTGGAAGTTTCGAACGCTGTCGAACATCACACTTGACAATTCCTTATGTTATCACTTTTCGGAAACTTGTGTGCCAGTCCAATTTGGATCACTTAATTAGATTTAATGACTTTATTTATTTATTATTTATTTTTATTATTGAAGCGTAAAAATTTGACTATTGGTTAGTCTGATCGTATTATATATTTATTAATAAAACCGGTATTCTGCATTACCAATAAAGACATTTTCATTCTTTTATATTACTTTATAAGGATTCGTTTGGTAACGTTCTTGTTCCTTCTTTCCTGTTTTCTGTTTCTAGTTTTTATCTAGTTTTTTTATTGTTTCTTTTGAAATAAACAAAAATATGTTTGATAATAACTATTTCTTCTTTCTTGTTTTTATCTTTAGTTTTTTTTTAGTACAACAGCTTATGGGGTGGAGATTCGAACTCACCATCACTAAATCAAGAATACATGTCTTAATTCCGATTGACTTATATTTATTTTTAGTTAAAATAAAATTTAGTATATACGACATAAAAAGATATAACATATACTTGAATAATATAATATATCTGTAACTAGACTGATGTTATAATAATATGGCGTTTAAACTTGCGGCCATAGTATCTCATTCTGAGGCCCCTCTCTCCTCCGTTCCCTTTGCGTGGCCTGCGAAGCCGTCGGAAGTGGGCAGTGGCAGTGAAGGTCGTGAGCCTGACGAGAGAACAGAGGAAGAAGAAGGTGAAACTTAATCGTGAAGACAATTTTTTTCAAGAAAAAAATAATAAATAAAAAGTATATATTTTGTCAAATGACCAATTTTTTTCAATTTTGATAAATTTTGAAAATAAGTAAATTATTTTTTAGATCTTGTAGTAATAAATCAAAAACTAATATGGAGATTAAAAATTATTTTACAAATTTAAATATTAATTATGAATTAATATATGATTAGGCTAATTAATATGAAATTTATACCAATAAAGTCGTAAACCTAATAGGTTTGTTTAAGAAAACTAAATTTAGGTAAGAATGCTAATTTGAGTTATGTTAAATGTTATTACGAAGCTTTTAAGAATTTATTTGGATCAGGGTGAGAGAATGATTGATAACAAAAAAGTGGGAGAGAATTTGAGAGAAGAAAGAGAGAAATTGGTGGGAGAGAGTGCAATTGTGGCAGAGGGATAAGCGGGGAAGAGAGAGAGAGAAAAATGGGAGAGATTTAGGCATAGAATATGTTTTTTTTTTTTATTTCTTTCCTCATTTCAAACGTTATAGTTTTGTTTCTATTATTTCTATAATTTAATAAAAATAAAAATAACCTAACAAACTAAAGCGAACATAGTTCAGCGGTAATTTGCATGTATCTCTAACTATGAGGTTGTAAATTCAACCTTCTATTCCCACATGTTGTACTCAAAAATGATAAAAAAACAAAACCGATCGGTCTCTAATAGTTTCATCATATACAAATAGCAGCTAAATGTTTACTGATGGTTACTTTACTCTCCTCCTCTTGTTCATTTATTTATTTCTTTTTGTTGAACAATATAAAAACTACTACATTAATATGATTTTGACATTGAAAATTAATTCCTAATAAGATTTGACATTAAATATCAATTCACTTAGGAAGATGATAAATGAGAATAACCATAAGATTTTTGGCTCTGTGACAAATTAAACCAAATTCTCTTCTCTCATCCAATTCAATTGGCAACATCTATTTGGATGCTCCCAATCGAAGCAATGCACTAGTTGAGCCACTACTAGTTTAACTAAAATTAATGCTAATTGCATTCCAGAACAGTTTCTACGACCAGATCCAAATTAAATCAATTGAAAATCTCTCCCCTTCACATCTACTCAAGCATAAAAAAATCTCTCTGGAACAAATTTTTCAGGATCTAACCACATGCTTGAATCTCGTCCAATTGTCCATACATTAACTACTATGCGTGATTTCTTAGGAATATAGTAACCATTAACATTACAATCTTCAACGGACTCACATGGGACTAATGGAATGGGTGGATGCGTCCTAAAAATCTCCTTGATGACCATTTCTAAGTATTCCAGGTGACATAAGTCTGATTCTTCCACCATTCTATCCAAACCCACCACTTTTTCTAATTCCTCTGGTATTTTTTTTCATTGTATGTGGATGCTTGATAAGCTCAGCTAATGCCCAATTGATTGCAGTGGCCGAACTATCCACTGCTGCAAGAAGCAAATCCTGCAAATTACGATCGTTTGACAACATATATCATAATTATTTTTAAGTACTTGAAAATTTTTATGAGCGTTTTTATCCACAAGTGTTAAATTAGTTCTCTACGTTTAACATTTTTTAATTATACCATTTCTATTCCTAAAAAAAAATTTGTACAATTTCTATCGATGAATATTAAAATTCAATAGCATGATACAACTTAATGACATGGTAGAAATTTAAAGGAGCAAGTAGGCTAAAGAAGAAAATTCTAAGTAGTTTCTTATTAATTTTTAGATAGCCTAATTCCTTCTCTAAACTTATGCAACCTCATTAAATATCATATCACATCACGAATATTCATTGTTATTAAAATATTAAGAGATGCTAGAAAACTTTTCCTATAATAGATAAACTAGATTGAAAAATCACTCAAATATTAGCGACTTAAAACATATACTCAACATCTTTTCTTTGTCCATCAACTTTTCTAGTTGTAAAATTTACTTACGGGAATTATAGCTTTGATGTTTTCGCGATCAATTCGGTACTCGGTTCCTCGAGATCCCATCAAATCCAGCATAACTTCCACAAAATCCTTGGTTCTATTTTCAATCTTGGACGTGATCTCAATATGTTATTCAAGAATCCTCTCTAACAACCCATCAAAAACTTCACTAACACATTTTGCACGACGCCACAGTTCTTGAAGATCATGCCAGCAAATACAAGGAAAAAAATCTCCCAAGTTAGTAGCCGTCGCCAACTGTGTAGTCTCTTGAATCAAACCCTTAAAACCCTTTTCATCCAACTCTTTGTCACTATATTTCCTCCCAAACACCATCAAACAGATCATATCCCCAACAAGAAACGAGACTTTGGAACTAAGATCCACCACTTGTTTATTTTCCGCAGCCTCTCGAAGATTATCAATCAATAAACCAACCTCTTGCTTCCTCATCGACCCAAAGGAGTTGATTTTGAGGGAGCTAAGCAATTCGAGAGTGCACATTTTGCGGATATTGCGCCAATAAGAGCCATATTCGGCAAAAGCCATGTTTTTTCGACCGTAAGACAATTTGTTGGATGTCTGAGTAAGTGGTCGGTCGGAGAAAACATGGTCGTGGGTTTTGAGGAACAGCTCGGCTGCTTGATGGGAAGAGATAACAATGGTGGGTATGAGGCCTAATTTCATGTGCATTATGGGACCGTATTTTTGGGACAAGTGATGAAGATCTCTGTGAATGAGTTCTCCTACGAGATGGAGGCTTCCAATAATGGGAAACCCTTCTGGACCAGGAGGCAATTTCTTGCCTTTGAACAGCCATTGTTGTAAGAGGTAAACAAGAAGGATTAGTATAATTGTGGCCAAAATCCAAGGCATGGCGATGAAGAGAGATTTGTAAGCTTGTAAGCAACACTCACAAGCTTGGTTAGAGCAAATTTGGCAACCCTTTATAAGGCCTCTTTTGTTTGACTATTCAAATTCGTCAGCTGTGCCAAATTTGATGAAGGGAAGGTGGGATGGGGTTGTGTCTAAAATTGGAAGTCGTAAAGAAAATTGGCGAGTGATGGCAATTTGGCAATAAATCATTTGACTCGCTTCAATATTACTGATTGAGGGTGTAAATCATTTCACTGGCTTCAATATTATTAATTAAGGGTGTATTTTGGAGTGATTTTGATATGACGAAAATAACAAATAAAATCATTTTTCTTTCCGTGGATCATTTCGCGAAATTAAAAAATTGATTTTAGGAAAGTTTAAAATCACTTTAAATTAATTTTAATGTATTACTGACATGAAAATCAATTATACTTAAATCTATTTTTAATTCATTTTGTTATTCCTTGTTATTTTTATATAATTTCTAATTTATTCCTCGTTATTTTTATGAAATTTCTAATTCTTTTGTTATTTTTATATAATTCTTGATTTCTAAAATATACTTTTATCTAATTTGGTGATTCTCAGATAGAAATTCAAACTTAATTCTGATTTCATTTGTTATAATCATTTTGGACCCATATAGCCAAGCCACATGGACCAAAAACGATTGTTATACATGTTAGTTGATAAAATTAGTCTTCTGAGAGGACTGTCTCAAGCTCTTTCCTAAAGATCATTAAGGGATGAACGACCTTCCATACTTAACCAAATGTTGGACAGAAACACCATTAATCAGGATGAAGGGCCTCCCTACCCAGAACATGCACGCCTGACAGGCCGACTTTCGGCACGACAAGTCCAACCGCCGGTCGGATACCCTATTGGGTATCCAAACCTATAATAGAGCACTTCACTCCTACCTTAGGTATCGAATTCTAGCTCAGTCTTCATACTAAGGTTGACCTTAAACTGACTTGAGTCTGGGAGTGTTTGTTTCTCTTGTGCAAGTCCTTCCAACTTGCCAGACGACACCTAAGCTGACTTTCCAATCAGCTTACGTTGATCAGGCCGACCTTGACCGAATTTTGTTGCTCAAACAATAGGAAAGTCCTTGATTATAAAAACCTTGGTTAAAATTTTGAAATTATTTTTATTTTTTAGGGAAATAAAATATTAGTTATTAAAACTAATTTTTAAATATTGAAAAGATGATCAAACAGACTTTAAAAAAAATTAATTGATGTTTCAAAAAATTTAGGATCAAAATTTCAAATATATATATATATAACACACATACTTGACTAATATATAATTGAAGTTTTTTTAAAATGATGAATTTAAATTAGAAAAGAAAATTAGAGACAAAACTCTAAAAAAAAATCAAATAAAAAGGTCCACCATTTTTATTTGTACACGTGTCTTGGCTGCGGGGAACCAAGACTAGCATAAGTTTCTTTTTCCTTTTTTGAGTAATCCATTCTTATTAATTTGAAGTATATGATCAAGTTGGATGTTTTAATTATATGATTAACTTGATTGCTTAGATAATACCGATTAATGTGAGATATTTAATTTGGCATGCACTTCATTACAATTAATGAGTCTTATAAAAAAAAATCATTTAATTTAATTAATTAATAGGGAGGTTTAACTAATTAAGTGAATATTACTTTTTTAATAATATTTAGGTTAAAAAACACATTTGGTCCTTGTACTTTAAGTAACAATTTAGTCCCTAAATTTTATATGGTAAACGATTTAGTCCCTATACTTTCACTAAAGTAACAATTTAATCTCTAAACTTTAACTTGTAACGATTTAGTCTTTGTAGTTTAAAATTTGTAACAATTTAGTTCCTTTCATAAACAGTTTTATTAAAATTAAGTGTCAAATTTTATGATATAACAATTTAATATTTCTAGTTCTAACCTCATATTTGGTTCCTCTTTAGTTTATCTATCTATATATATATAAGAAACTTAACAAAAAAATTTCACGATAAGGACTAAATCGTTACGAACTTTAAGTTACAATGACTAAATTATTATATATTAAAGTTCAAGGACTAAAGTGTTACCAATCTGAAAGTACAGGGACTAAATCGTTACAAACTAAAGTTCAGAGACTAAATTGTTACTTTAGCCAAAAGTATAGGGATAAAAGTATTTTTTAACTAAACATTTACTAATTAATATTTATTTATAGTCAATGCTTCAATTGATCAGAAATTATTTACCTTTTTAAATGTATGAGGTTTGAATTTTCCACCTAATATTGAATTAAAAAAAACATTTCTTCATTATCATTTTTAAATAATAATAATAATAATAATAATAATATATTATTATTATTATTATTATTATTATTATTATTATTATAAGTTAAATAACTTGATGATATATGAGATGATAATGCATCTATTAGAAAGGTAGATGATACGAAAAATGACTACTCAATCAAGAGGTCAGAGATAACGTTTTTCTTCCTGGACAATTGTAAGTAGATCGAGAGGTCGTTCCGCCCCTCGACTTAAGCTATAGGCGAGCCAATAAAGGCATCATATTTTTCATACAATATATATATATTTATTTTTAGTTTTTAATTATAAATGAATTTAAAATATAAAATAATATATTTTTCTAAATTTTTCTTATAGTATTGAAAATAAAAACTAACCATAAATATAACTTTCTTAAAAATAAAAAATCAGTTCATAAATTTCTCTCTAACCATTTCAAATACAATTTCATTAAAGTTTCTTAAAAATCTCAACCACCTTAAAATTTTACAAGTTTACGGTCAGACATTCTATATTTATCTCTTTATCTAATTTTTTTTTTCACAAATAAAACTTTTCAACTTCTCTTAAAAAAATTTCCAATTAAAATTCTCCCTCCCTCTCTCAAACTCTCTCAAATCTAATTTTTTATCTTCGATTTTATATGTCTAATGGTTAGAGTATAAATCAAACTTTGTATTTGTTCAAATCAATCTAATAGCTTTAAAGTTTCAAGTCTTTTTTTTCATTTTGTTTACTTTTTTAATTTTATTTTATATTGTTGATTTATTCAATACTTTAATATATTTGTTTAAATTTGGTTACTTATAATCCCAATATACCTATTTATGTATGAATCTGGATATGAAAAGTTTAAAAAGAAAAAAAAATAGAAAAAATGAAAAATTGGTTATAAATTAGTTGATTTATAGATAGAAAAAATGTCTCATTGAAAAAATTAATTTAATTTTTCTAAAAGATAAAATTCTAGATAGTTTTCTATTATTCATTATACTAAAAATTATCAAACAGCGAAAAAAATTTGCTAGTTTAAATTTTGATAAAGCTTATGGTTTTTGTAGCAAGTTATTTGGTAGTAAATGTAATACTATTAATTCATTACGGAATGAATGAGTTAAATATTTGGAAAATCTTACAGTTTAGAAATCATGAACCTAATAATGAAACTTATTTAATACGCATGCTCTGATGGATTTACAAATTAGATTTTTTAAAAAATAAAATAATTTACAACGATATTCAAGAATTAATTAATAAAAATATATCGGAATAAAATATTAATAGGAATTACTGTTGGGTTAAAAATTCAAAATTAGTACAATAAATAATAAATAATAAATAATATGTAGTGTGGAAATTTGAACCTCCAACCTTAAAAAAATTATTAAAATTATTAATCACGGGACCAATAGGAACAAAGAAAAATGATTATTGATCAAGATTAAGAGTTTTAAATTGATGGTCTCATTTTTCATTTTTTATTTACTTCGTCGATTTCTTTAATGACCCTAAATGTCAAAGATAATTAGTAGGCTGCATACGTAAATTACGGTTATGGTGTTAATAATTCACAACTTGAAATGATCCACGTTGCTTTTGAAAAGTATGATAATTGAAGACTGCATTATAATTATTAATTGCGTGCCTAATAGAGATAAGTGGAAACTTTGGACTTCCCTCTCAAAATAATAATAATAATAATCTGTTTAATTATATTTTTTATCAATTATTTTATAGTTATGAAGATTAAATATTGTTATAATTGTAATTTTTAAAAGTTATCATTATATTAGATTTTACAAAATATAAGAGACACAAACATTAAAAAAATTAATAATAATAATAATAAAGATAGATTAAGGCTCTTTCAATCCTTTATTAGAAAAAAACACGTACAAATTCTTTTCGAGAGTAGAGGTAAGTCAAGATCGAAGTAATTTTTTCAAAGTTCTAAAAAGATAAATCAGCTCTCTCGGTAAGTCAACAATCGGTAAGATTAAGAATTTAATTCATTAGTTTGGTAATGAAAAGCAAGATAAAAAAGAAAAGAAAAATAAATAAAATTTGTAGATTAAAAGTTTAATCAACTAGATAGCACGACAAATCTCCAGTAAAACATGAAGTAATTCGAAGACAAGGACTCCCAAGTTAAACCATTTGATACTCCATGCGTGCTTAAGATTATATTAATTACTATAAAACCTGTGAATTCTTAAAACAACTGGATCCGTGGCGCAATGGTAGCGCGTCTGACTCCAGATCAGAAGGTTGCGTGTTCGATTCACGTCGGGTTCAATTTTCTGCAGTTTTCATACTTATTTTTCTATTGTTACTTATAAATACTTAAATTTTCTTTGATATCATATAATTGGATCCGTGGCGCAATGGTAGCGCGTCTGACTCCAGATCAGAAGGTTGCGTGTTCGATTCACGTTGGGTTCACTTTCCTTATTTTTGTCTAACTTTTTCATTTCGTCCTTAACTTCGCTAAATTTGCAAAATCAACCACTTCATTCGTCGGATTTTGCTATCACCTCCCCGTCGAAGGGAACCCCTAGACGCCAGAATTCCCAGTTCCCATTTCGCACCAAGATATAATAATATGCCCCTTTCATTCTCCCTTCAATTTTCTCCCTCATTTACTCACTCTTCTTCTTCTTCCACAATTTCCCCACTCTTCCGGCCATGGCTTCCACAGCCTTCGTCTCTGAGGACGGCCGTCGCCACCCAAGTGGTCTGCATTTCAACTCGACCCAAGAAGAAATCAGGGGCAAAAACTGACCGGTCGGAGGCTGAAGAGCTGGTTCGCGGCGTAATCAGAAAATTCAGCGACAAAGAACCATTGCTCAACACACTGGACAAGTATGTCCGCGTTATGAGAACAGAGCACTGCTTCCTTCTATTTGAGGAATTGGGAAGAAGGGATAAATGGCTCCAGTGCCTCGAGGTTCGCTTTCCTTCTCATAACTTCTTTAGGTAACGATGAAATTATTGACAGCAAAAATTGATTGGATTTGCAATCAAGAATGGGGATTCAAGAAAACAAAATTCTGGGTGGGGCTAAACAAGCCAAGAAATTGGAGTTGTGCTATAACATTGTGCAGAAATGTGAGAGATGTTTTAATGATGTATTTGCAATTTCAGGTCTTCAGATGGATGCAGAAACAACGGTGGTATATAGCTGATAATGGGGTGTATTCAAAACTGATATCTATAATGGGAAAGAAGGGCCAAATTCGGATGGCTATGTGGCTCTTCTCTGAGATGCGAAATAGTGGGTGTCGACCTGATACTTCTGTTTATAATGCACTTATCACAGCGCATCTTCATTCTAAGGACAAAGCCAAGGCTCTGGTTAAAGTGCTTTGGTACTTTGAGAAGATGAAGGGAATGGAGAGGTGTAAGCCAAATATTGTTACTTACAACATTCTTACAAGAGCGTTTGCTCAAGCTGGAAAAGTGGATCAAGTTAATGCCCTGTTTAAAGATCTTGATGAGAGCATTGTTTCAGCTGATATATACACATATAATGGAGTGATGGATGCATATGGGAAGAATGGGATGATCAAAGAGATGGAAGTGATGCTTTCTCGCATGAAAAGCAATCAAATCAAACCAGATATCATATCCTTTAACTTGTTGATTGATTCATATGGGAAGAAACAGCTGTTTGACAAGATGGAACAGGTGTTCAAGAGCTTATTACGCTCCAAGGAGAGGCCGACGCTGCCTACTTTCAATTCGATGATAACGAACTACGGGAAGGCACGGCTTAGAGAGAAAGCTGAAGATGTTTTTAGGAAGATGAAGGATATGGGATATGATCCAAGCTATATCACTTGTGAGAGTCTTATCATGATGTATGGTCACTGTGACTGTGTTGCTAAGGCTAGAGAAATATTTGATGGAATGGTTAATTCTGGGAAGGAGGTCAGAGTTTCAACTCTCAATGCCATGCTTGATGTTTACTGCATCAATGGTTTGCCTGTGGAAGCCAATTCACTGTTCGAGAGTGCGACTTGTATGAGGTTGTGTCCAGATTCAACAACATTCAAGCTTCTGTATAAGGCTTACACCAAAGCCGATCAGAAGGAACTTCTGGAGAAGCTCTTGAAAAACATGGACAGAGCTGGCATTATCCCAAATAAGAGATTCTTCCTCGATGCTTTGGGAACTGTTGGAACTTCACCAGAAAAACAAGCATCTGCAAGAACTAGAACAGGTTCAAGAATTTAGAAAGTAGTGTGAAAAACCATGCTGAATAGCTGGGCTTAGTTTAAGAATTTTAGTCAGTTTTCATTCTTTGGGAGCTTCTGGACTTCTATTGAACAAAGGTGCGGCAGTTCTACCAAAATCAGAGGATTGTGGAGTTGGGCAAGACAAAATTTTGTATATATGCGCATTTCTTTTCTGAACCATTTTTGCCTCAATGGCAATTTGAAACTGTGAAATCATAATCAAGAATAATAAGGAATTCCTAATGCAATGTTTCTCACAATAAAATTCTCCAAACTTGAAGTGGGATGCTTGTGGAGGCAAGAAATCAAATGAAAATGACGTTGCCTGTTAGTCGCCTTTGATCAAATATCAACATCAACCTCGACAACAAATAATCAAGCACAATAACTTAGTGGAATTATTGTGCGTTTGGTACATATGCGTTTCTTGAAGTGAAATTACACTAATTCTCAGATATACACATGTAAGAGTAGCTCTTCATAAGTAGTAGTCGAAAGGTTAGATACAATACAAGAAGGTTAATAGTGTAGAATATCAAGTGCGATGGTCATGACGATCCCATTTGAAGTCTTGACAAGGTGCAGCTAATCAACCCTCTTCTGATTCTGCACATCAATTTTATATATTAGAAACAGGTAGAGGCATGATACAGATACGTACATACATATTTATGTATCCACCAACTAATTTGGCCTATTCATTCACAACTCTTAAGTAATGCGTCAAAACACACCATCTTGTAGATATGATCCTATGTCGAAAAATTTACATACCATGTATTGCTTCCATGTTGTCTTCCTTGTAAACACCAAGGGGAGATCCATGGATGGATACAAGCATCTCACCAGGCTTCGGCAGCCTTCGGGTTTTCGGTGTCATCCCAATGGACAATCTTTGGTTGCATACCTATTAAACAATAACTAATTACTTTAGCATTTGAAGCACAATCAATAATTAAACCCGAAACAACGCTATAGATTGTGTATATGTATAACCTAAACAGTTATCTATGCTAATGAGTTTTACGAAAAACAGAAAACCATTGTAAAAAAATTCTAAAACCTAGGACATCACAACTTGGTGTAAACTTCACAATTGTTTTTCTAATTATAGCCTTGCTACTCTTTGTAGATGTTGGAAGTCTTTACGACTTCCTTCCTTGGGGTTAAGCTTTTTGTAGAATACACTAAAAAAAAAAAAAAAAACCAGTTATCCAAACATATTGCTGAATTTTTCAAAAAAGATGAGAAAATTGTTTTGAAACAATCTCCAAGAAGCCTGAGACTTTACCAAGTATAAAATTCATAATCGTTTTCTAATTATAGCCTTACTAGTCTTTGTACTTATTGGAATTCTTTTTTGTAGCTCCCTGCTTTTCCCTCCTCTTGCAGAGTTCCATTCCATCAATAAAATTGTTTCTTACTAAAATAATAGTAGTAACCGAAATGAGGTCATCATTCCCATCAATCCCTCAACAATCCAATCACACTGCAGTCATTATTTCATACGTTCTAAATTGTACTTTTAATGAGAGAGAATTAGTTATTGCCTCACAACTTAGTCCTGCAATAAATTTTTCACTTCTAGTTGATAGCTTTGATCAATAGATGATAGTGCACGTACAAACCTGGACAACCTTTACCTATTTAGCATGGTATTGGCATCCATAGTAACACTTCCACTGACGACTCATATAGAAAAGAACCAAACCCAAAAATCAAAATGAACAATTGAAAGAGAAAAAAACTATAATCTAACCTTTCATAGACTAGTATTTTCAAATAATATCCTATCATAAAACCAAGACCAGTACAAACTTCATTTCCCATTTACCAACTGGTATACAAAGCAACTGTCTTAAACAGGATTCCAAGTTATTACCAGGACAATATATCCCATCTTTGCGAAGCTCATGATTTAGCTAATAAAAGTCTAAATAGTTATTTACTGGATTAGTTTATATACACATAAGTTGGCTTAGGTACCCATAGTTATTTTAAAAAATAACATTAACAATTTATTACAAACACGCTGCCACTATTGTAATTCTGTTCCTACGCTACTATGTGCCTAAATAATTTGAGTCGACGAGGCAACCCATGTTGGAAAAAACCAATAACAGACAACTCTAAGATATTAACAAGAAAAATCTAATATAACAAGCGATAGTACGTACCCCGGGAGTTTGGAGAATGTCTGGCATGCCAAGCATCATACTATCCGAAGGCTCCTCCAAAACCTAAAAAGCAGAAATCATCCATAAATAGATCAGTCAATACCAAAGCATTCTTCTGATGAATGATAATTCAATACATGCTTTTATTTCTCGTGAAGATGAGAAGGCATTCTTCAACAGATCAAAAATACGAACAAGAGATATAGACAAACTAAAACATATTTTGGGAGCTCGTAAGATATCGTTCATTCAAATATTAGAATTTCAGTTAAAAAAAATTAAGATATCAAATGCAAAATTACTTACGAAGCTCGGAATTTGCAAGTTCTCGACATTGAAAGCATTTGTTTTCACTGCCGCCAATAGAGAAAATATGGTTAGTTTCAACAAACAAGAAAAACATATGGGGGTACTTACCAATTAGTTTTATACACCATAATGCAGAATCCGCAGATACCTGATTTACTGGAAAATTCAAAACCGTTCATAGATTGCATTCCGGCAGAGCAGTTAGGATAAGCTATGGACAAGCGATGCAGGAGAGAAGCATGTATGTCTATTCCGTCAGCAGGCTTAGTGTGTAATTCTCCCGCTGCATCCTTCCATTGCA
The DNA here is from genome assembly GCF_013281855.1 of Momordica charantia. Taxonomy (NCBI): domain Eukaryota; kingdom Viridiplantae; phylum Streptophyta; class Magnoliopsida; order Cucurbitales; family Cucurbitaceae; genus Momordica; species Momordica charantia. Next base: position 19,769,950 of record NW_028275157.1, on the reverse strand, counting down.
CTTCTATTTCCCCTTGTTCGCCTGTTGCTGAAATGGACAAGTTTGGAAGTTTTTCTTCGAAAAATTGCAATATAGGAGTTTGCAATTGCTCTTTGTTGAAATACGAACGAAGCAACCGCAATTCAGTAATCAAACGCTCGATTTCCACATCCCGAATGGCACGTATTGCAGCAGCATGCCGCTCAACTATACAGAAATGAAGGCAAAAGCAGCGGACCAATTACTTTAAAACCTCCGGACAATTTGCCATTGGAAGAAAAACAAAATAAAGTTTCCATCCTACAACTAAGCTCCGACTTCGGGAAAAGGATTGGAACCAATATGAATTTCAACATACCATCCTCGTTGGACACCAAAGGTGCTTGCTCCTCAGGTTTTGACTCATTCTCTGCTTCACGCACAGGAGAAGGGCTCAACTTCTTAGCTGTTTTCTTCGCCTTTCGCCTCGCCATGCTCAGCGACGACTCTTTCTTGACTTTAATGGACTACTCACGTTGCGGCATTCTGAAACGAATCAGTGCTTTACACCTGAATTTTCATAAACGGCAGCAATACAAAGACTTTCAAAACCCTAAATGTAGCGCATAGTGACATTAATTGAAGTTTTGCAGCAATAATGGACATAAATAAACACAAATTAAAGCCAATAACCTGAATTTATTTCAATTAGTTTTGGAACTTGACGAAATCTATCCACCGGATGCGGGAATAAATGAATCGGACTACGTCGGAAACTGCCGCGAATTCCCTCTCGTCCTCCGTTCCAGCTCCGGCCAAGAAGCAGTGTTGAGATTTGGAAAGGATTGGGCGGGGAAAGATATTTGTTTGAAAAATGCTGGTGACGGGATGCAAATAGCACGCGGGTTGGATTTTACAGATGGGCCCGTACTGGGCCGTCTTCCAGAAATTGATGAAATAAGCCTAAATGAAATTCAGCCCAACTAATATGGTATTTTCTTAATTTTGGAGTATTAACGTGTAGGGAACATTTTTTATTATATGAATATACACTGTATTTCTTTTTTCATATAAAAAACAGTTATTCTTTTTCTTAAAAAAAACGAAGGAATAATTATTACTCAATTGGAAGGGAAAGGACCAAACTAGAGTTGTTAAGGGCATGAGAATAATATAGAGGCGTGACCACTATGCTATTAGAAGATTTTATTACACGTTATCCTCAATGTATATATTAATTTAATATTCTTAAAATTTGATGGGGAGACGAGAGCTATTTTAGTCCAGCATCAACTTACTCATAAACCATTGTGCATGTTAAATAAATGGAAATTAATTGGTTTTTTTTTCACTTCGATATGCAGGGTGGGAATTCAAACCTCTTTATCTTTTGATCAATAATTTATGCTGTGATCAGTTGAGTTCTATCTTGACATTTGAAGTCGTTCATGGTATATATATATTGTTTTAGCATACCGACAAAGTTTATTTTATTTTCCTTGCTATATCAAATATTATATTTAAATTTTTAGAAAACTATTTTACTTCATTAATTTTGTTAATGAAAGCTTAGTCCAGACACACAATTTGTATCATTTACCTAATGAAGTAAATTTCTATATTTTCTAAAAAAAAACAAACAAAATTTCTACATAAACAGACATTTGGAACTGACTTGTGTCGGTAAAGTTCAAACTTTAAAAGATAAAAATAATTTTTTGTTCAATGGTTATAAGAAAAAAAATGTCTTCCGGTGATGGCAATAACTATTTTGTATAAAATTTAAAGATTAAAATAAAAGTAAAATGCATGCAATATTGAAACAATTAGAAACTAAAATAGAATAGGTATAAATATTAGGTATTGAAGAAGTATTTAAATTTTTTTTTGTTAAGTTAAAATTATTTTATTTTAGTTTATTAACTTTAAAGAGGTTCCATTTTAGTTATTAAACTTATAAAATATACTTTTTAATCTACGGATTTTTTAATTTATCTATTTTGGTCAATAAACTTAAAATGAAAGGAAAAAATTGCTAAAAGAAAAAGAACGCAGGAATTAGTTGAGAAGAGTATTATATTAATAAATATTAGACGAGCAAAATAACAACAAAAAAATTAAAATCGTTATCTTTTTAAGTTGAAGGATAAAAATAAAAATTTCAATAATTTTTTTATTTTCAAGAAAGAGTTTAAGAAGCAAAACAAAATAAAAACAAAATTTTGAAAAATATTTTATAAACATTTATTTTATTTCAACATAAACATAAGACACCTTTTTTTCTCTCTCTCGAAACAATAATGCATTTTTAGTTGGTCAAAGAGGTCGCAGGTCATTAATTTAAAATAATGCATTTCCTCAACACATCGTGGAAAAGGAAATGTAAAATAAAAGGTGTCAGGTCATTAATTTTTAACGGTCAAATTTGGTGGAGCCCACACCTCAACTAAAATAAAATTAAAAAAATTTCTATAGGTTATTTTCAAGCTTGGGACCATCCAGCGTGACACTGACTTTTATTATTATTTTTTCGTATAATAATTTGAGATATAGAATCCAAAGAAGGATACATGCAAATTGCTTATTGAGTTATACTCATATTTATATTTTCTATATTTTTACATTTAGTTGATTATGGCCCTATATTTTCAACTCATCTTGATCTTATATTTTCAGTTTAGTTCATATATTTTCAAAATATTCTTTTTGATTTTTATACTTTAAAAAATTATCATTTTGATCTCTATTTTTAAAATTTTTAACACAAATTTTACCCATTATAGAAACTATTTAATATAAAATCATTGTTATGTTTCAAAAAATATATTAAGTACAATGTCTTGAAATTGATAGAAAAATGTGGAAAAATGAAATCAATCACAAAAATAGTCCCTTTTTAAAATTACAAGACCCAAAATAGTATTTTAATCTACAATATTAGTTTTATTTTATTGTTATTGTTTTGAAAGAGTTTCAAGTGATACTCTATTCTTTGTCCCTTAGGGGATGACATAGTGGCACGAGCCTTCATCATTGTGGTATTACCTACCATGAGGTCCTAGGTTCAAGTCATACGCTGGTTTCAGTATTGTTCATCTCAGGCAATGAACCCTAGTTATAGAGATTCGCAAGCTACACGACATTAATTTAGAAACTATTTTCAAGAGTTTGAATTTGATTCTTGTGGTTTAATCAAACTTCACCTATAATTATCATATCAATAACCTTTTTTGCACATGTTTCTATTTAGATTACTACGTTGTTGAGTATATTAAGGTTAATGGCCCAAGTAAGAAAATAAAATAAAATAGGTGAGATCTTCAAGTGGATAAAATACAACTTAACTCAAATTAAATGGATCAAATTTGTCAAAGTGAGTTCAGCGGTAATTGACATATATCTTCAATCTAAGAAATTGTGAATTCGATTCCCAACCCCCACACGTACTAAAACAAAAAAGACCAAATTTGAACTTTTAGAACTATAAAAGACCAAATTGAAGATAAGCCCAAATCATAAAAACTATATTAAAACTTTTAAAATTAAAGGACCAAATTCAAACTCTGTCAAATTATAGAGACTATAATTTATAATTTCACCATACATACATATATTATTGAAGCATTATTAAAAGATTATTAAAAGATTGATTACTTTAGTTCAAAATTGAAACTTTGGTGGTAAATCCGTACTCAAAAGTAGAAAAGACAAATAACTTATAAATCTTTTGGGAGTCCAAAATACTAAGATAAAATAAAGTTCCAAATTTTAAAATAAAAAATACTAACTTATGAATCTTTTGGACGTTTTTTTTCTCTTTTTCTTTTTAATTTCAAAAGTTTAAATAAAGTATTGTAGACTATAGAGGATAATAATGTTGCGACATACTTAAGCCGTTCTGATGGATTATCCCGTAAGCCTTTGAGAATTCTCAACTCAAGATGTTAGAAGGTACAAAATAAGTGGTATTTTTCAGCTGTCTAATCTATTAGTTGTAGGTTGACTCCCATAATGTAATTATGGGAGGAGTTAGTAGTTGGACATTGATCCCTTGAGACCTGAAGAACATGAGATGTTGGGTCAAGTTTTGGTGAACCATGAACTTAGCTTAGCAATTAATGTATTTTCGAGCATAGCTAAGTATTAATAATAACAATAAAAAAAAAATTCATGGCCTGATTTGTCAAAAAGAAAAAAATTGTGGTCTCATAAAGGTCAGACCTTTCAACTCAAAATAAATGAATAAATAAAGCTTAAAATGCTATTTTAGTTTATATACTTTCAATTTTGATAATTTTTGTCCATGACTATTTTAATTCTTATTTGTAAAATTTTGACACAAATAACATACCCAACGGTAATTCAATAATATAAAAGGATGAATGTATTTAAAAAAATATTTATTGAATGTAATGTTAGGTTGAAATTGTGATAGAAAATAGAGACTTAAAATAAAATGAAGAGGACAAAAACGATAATTTTCATACAAACGTTACGGAAGTACAAAATTAAAATAGACAAAAGTGAAGTGTACAGTGAATAAAATAGATATAACTTTTTTTTTTCGAGAAATGAATAAAATAGAAATTTTAAGACTATACGAACTAAAATAAAAATAAAATTGAAGAAAATTGGAAGTGTGATAACCAAAATTAGTATTTTAACCATAAATAAATGAGAATTGGTGGCGCTCTTTTAAGTAATAACATTCAAATTCAATAGGCGGATTAAAGGTGCGGGACCACCCAGCCGTGGTATGACTCTCTTTCCGTCGTTTTTTTTTCTTTTTGACAGTGCTTTCCAATTTCCATAATTTATTTTTCTTTTTTGTTTTGGAAAATACTTTCCATCGTTTCACACCTTAGGAAGGTTGCCAATATTTGGAGGGGAATAATAGATTCGAAGCAGATAGAAATATTGAATTGAATATTATATATTATGCGAGATGTAAAATGATAGTCGTTGAACTTAGTTGAACGATAATTAATGGGAAAAATAGGTCCCCGATTAGAATCGTTCTTATGAAAAAAATGTGCAAAAAACTTAGATTTGAATATTTTGTATTTTAATAATCTCAGGTAATTATAGGTCAAATAACTTTTTTCGTCGCATTTTAGAAAGTTCCGAATCTTTTCCAACATCGGATGAGGGCCGAAAGATGGAAGAAGAATCGCGGCGTAGTTTTTACATTTTGGAACCTTTCTTATTCTTCTCCATCTCTCATCAATCCATTCAAGTTGATCGGACAATTCATGGCTCTTCCGCTCTGGATAACCAGAATCGTGGTTTCAGTCCTGGAAATTTCGAGCCATCGTTTCTGGTCTTCCAATGTCGTTGGGAAACCGAGCTGACACGGAGAAAATGTGGAGCGCACTCGCAGAAAGTAGAAGGTAAAGTAGACTTCAAGGAAACCGCTAAAGAAGAAATCTAGAACCAAAAACTGCTTTTATTTCATCCAGACGAAAGCGACGACCAGCTATTGTGAATCAAAGTCGTTTATTCTGATAATGATTTTTGGGTTCCTATTCTTCGCCCAATATTGATAAAACTCTTCACATTGCGATTACTTTTCCTCTTGAACTGCCAGGGAGAACAAGGCTGCTGCCGAATCAGACGGCGACGAAGAAGAGGACAACAGAAAAGGGTGGATTCGAGCTGATTCGTCTCCAAAATCCAATTAATGCCCAGTGAGGTGAGTAACGTGGGCTCTGTGCAGTATATAGTATTTAATGACAGAAACTTTGAACCTGGATCTTTCTAGTTGTCAAAAACCAGATACAATTGGGGAGACGACTAACTAAATAATTAAATAAAAAAAGATTAAATATACGGTATTGGGTTTAGGGTGGAATATAAAATTTCAATTTTCTGAAAAAGAGAGTGGTTCATCACTGTGTAGTTTCTCTTTGTCTCTCTCTCCATAGGCTTGTGATCTCTCTCTCTCTCCCTGGCATCTTATTTCTCTTGTCCTATTTATCATCCCTCTATCAGCTTTCTACCCCTCTTAGAAAATTTATTTCATTGTCATTTTTTACAAGTTAGATTCTACCACCAGCGTACTCTAGTCCAATCTTTACAAAGTTTACTACCAAACAAAAATTTAGCTTCCAAACTATACTGCCAAATAAACTTCTAAATTCAACACATACACCAAATTCCATCTCATATCTTTTTGTTGAACCTTCTATTTTTAAAAACTTGTTTTCAAATCACGAACCAACCAGGGCCTAAGAAGCTGTGTCACCCATATAGGTACCTAAATCATTTAATTTATGTGGATTCTGGCATGATTTTTAATTCCTCGCCAAATGGACCGATTAATTTATGCTGCTTCTTCTGGCACGATTTGGATTTTCAATTCATCGTCAAATGGGTTGATTAAAAAATAACCCATTTTTCTGTATGCTGTCTTTAAATAGTTTGATTGGCTGTTAATATATATGCTGAGATGTTGATGATTTACTTTAAAAAAACAATTAAAAAAAACTGATCAATAGTATCCACTGAGAAATCAATACTGGTTTGTATCTGTGGTGCAGCAATGTTGATGCGGTGGCTTATAATTGTTCTTGTTTCTACTGCGCTGTTGCCTCCCACCTTCATAGCTCGACCTGAGGTAACTGTAGCAAGCCATGGAGCAGTTGCCGCGGATGACGGCCGATGCTCCAGAATTGGGATGGAAGTTCTACGAGAAGGAGGTCATGCTGTCGATGCTTCAGTGGCTGCTGCTCTCTGCTTGGGGGTTGTGAGTCCAGCATCAAGTGGCATTGGTGGAGGAGCCTTTATGCTCATCAGGTCGGCCGATGGACACTCCCAGGCTTTGGATATGAGGGAGACTGCACCTTTTCTTGCTTCTGAGGTTCTGTAAATTTTATTCAATTTGTTTGCATTACTTAGAGTTTCCAATTCGATCTTTATACTTACATGAACATATGCTAAGTCTTATGGATGTAATTATTGACAATTGGAAACTGATGAATGATAAGTTGTTACCTGTTGGCTGTACACAACTTGATGAAATTCATTGATCCAAAATTCATCATCCAATCAGTCTCTTAAATCTCTATTCATTCGTAAACAGAATATGTATGCTGGCAATGCTGCATCAAAAGCTGCCGGAGCCCTGTCCATTGGTGTTCCAGGGGAACTTGCAGGACTTCACGAAGCTTGGAAACAACATGGAAGGCTTTCATGGGCAAGGCTTGTTCAACCAGCTGAACGTCTTGCTCGCTTGGGGTTTAAAATATCTCCATATCTTCATATGCAGATGGTTAGAACTGAACCAGGGATATTGGGAGATGAGGGCCTGAGGAACTTATTTACATCAGGTGGAAAATTGTTAAAACCAGGAGATGTTGTCCGCAACAAGAAACTGGCAAAAACTCTAAGAACCATTTCTAGATTTGGTGTCAAGGCATTCTATAATGGGTCAATCGGAATTAATTTGATAAGAGATATCAGGAAACTTGGAGGGATACTGTCAATGAAGGACTTGCAGAGCTATCAAGTTAAGCTTAGAGTTCCCATTTTAGCCCGTACGATGGGTCTCGAGCTAATCACCATGCCTCCTCCTTCAGGAGGTTCTGGAGTGATTCTTGTAAGTTCATTGTCTTGATGAGGAGTTGTGCTAAACGTTTATCTTGTTAGTAACATCATATTCTGTTCTGCCACAGATGCTTAATATTCTGGCTCAATATAAACCACCTTCAGGGCTTTCTGGTCCTCTTGGCATCCATCGAGAGATCGAAGCGTTGAAACATGTCATTGCAGTAAGGACAAACCTCGGTGATCCTAGTTTCTTCAATGTCTCCGAAGTTCTTTCCAACATGCTCTCCCCAAAATTTGCTCAACAACTAAAGAAAACCATCTATGACAACAGGACTTTTGATCCAAGCCATTATGGTGGCAGGTTGGTGCTCCTTCATAGATGGTTATATTACCTTACTTTTCCTCATTTGTGTTTCCATTCTGTTAGCATGACTATATAAAAACTTTCCTGGTTCTCCCTCTTTGTTGTTTGTTCTAAACACGACCTTATCTCCACTTCTACCTCTGAGCCTATTTGTAACATAAATTCTGTTCCTAACAGATGGAATCCAATCAATGACCATGGCACCAGTCATTTGTCCATTGTCGACGCAGAAAGAAACGCCGTCTCGATGACTACGACTGTGAACTCCTATTTTGGCGCACACATTCTCTCCCCAAGTACTGGAATAGTCTTGAACAATGAAATGGACGATTTTTCTGTCCCCGCTAACGTTTCTGCTAATAAACTCCCACCAGCACCAGCCAATTTCATCAGGCCAGGGAAAAGGCCATTATCATCCATGTCTCCTACTATTGTCCTGAAGGTACTTTTCCGTTCTAATTTCGATCCTTTACGAACAATCTCAAATTCCAAATCATTACTAGATGTAGAAGTCTCTTATGATTGAAGGTTTCTGTGAAATTACTTCACCACAGGATGGAAAACTGAAAGGTGTGGTTGGTGCAAGTGGAGGAGGCTTCATCATTGCTGGAACAGCAGAGGTTCTGTTGAATCATTTTGCAAAAGGAATGGATCCTCTCTCGTCTGTGATGGCTCCCAGAGTTTATCATCCGGTTCGTTCGTTTTATCAAGCTTTCCTTCTCTGATCTGTGTCGTTATATTCTCCTGTTAGTTCATTTTATCCAGACATTCCTACATAACAGAACGATGGAATGAAACTAAAACAATTTTGTTGAAACAAACAGCTGATACCAAACGTGGTGAACTATGAGAACTGGACAACTGTGTTAGGAGACCATTTTGAAGTTCCTGCTAAAACAAGGGCAGTCCTTGCCAAGAAGGGCCATGTCTTAGAAGGGCTTGCTGGAGGGACAATTTGCCAGTTCATTGTTCAAGATTATAGCTCATTGGGAAAAGGTGTTGGCGTGGGAAAGCTTGTGGCGGTGAGTGATCCCAGAAAGGGTGGGGTTCCTTCTGGCTTTTGAGATTCTGAATTGTTGGATGTCATTTTTTTTTCTTTTTTCCTATTACAACTTTCATTATTGTAATTACCGTTCTGAACGGTGATTTTATGGGTGTTAGTTTAATAATTTCTTCATTCTTCTCGAGAGGAAGTTGAAACTCTTTAATTTATTATAGAACTGGTAAAATCATTTTTATGCAGCTGGTTTTGGAATTCTTTAATTCAGGTTTACAGCTCTAATAGATTTAAATGATTATTGAATTAGTCACCGACATGAACCAGCTCAATTATCTACGCATTACTTATTCCTTTAATGTTGAAGGGTCGAATCTCTCTAATCTTACTACTAAAAAAAGGAATATTAGCCAAAAGTAGAGAAAGTAATATTAGCCTAGAGAGGTAAAGATTTACCTAGAACCTTTTTCAAAAAAAAAGAAAGAAAAGTTTTCATAGAAAAATTATTTTGATGATCAAGAGATCTTTTGAGTCAATACAATTTTAGTTTGGCACGTGTATTTCTCCAGAAGAAGCAAGGAAGGCACTAGAGATGACATATCACAATAAGAGGACACTGATATTTTTTCTTTTTTATTAATTGACTATCTAACATAGTTAAACCGAGCGTAGCTCAACTAGTTAAAATACTTATCTCTAAATAAAAGTCGTGAATTCAAATCTACATCGTTGCATATTGTACTAAAAAAATGGCTATCTAACATCATGGAATCGATAGATTTATTTTTTAGTACAATAATAAATCGATTATTTTATTGAAGTTTAATGGGTGAGTTCAGGGAACAGTTTTGACCTCTTTTTTGTTAATGTTTTTTGTTAGTACAATTAATGTTCTAAATTGCTTAATACAATTCAAGAAATGATTATTTGTTCGCTTTACAAGAAGATAAAAACAATTGATTAACCAAAATTCAGTATAAGAGAAAAAATCACAAGCCATACTACGAATTGGGGTGGCTGTCCCCGTCCGTACCAGGCTGCCTGTTCCTTTTCTCCCATAACAACACCTCGTTAGCTTGAAATGCAAAGTACCGACGCCTCGATCTCCCGCCAATTTGGCATTGTCGAAAATGTGAAACTTGCAATTAATATTCAGAAATCTATGTCGAAGTTAGAGGTGGGATTTCTTTTTTTGTCTCTGGATTAATCTCCAATTATTGAAGTTGCTAATTTAACCACTTCTTCCGACTTCTTTTCACATATCCTACAATCAAGCGTCAGAATCACAGACCCATTTGACGGAAGATCGGCTCATTCTCAAATAATCAAAAAAAGGCCTCGATCTTGGGGTGTACTTGATGAATAATCTTATGACATTCTATGCCGAAACTGGGTCACTCAGCGATGCCCACCACGTGTTCGATGAAATGCCCCTTACATTTTCATGGAACACTTTGATTTCTGCGTATGCCAAACAGGGCAATTTTTATTTATCGCGTCGCCTTCTGTATGAAATGCCTGATTGCGATCCTGTTTCTTGGACTGTGATCGTCGTGGGCTACAATCAGTTGGGTCAATTTGATGATGCGATTTGGCTGTTTGCAAAGATGATACCTGAGAGAGTATCACCTACCCAATTCACGGTCAGTAATGTTCTTTCTTCCTGCGCGGCGAATTAAGCTTTAGACGTTGTTAGGAAGATTCATTCATTTGTTGTCAAACTCGGACTTGGTAGCTATGCTTCTGTTGCGACTTGCCTGCTGAATATGTACACAAAATGTGGAGATCCGGTCATAGCAAAAGTTGTTTCCGATAGGACGACGCTGAAGAACCTTTCAACTTGGATTGCTTTGATTTCATTGTACGTGTAATCTGGACAGATTGACCATGCTGCTGAACTGTTTGAGAAAATGCCTGAACACGATATGGTTTTTTGGAGTTCGATGATTGCAAGGTATAATCAGCAAGGGTATGATTTTGAAGCACTTGATATCTTTTCCAAGATGTTGAATGAACCTTCTTTAAAGCCAGATAAGTTTACCTTGGCAAGTGTTTTATCAGCTTGTGCCAATCTTGAGAAGTTGAATGTTGAATCTTGGGAAACAGATACATGGCTATATTATAAGAACAGAAACTGAAACTTCCGGGGCAGTTGGCAATGCTTTGGTATCAATGTATGCAAAATCAGGTGGGGTTGAAATAGCTAAACTGATTATTGAGCATAAAAGGACTTCAAATCTAAACGTTATAGCTTTTACTCCCTAGTGGATGGATACGCCAAGCTTGGAGAACCAGCTAGAGAGATATTTGGCAAATTGAGAGATCGTGATGTAGTAGCTTGGACGGTCATGATTGTTGGTTATGTGCAAAATGGGTTGTCGAATGACACACTGGAGTTGTTTCGATTGATGGTTAACGAAGGGCTGGAGCCGAATAGTTATGCCCTGGCAGGCTGGCAGCCATGCTGAGTGTCAGTTCAAGTTTGGCTGCTTTGGAGCATGGAAAACAAATTCATGCCGGTGCCATAAAAGCTGGAGAATCTTCAACAGTTTCTGTTACCAATGCCTTGATAGTTGATACCCATGTATGCTAAAGCAGGAAGCATTAATATAGCTCAAAGAGTGTTTGATCTCATAAGCTGGAAGAAGGAAACTGTGTCCTGGACATCAATGATCATGGCTCTAGCGTAGCATGGCCTTGGAGAAGAAGCCATCAGCCTGTTCGAGTGGATGCTCTCAGTTGGTATGAAACCTGACCATATCACTTATGTAGGAGTTTTATCTGCTTGCACACAGGTGGGATTAGTAGAACAAGGCCGAAAATTACTATAATATGATGACTGAAGTCCATAAAATTGAACCCACTCTAAGCCATTGTGCATGCATGATCGACCTTTATGGATAGGTAGGATTGCTTCAAGAAGCATACCAGTTCATTGAAAGCATGCCTGTAGAACCAGATAATATAGCTTGGGGATCACTGTTAGCATCTTGTAGAGTTCATTAAAACATAGACCTGGAGAAAGTTGCAGCGGAAAGACTGCTTCTTATCGATCCTGGAAATAGCGGTGCCTAGTCGGCCCTTGCTAATGTGTATTTGGCTTGTGGGAAATGGGAAAATGCTGCCAAAACTAGAAAGCTAATGAAGGATAGACGAGTAAAGAAAAATGAAGGATTTAGTTGGATTCACATTCAGAATAAAGTTCACGCATTTGGAGTCGAAGATGTAGTTCGTCCATGGAAAAATGAAATCTACAAGATAATGGATGAAATATGGAAGGAGATAAAAAGGATGGGTTTTATCCCAGACACCGAGTCAGTACTGCATGACCTTGAAGAAGAGGTAAAGGAGCAGACGCGTAAGCATCACAGTGAGAAACTTTGGGCTTGTAAGTACTCCAGAGAACACTGTTAAATCATTGTTAGAGATGCTACTCGGTTTCACCATTTTAAGGATGGTTCATGTTCTTGTCGAGATTATTGGTAAACATAAGCTTGAAATTTCGTCTACAAAAGAATGATGCTCTTGATATAAAAACACACCAAGCAGTGGGAAAATCAGGTATGTTCTTCCTCTGTTGTCCTTGTCAAAATTTTATTTAGATCCGCCATATAAATTAGTATATTCTTCCTTCACTGTTTTTTTTGCTCCCTTTTCTTTTGGAGGGTTATTTGAACTTTCAGCACAGAACAGATTTCATCCTATATGCAACTAAAGAACATCCGTTAGCTAGAAACCAGTAGGGTGTTCATTCTAAAAGATGCCCCAAAACATATAAAAATTTCCAAATTCTTTTTGGTTTACTGAACTTATATTCATTTTTTATCTTTATGTTTTGAACTTTTTTTCCTGTGTGGTCTCTGAACTATTAACTGCCATACATTTTTGTTTAAATTTTAAATCATAGCCCACCGACATTTATTATACTTTAACTGTTAGCTGCCACTTTAAATGACAACCTAGATGTGATATGGATGATGAATAGTGTTGTACCACGTTTTTATTAATTTAAAATAATTTTTTTTTTTTACAATAAAGACTAATTAATTATTTTTCCTCATTTAAAATTTGAGATTTAAAAGTTTAAATTTCAAACGCCCCACCTTATCTAAAACCTTTTTTTTTTTTGGCTAATAATTTCATTTTCTATTTTCTTTATATTATTAACTTCAAAGGTGACTACTTGTTTCAAAGGTGATTGGAATATAAATTCTAAGTTATTTATGTCACCGTTGAAAGAGGAAAATATCTGTCTCAGTTTAATTAGTTGACGAAAGAAAGTAGAGGTTGGAAATCATATTTGTTTTAAACTACAAATACTTGGGAAAATAATTTCTGAGCTTCCACCAAGTGGGCCAAGAATGGGCCTGAGTTTGGTGATGCCCATAATACTGTCTTCCTGCTAATCTAAGCTGATCGGAATTTTCTTAAATTCTTTTTAATTATTATTATTAATTTATCATCAACGACTACGAGTTCCTTGTGGACCAAGTCTGATGATAATTTTTTTTTTCTTGAATTTTTTTTGTCTGTTGATAGAGTTGTTCGGATTCTTAAAGTTGAAGGCATATTAAATTTAAAAATAATGATTAAAAAAAAACAAAAACAAAAAAAAAGGCGACGAAGACTTGATGAAAAAGACAGTTTTCGTTGGAGGAAGAGGGGTAATTAATGGAAAACCCCGTTGCTGAAAAAGTAAAAAGGAAAAAATAAAAGGACCAAAGGGAAATTCATAGGAAAAGTTATCCGAACCCACACCTGTCCATCGAGGCTGGCTGGGCAGCTTAAAACGCGGTCTTTTTTACAAGATTACGACGCTGCCCGATCTGCCCGATACCGGACTGGAAAATTACGGGCAGTCGGTCTCCAGTAATCGCTCTCGCTTCTCTCACTTCTCTCTCACCTCACCTCACCCTACCCCTTCTCCCCCCACCCTCTCTGAGAGCCGCCGATAATTCTATATCTTGGTTTCTCTGTGTCTTTTCGATCTCGATCGGACGGTCCAGAATGAACGTAGCTTCTGCTGCTTGTTGCTTGTGGTTTTAGATCCCGAAACGTCCAGATCTACCATCTCCGTGCTCTGATCTGTCTTCTCGGTACAGTTTACTCTCAATTCTCTGTTGTTTCATTCCTATGCTAGTTTCTGCTCTTTTCTGTTTGATTTCCTCTATTTGAGCTACATCTTTTCTTGTTTTCTGCTTTCTGCTGAGCTTACTTGCTTGTTCTTCAATCCGCTAGTGTTCGGAGGTCTTTAGCTTCAGTTTCGGTACGTTTTTGGATGATTTAACTGAAATTTCTGTAGTTTGTGGTTATTTTGCTACGAATATGGACTCAAATTTCTCGTATGCCTGTGGTTTTTGTTACTTTTCTGCTGGATTAACCGTTGACTTTATGTACTCTGAATTTTTTGCTTCACTGAAAGTCGACGCCTATTTTCTTTCGAAAGGATGCGTCAGGAAACTTCCTCTGCTGTTTCCTGTTTCTTTTTTCTTTTCTTAAAAGAAAAATATATGTGAATATTTCCTAGAATGAGGCTTTTTAATTTTTAGTCCGCGGTCAAACCCCCGGATAGGGGGTAGAAACTACCAAATCAACAAGGTAGGGGCTGAGACTGAGAGAATTTCCGGTGGAGTTGTGTTTCGTTATAATTTTTACTTTTAACGGCTGTTGAAATTTTGGGGACAGATCTGACGGCGACCAGCTCTCATCAGGTTTTTTTTTTCTTTTGTTTTTCCTTTTGATGCTTGCGCAGGGAACAGTTCGCCGCGCATATGGAGGTAACAAATGCTTCAGCAGGTGTCACGCTCGGCGATGGCTCACTCGCTCGCGCCAGTAAAGGTTTAGCAGCTTTACTGGCTTCGGCTCTGGTCAACAGCCAACTCCTGGCTCAGGCAAGTCACTCTCTAACTGTCTACTTAATTTTATCACCCTCACATCTAAGCTCAAAATTCATCCTGCCCAGTTAAATAATTATTTTCCTCTCTGAACGAATTTCTGGTCCGCGCGATATGTTAGCCTATGGAGGCTGTGGTTAAAAAGGGGAAAATGATTTTTCATATCAAACTTTACTGGAGAGTTTGTTTTGTTTAAAAACTCGCCGTCTTTGGCCAACTGTTTTGTTGTTGCCAGATTTCGGCTGGGCTATTGTATTAGTCGCTAAAGCAAGCTGTAGCCTGTAGGTGAGAAAATATCCGACAGATCCGCCACTGCCACTTCTCTTCCATTTGGCTAACGGATCCCATCGTACGGCTTTGATTAGATTATTTTGGTTGATTTAAAATTAAAAAAAATGATTTTTAATATTATAAAATAGAAAGTTGAGATCTTTTTAAAAAAAGTTGGGACTTGTTCTCGAAAACACTGTAATCACGCGTCGTGGGATTCGTTTGGATTTATCCTTTCTCCCTTCTTTCTTTCCTATTGGGCCATCATTCCAATGACCCCACTTGATGGGCTTAGGTGGGTTGAGATGCAAGATTTACGGAATTGCCCTCACACCGACAACTTGAATTACACGCCATGCCTCTTTCAAGTTTCAATTCATTTCGGTGGTTGAGGATAATATTGGTTGGCACGGGATTTCAGCTGAAATTTAAGAATCGGATAAATAAAGCTATGCTACAAAATTGATTCGTTTGATGGGAAATTTCAGTAAGCAATTATAAGATGGGGAGATGTCTTCTTTTTTGTTCGAATATTAAGCTTCGAACTGGGGCTCGAATTATTCTTCAGTATTTGACCTTTATAAGGATAGTTGAATTAGGAATCAATCTTACTACATGGTCTCGAGTGCCCAAAAGAGTCGTCTTTTTGCATCTTCCCATATCTTGTAGTTTGATAGTACCCGGCAAGTTGTGTTTGGGAAATATATTCCCTTCCCACCATCCTGCCTCTCTGCTCCTTTAAGAAGCTTGACTAGTGTTGTAATGGATGCGATTTCTGCCATCCAATTGATGTTGTTGATTAAGCTTAGTGGGTAATTTAGACGTCAAAGCAGGTTCTTATCTTCTTGGTCGGTGAACAGATCCCGACAAGGAAAGAAATGTGAAAAATAAAATAAACCAAAATTAAAAGTGGAGAGAAGGTAAAAGCAAGAAGAAAAGCAAGGGTTTCAATTTAGGACACTGACGGTTGATCAGCAACATATACGCACGCCACACTATTCATTCCTGTTGACATTTCATTTCCTTTTGTGGCATATTCTGTTAGCACTTAGCATAATTTCTTATCACTAATAGTGGCCAAGTTTTAAAATTGTAAAACAGAAGAACGTGATTAATTGCGAACATGACTGTCAATTTATAAAATTAGGTGAACTGGTCTCTAAAATGGTTGATAGAGATTTTTTTGTCTCTTTCGCTCAATGTAACAATTATTGTTGGTCTCTTATGCTGAATCTCATGGACAACTGTACTCTTGGAAATGTTGTTGCAGAATCCCCTTGGGATTTTCCTGATCCGACCTGGAATGAAAGGAGATAGTCCGACCCAATGCCCATCATCAACACCGCTTGACGCTGAAGGAGATGGTGATGATGACGATGAGGATGGGGATGGAGATGGTGACTTGAGTGGTGAAGAGGATTTATCATCTGAAGATGGAGATGACTATGCCAACAACCTCAACGACAATAATAAAAGTAATTCTAAGAAGAATCCGGAGGGTGGAGCGGAAGAGAATGGAGAGGAAGAAGAAGAGTTTGACGGGGAAGAGGATCAAGACGATGATGGCGATGATGATGATGATAACGATGATGGCGATGACGACGACGACGACGACGATGGTGACGACGACGATGATGGTGGAGAGGACGAGGACGAAGTAGCGGACGAGGACGAAGACGAGGAAGAGGAAGAGGAGGACGAAGACGAGGAAGCACTCCAGCCTCCCAAGAAGAGGAAGAAGTAAGATTAGGGAGATGAAACAGCGGCCTTAGACACTCTTCATCTGTAGCTTTGTTCCCCTGACTTTTGGGTTCTTATTTTAGCTTCTTGAGGATGTTTGTTAGGATGTGTTCCAAATTAGTAGTTATGTTTCCGCTGCCTGATTTTAGGGTACTCTTGAACTTTTTTGCTGCAGCAGTGATAAATGGCAATTAGTTTCAATGCTTTTATTAATTTGGCAACACAACACAACATCTGATTTCTCATGCCTCCGAATTTTTTTTCTTTAAAAATAACGAAAAGAAAAATTATTATAAGCTCTAATTAAACCACGACGGATTAATAAAACTACATCATTTAAAAGGGTAAGTCGGAGAATAATATTGCTGCCCATACCTTAAAAAATGGTCCCCAATATTAATATTATATCCTATTAATAACTACTAATTAGACTTTTTTACTACATAATTAATTAGACATGGCAATGAATAATAAGATAATATTTTTTGTATGGTCTATTTTAAATGATTTGATCTCTTAACAAATTTTATAATAAAATCACTAATGTGATTGCTTAGTAGTTCCATGCCCTTTTTACTCTAAAATGTTGCTCTCTGGGTTGCCCAAAGAGAGCATGCTTGACGCTAAATCTTGGGACCATAAGTGAGAGAAATTATTAGATGAAGTTGGAATAATGTGGCTGATAATTATATCTCTTTGAATGTAAGAGATAAAAATTCTAAAACAAATTTTAAATTTGTATTCAAAAATTATTATGAGGCATACATATTTCAAATTTTACATTTATTAGTGGTCAGGAGACAACCACATTACAGTAATCCATTCCAATAGATTTTTTTTTGTTTAACATTTATTTGACATCAGTAACTTTAATCTTAATCAAGATTCCCATATGATATAGATTTAATTTATTAATCCATCATTGCAAATGAACACTATTCATGATTATGTCAAAGGAGATGACCAAACATAAATTTTTTTCTTCCTAGTTCCTACTACTTATTTTATTATGTGGTAATTTTTTTGTTCTTTTATTAACCGCAGAGATAGCAGTCTTGGACTCTTGGGTTAGAACTACGACATGTCGTTTCCGGTCATTCAGTATACAGATGAACGATATGTCGTCGAGTCACCATAAATGGAACCCCGACGAAGGATGGTAATTGGAGGATATGTTAGTCAAAATGCAGAAGGCTGTGGCCATTTTGGGAAGAACGACATTCAACCACTTTCTGGTCTCCACTTCGAGAGGCTCTTGCTTTGTTCCTCCTCCACAATAATTCTCCTCTCGCAACTTCTGGGAACCGGCACGAAGGCGGAGACGACAAATACATGGAGATGGACCATCTCTTCTTCATGTTGTCGTAGTTCTCCACTTCTTCCGCCCATTTTCTGTGTTTTTTTGATCCCTAATGGCGGGCCAATCGTCAGATGCTTCCCCTCTTATTCCACCGCCACCGATCGGCGACCCTGGGGAGATCGACCTCGAAGCCGGCCAAGGGGAGCAAATTCAGTGTAGAATTTGCCTTGAGACCGATGGTAATTTGCTGTTCATTTGTTTTTTATTTTTGCTACGGTTGGTGTCTTCAACATTTGGCTTCCGGAAATTCATGGATAAACCTAATATATGTTCTGCTTTCTTCCTACTGACATAATTAGAACAATCACCTAGTCAATGCATTGTTTCAGGCCCTGTTATTTGGAGTCTAGAATAATGACAATATTACAATTTTACTGTGTGTTTTCTTATGATCGAAGTTTTCATTCAATACTGCGAAACTTGAAGTCAAATTAGGTTGTTCGATGTTAAAAGCTTGTTAAATTGGCCACATGTAGGGCTTAACGAGGCATGTTAACTACTGCAGTCCTCGACCCTCCCCCCACCTGGCTTTCGTGCTTTATAATTCTTTGGTGTTGATTTGTCGTTTAAAGTAAGTATTGCAAAACGGTATGAGAGGGTGCTATCAACTATTGACCATTCTGTAGGTGTTTGATCTGTGAAGTATTTTTAATTCACCAATGCGTGTGTTTCATTCACTGTTCAGGTAGGGATTTTATTGCTCCTTGCAAATGCAAAGGAACATCGAAGTATGTTCATCGAGAATGTTTGGATCATTGGCGAGCTGTGAAGGTATGATTGCTATTTTTGTTTTGTACTTCTATAAGTTTAACTTAGACATAATAGTGCTCTAATGTCATTGCCAATATTCTTAACTGTCTACGCTGTCTAGATGTGGTAGTAGTGAACTATTATATTCCTGGTTTTAGCAGTCATCAGTACCCGTCTTTTATTGATTAGAGTCATAAAACCCAAGATGATTGAAATTTCTCCTCACTCTATTGTCCCTTTGTTAGCTCTTAATGTTGCTCACGAAGCCAAAGGTTGGTTGACATTTTTCTTATGCCTTCCATTTTGAAATATTGTTAACTGTTGACAAATGATCCTTCTCCTTTGTTCCCCATCTTTAATTTGAGTATTGGTGGTTTTCCTGTAATCTTAATTGCTCTGGATTAACTTTCGAACAGAAATGTTTGTGATACATCCCTCCCAAAGTTTGCATTTGGTCGCCTTAACAACTAAAATCCAGCCTTGTGAAGTGACTCTTAATCTGCCTTTCATCTCTTAGAAGGTTAACTAGTATTTTTGTATTATTACTTCTGCTCTCCTTACAGAAGCATTCTTGAAATTTCTATCTTTAATCTTTATCAAACTGACTGTAATTCAGGGTCATCAACAAAATATTTGAATATACGTCATATTAGCATAGTATTTCCTATTTACAATCTTGCATTTAATCTTTCATTTTTTACCATCTTAGATTGGTCAATTTCTCATTATAAAAAAAATGAAAAACAAGAAAAAAATTATGCCTTAGTCATCATCTAGTTACATGTTATCGTCTGTGATTAAAAGTGCAGGAAGGTTTTGCTTTTGCTCATTGTACCACCTGCAAGACTCCTTACCATTTGAGAGTTTATACTGTCGCTGATAGGAAATGGCGAACCCTGAAATTTCGATTTTTCGTGACTAGAGACGTTATATTTATATTTTTGGCGGTTCAGCTTGTAAGTTTTATGTTTTCTGCCTCAATTTGTTACTAACTCAATTTATGATATAGTCGCGTATTATATTTATGTAATATTTCCTTCTCTTTATATGTTATGTGCAGGTAATTTCTTCTCTGGGATATTTGATGTACTTTATAGATGGTTGTCAACATTACTGGCTTCGTCTTACTTGGGGTTTCGATAACAAGTTTAGTTTTTATTACATATGTGGTAAAATCTCAGTAAGCTTCACATGCACAATTTATTTTGGGCCTTTTTTTTCCTTTTCCCTCTTGGATTGATGTTCATAGGCCTGTTTGCCCCATAGCTTCAGGCAGTTTGTCTCCTCAATGACCTTGTTTCCTGGTCTGGTCAGGGTGCCTCTGAAAAGTGTGTTTTGGCCTTTTATTCTAATATTTTAGAAGTACCTTTGCTTTAGTTAGAAGTGCTTTTTTAATGTTTATTTAAGAAGTATTTTAAGAATGGATCAATTACTAAAAGGGATACATATACAATTGTAAAATATATGATATGATGATATAAGTGAAAGGATGTATAGAAAAGTCATTGGGAGGTTATCTCCTACATTCATACTAGAGAAGTTAACAAGAGAAAGTGAGGTTTCATAGAGACTATGTAGAGAGATATGAGTAAAAATGTGTGGAGTTGATAGCGAGATAAAGTGGGTAGAGAGAAGTGGGCATAGGCTAGGCATAGAAACTAATGAAAGAAAGTACTATAGGTGTAAAGTACAAATGAAAAAAATGTGCTCGTTAGATATTCACAATTCTTTTCTAAAGATCTGATTCACATTGTTGCTGAATCATGTAAGAAAGAGGTATTAAATGGATCGTGGCTCTTTGTAGTAATCATAATCAAAATTTATGTCTTATCTAAAAAAATAATCAAAATTTATGATATATTTTCTTGAAAAATGGTCATCAAGGTACATCTTATTTCTTGACATTAGGATCTGCGTACTCTAACAGAGTTGAACAACTTTTACCATTTCCAGTTATAGTTTGAATTTTGTTTTTATTGTCTGGAAATTAGCTTCTGCTATTTACTGTGCAGGGGCTTTGTTATTTTTTGCATTACTCGGCTTATCTGGATGCTTCATCACTTGTTATGATCGGAGAGTCAGGAATGATCTGGCTCAACCATGTCGGGAATTGTGCATATGTTGTTGCCATCCTGGGTATAACTCAGTTTTGCTTTTCTTTTGGCATTATGTTGAAAATTCTTAGGAACACTTTCTGGGGAGTGTAGGCACGTTCTTTACGACAGAGCTGCTTACACGCAGTGATCTTTCTCTTGCTCAACTGAGTTCTCTCTGGTTTGCTTCCCTCCCCGTAAATGAAAGGATATTTCCTGGATGGAAAGGCACAGAATTTAGAATTTCCTACATGCATCCAAGCTTGAAATTCGTACAAGCCATGCTAGATTAATGACAAAATCTTTGTCCAAGCTGTTTATATTATTTCTCCACCAAACTTTAGCTGTCGTGAAATAGTTCGCTAGCATAATTATTTTTAATTCAGCCATGGGTTATTTATGTGTTTCTGTTATTTGTTCAGACTATGTGCAGACTGTCATTTACCTGGTACTCTCTGTATGTGGACTGACTGTACCACTTGCTTCGAAAGTTGTGGGAGTATAGCAACTGAATGTGGATGCCTAGGAGGTGCCGGTGAAGCAGGACTGCCATTATTACTCATAATGGCCTTGATTGTTCTTGGTTTGTTTACAGTGATTGGGATATTCTACAGTGTCTTGGTGGCTACCATGGTTGGACAACGAATATGGCAACGACACTATCACATACTTGCTAAAAGAATGCTAACAAAGGTGAGTTAATTGGGTGTCTTTTAAGCTGTGCAAAATTTTCAGTGAGGCACTGAGCAAAGAGGATAAACACTTCGAATATGGCCTTTTTTTCTTACGTTCCAGTAACATTTGAAGTAAGAGAACCGATCAAATTTACTTGGTAAAAAATTAAGTCCCATCATGGATGCACGTAAGCTGGGCGACCACATCTATTCACGAGGTCTGTCTTATTGATCAGTGGATAGGAAAGATGTTGGGACATGACCTCTATCTTTGTTCCCCCACTCCCACTCCCTCCGTGGAAAGAAAGATAACAGGAATGGGATGGGCGACAAGGGTGGTTCAAATACTAAATTCTGATGGTGGGTTTGATTGATTATCATTGGGGCCCAGAAATTTTAAAATCTTTGACTTTTTTAAGATAATTTTTTTTAACCCAAGACATGCAATTCGCCCCCTTATTATAGGGCCATATGCTGTGTTTAGGACCACAAAAATTCACTTCTGATCGATTATTATCTTTATTGGACGCTTTGGGTTTTGTCTCAGGAATATGTTGTGGAAGATGTAGATGGCGAGATGACAGGAACTGACTGGGTACCTCCAGCACTGCCGGCAGAGCACGTTCAACAGCTGAAAACTCTTGGCCTTCTATGAATTGAAGTGGAAATGGGTCAGTTTTCCTTTCACTGCGCCGGAAGAGTAGCTAACCATATGCTTTTGCTGGTGCTGGTCAGTACTTAATTTACTTTGGACCAAGAAAGTCCTATACACATACTCAGACTTATGTCAGACCCACTGCACTGCATCTGTATGATAGAATGGCTAATGGCTAGTTTTTGTCTTATCCATTTGAGAAAATGGGAGGGAATTTCAATACTCGAAATGCTTACTGACTAAAACTAAAACTATGTATTATTAACGTTCTTATCGAGTAACAAAGCGTTTTGTGAACTGACTACTCTTTACTACGTTAAAATACTTCCTAAAAATAATTCTACTTTTTGTGGACTGAACTGACTAATATAATAATTTTTGAGTGGCAAGACAAAACAAAGGTAGGGAGAGAAGTGACATTTTTCAAAATAAATCAATAAACAGTCATTAAAAATGAGTAGAAAGCTTTTTGGAATAAAATATTTTATCAGTAATAAGCAATAATCTTGTGTAGACTAAAGTTTTGAAGGTTGATGTAGGAAAATATTTAGGTTTCAATTTCTTGGAAATGTCGATAAGATGGTGTATTGATGTAGATGGATATTTTTGTAGAAGCGAGAGAAGTTAAAAAATATGTAAATTAACGAATAAATATTTTTCTATTTCTAAATAAGTTAAAATATGTTAGAAAACATCTTTTGTCTCTATATGTGCTTTCAAATCGTTAACAATTTGGTTCATGAACTTTAATATGTAACAATTTAGTCTATATAGTTTAAAATTTGTAACGATTTAATATCGTGAAAAAATTTATTAAATTTCTTATACATTTAGATTAATAAACTAATGAGGCACCAAATATGTTTATAAATTATAAAGACTAAGTCATTATATAATAAAAGTTGATATTTAATTTTGAGATTATTGAGACTATATTGTTACAAATTATAGCTACTGTATTGTTACAAATTTTAAACTATAAGACTAAATTGTTACATACTAAAGTTTATCACTAAATTGTTACCAATTTAAAAGTATATAAACCAGTTATTTTAATAAAAGTACAATGACCAAATATATTTTTACCTTAAAAATAATTAATATTAATATTAATATTAGATTTTTTAGAAATAATATTATTTATATATTAGTGACATTTCAATGATATTTTTTATATTTTATGAATTTTTTTTAATAGGATGAAAATATCAATCTACCGCACATGTATAAAAAGAAAATGATTTGATCCCATATCTCGTCTGGAAAAGAGAAAAACTCCACTAATTTCAAAAGGCCGTTGGATGGTCACCGCGGTTGCATGAAGACAACTTGTAAAACGGTGCCACGTTTGGTGGACGTAAATGTGTAGGTAAAATAAGTATTGAAATAAAGTGAAGAGCAAATGGTGATTTGACACGTATGACTCACACACGATCGATTTGTTAGGCGTTGTCGGTGCTCTGGTTTTGGAATCAAAACCATTGGCGGGGTTTGGTTTGGCTGTTTTCATATTCATTATTCAGAGGGGGAAAAAAAACCACTTTTTATTTGCCATTAATTTCCACACCACAGAGATTAAAAATTACAATGGGACCCTTAGAGACTTGAACAAAGAACTGGATACTTTGCCTTTGGTTTCTAAATTAAAAGGGAATAACCGCATGCTTCTAGATGTAAAACGTTTAAAGTAGTGGGTATTGGTTGGTAATTAGGTAACTTCATTTTCTTACCTTTAATGAGATCAGACCATCATCCATTAATAAAGGCAAATTTCTACGTCCTAGGTTAAAAAATGTAAGTTTAGATTACCTCTTCATATCAATTACCACCCATAAGAATGACAAAAAATAATCAGTTACAGCAAATCAACTAAGGTACTCTTTTAACAAATGATTCATAAAAATAAATACTTAGCTTGAGAGATCGGTATGAAATTCTTAAAGTAACTTAGCGTTATTAGTAAATAAAGTAAAGTAAAGGTGCTACTTACCTACCTCTAACCTATCAAATGTAATCTGAAACCGAGGATATGAAAGTGGGGTTAATAGGGCAAAGCATTATATTTATGGGTTTAGATAATGAAATTTTGTGAAGTGGGTTTTATGAGCCCTAGAGCCTAGTAGCTTCCCCACCAAACCAAACCAAACCAAACCCACCAATACAATTAGATAATTGTCCTAGAATTTGCCACAAAAACTTTGAACCACATTCAAAGTAATAGGCCATAGTAGCGGGCATTTCAATTCCTTGCTTGGCTCCCAAGTGTCAAAAGCACAAAACTTTTCCCACCTTCCTCATCAAGAAACGAACTTTTTTAGTAATATCAACAAAGACCCTCCAATTAAACAAAAGGAAACACTTTCCCCAATTATGGGTCCACCCATAGAGAAGTAACATGACTCAGTCGTCACTCCCACCTATTTTGCACATACACCACCGACCTGTCAGCCTTATCCACAACGAATGAGTCATCCCCTCCCCTGCCGACCCATATATAAAATAACTAACAAAATTACCCTTCTCCTCCCAAAACACAACCAAAAGTTAAGCCATGGCTGATATCGCGATTCTGGTTGCAGAGGAATACGAGAGGAGGATGAAGAATCCAGGGCTGCAGGCCAAGCAAAAGCAAGAAATTGATGGTTTTGCTTCTGGGGTTTCCATTTCTGCAACTGCGACTACTGGTAGGATGAAGCAGATGCTGCAATTGGGGAAACCAAATGCAGATTTCAAGTGGGTTTCGGAGCCCAAGTCCCAAATTGGCCGGGCCGCATCCGCCGGCTTCTTCTCTGCCTGAGTTTCCCTACTTTATCATCTCTGTTCTCGCCGCCCGCCGCCCGCCGGCGACTATACTGTGAATCTTTCTGATCGATTTGTCTGTAAAGTTTTTGTACATTGAATTTAATCTTACACGTTGGTACTGCTTTTGAATTATGGAGAACAAATGATGGGTTACAGAGTTGAAAATGGAGAAAAAGATGACTCTGCTTCTGATTCTGGTATGGTGGATTCAACAGTGGCTAATGGCTTCCTTTTTTCTGATGGTGGAATTGATGATCGGAAATTACGCTTTAACTCTCCAATCATTTTGAATTAACTGTGTAAATCGAAATCAAACAGATCTGGAGTTTCCTACGACGACGTTTGTGTTTTTTCTGGGAAGAATTTTGTTTTTTTTTTTTAATTTTAGTTGATTTTAGTTAATTTTCTTTCCGTTTAGAATTTCTTCGCAATGATTATATTTTTTTTGCTTTCGAAGGTGGGTTTAAATTATAATTACATTTGAAAATTAAAAGGGCGAGTTTTTGAAAACTGGTCATTTTTCTTGCTTTAAAATTTTTAATTGATATTTTGAAAAATTGAACTTTTAGATAGGAAAATAAATCAACTTTTACCGTTAAACTTCCGAGGTATGTCAATTTTGAATTTATTCTAAAATTTTAATTTCAGAACCTTAAATTTAGATAATATAATTAAATTATAAATTTGATCTTTAGGATTTTAAATTTTTTTAATTAAAAAAAGTTCCAATTTATTTCCCTTATTTTCAATTCAAATGTGTATCAAAATACAGTAAAATAACACAAGTTTCCTTTTATGAGTACGATATGAAAATTTAAACTTCTTGGCCTCAAGAAAATGACAAGATAACGCTTAGCAGCATCACAATAGCACATTATCAAGTTGAATATTTTGAGAGATCCATCCAATCACTATTTACAACTAATTGAAACCGTGTGGTATTTTTTTGGAGATCGAATGAGTAACATAAATATCTTAAGATATTTGTAAACATGTATTTCTATATTTTCTTTTTATAAAATTACAATTATAGACTTTTTAAGAAAATGGTGATTCTAGAGTGAGTTAGGTAACTAAAAATTTATCAATTATAAATTAAGTTTAAAAATAATAATAAGTATATAATAATTTTTTTAAAAGTTCAACGACAATGAGATTTGGAACTCCAACTTTTTAGTTGATATATACTCTCGGCGAATTGAGTTATTACAAATAGGTAACAATGATAAGGATATGTTTATTTGTTATGATAAGGGTTGGTTTGCGTAAATGAATAAATAATGTAGATATTAATTGATTATACTAATATAAATCATTAGTTAACATATTGCTTATAAATATTCCATCCATATCGTGGACCGTCCAGAATGTGCTAAGATTTTTAAGCTCCAAACCAATGTAACAAATAATAGCTGCCGGCAGCTTAGAATTGATAGCAATGTCGTAAAAAGGAAAAGATTCCTTTTTTTTTTCTGTTGACTTTTTTGTTCCATCTAATAACACCGTTCGATCAACTCATCAAATCGTATCCATCTTCCACGACAAATCTCCACAAAATTTCCTCACAAAAAAGGAGAAGAATTCAAAAGCACTGCTAACATAATTCCAATCCAGCAGCCCTCGTTTTGGTCAGTTTTCTGATGGGGTTCCGTTCTGTTGAATTTTACCTAACCCACAACCAAACAGAAGGAGCCAATATCTTTTACTTTGATTCTCCATCCCACGATTATAATGTTGTATCCTTTTAAAAACATATAATATACTGACTCTCACCTAATAACCATTGGCATATTCAAAATCTATATACCTTAATAACTACGAGTGTTCTCGAAATTGTGGTGTTCTACTCCTTCCTTATAAATTAGCCTTCATCTCCCATATGCGTTCCAGCTGCTCCAACTTATTACTGTAGCTCCATACACATTTGGGATTGGTATATTTTTCAGAGTATTATCGGGAACAGTGAAAAGGAAGGTTTTTTTTTGCTTATTCACACCGATGACAGAGAATTCAAAGTTGTTGTTCCTCTGAAAGTGTATAGAACTACTTGAACATTGCAAATTGTTCGGCAAACTTGGGTAGTTTGACCACACCTTTTAAGGGTTGTTCAAAAGTTGAGATAAGACTGAAGAAAATAGGATGGTTTGGGTATCACTATTGGGGCTTAAATACAGAAGGATGTGCCCATCAGTCTGTTACAGCCTGCAGACAGAGCATTTAGTCCTCTTCCTACCATCTCCACCTAAACCCATGGGAAATATCAAAGGAATATCTAATCAAACTTGGGTTTGCGTCCTCTTTCACTCTATTGTCTCAATTATTGCCGCCACATACCATTTTAGTTACCTCGTGAGAGCATCATAAATTAGCCCACCAACTCGCATCTACCCTAGTAATAAGTTGTATAACTCCTGGCCCTACGGAGACTAGAGGCTTATCACGATTCACACCACTAATGGATCGTCTAATTCTAGCCAACATCTTCCTGACAAAGAAAAGTTGTTGTAATTTGGATGGTTATTTTATTTTTGGAATAGATTTGGGTTTGTTGGGATCAAAGGTCCCCGTCAAGATGTAAATTGGGTGTCCCAAGAATTAATGATTTGTTGACGATGAACAAGGAAGAGTAGAGAGCAATCATGCAAACAAAGCATCAAACAGTTGGCTTGCGTAATTGCAAGTAAATAGAAGCATACACGATTTTCTCGATCTAGCTACAGATCAATCGAACCAGAAACGAGCTGTTCCTAGGGCTATTGCTCGTCAGTGAAGGGAGAAACAATATTCCTAGTTAATCTACAGAAAATCGACATTTATGTTACTTGATTCTATTCTGTGGTGGACAAAATCATCAAATTGTGTGTCCTTATCCCTAGAAAAATCTATATATACTATTACCATGTAATGCCGATAACAAAAAGATGAGCTCCTCGTCGCTGCCATCGTACTCCACGCGGTCCCGCAGCCTGTGGTAGCCGGCGACCACATCGTCCGGCAGAACCTTACTCCGGCAAAGCGGACAGGTAGCGAAACAGAGTTTCAACCAATTGTCGAGGCAGTCCTTGTGAAAAGTGTGATTGCATTGTAATTTCCGTACCTTATCGCCTTCCTCAAATTCAGAGAGGCAAACGGCGCACTGATCGGCGGGACTCGAGGTTAGCTTATTGGAGAATCGAATCGTCGGATTCCTCTCCTCGATCAATTTAAAATACTGCGTCGTCGTGATTACGCGCTTGTCGGCGCCCGGCCTCAATCCGAAGATCGTGCGTATAAGAATGACGAATTCGAGAAGTAAAAGCGTGAAGAAGACGGCGGTCATTGTGTGGAGGTGGGAGAAGAACTCGGAGAGAGCTCCCATGGCTGCTGCCTGCTGGATACTGGATAGAGATGGACGGGCAGATTCCAATAATTCAATTCTTTAATTTTATACTCTATTGAAAATTTTTAGCCTACACCTACACTATAATATCCAGCCTCTGTTCTTTTTTCCTTTTTCTTTTCTTTTTTTTCTCTTTTTCTTTTCGACTGAAAAGAAATTCTGACTCGTGGATTTATATAATTTCTGTGCAACCAACCTCAGTTCGGTACACGTGGATTCCCTCAAACCGTGTTTACGGATAAACTACACATTGTTAAATTATAAATTATGATTTTCTTCCCCTAATACTCCTTTTAATATTTTATTAATCTACCTATCTTCATTCCATGCACATATATTATTATATGTATATTAATTCAACTCTTAAGTGTTTAATTTTAAAATCAATGTTTTAGTCTATGAAAACCTAATTCTGTATATATATTTTTAGTTAGTATTTAATTATATAATTAATATTAAAAATTAAGTCTGTATATCTATTGACAACATGAGTTTACGAGATTCTTCTAAATAAAACAAAAAAAAATTAGTATACATATGTTATTAGACCACCTAAAAATGGAAAATGTTTTGACAGTTTATTTATTTAAATTTTTTAGTGCAAATTAATTAATGATTTCCTTTCATGGTAAAGCACTCTTTTATGGTTTATTGTTACAAAGAAGTTAACATTTAAATTCATGACAGTATTTTTTTTTTCCAAAACTGTCATTTATATTTTATTTTATTTAACCATATAAAATAAAATTA
The DNA here is from genome assembly GCF_013281855.1 of Momordica charantia. NCBI lineage: Eukaryota > Viridiplantae > Streptophyta > Magnoliopsida > Cucurbitales > Cucurbitaceae > Momordica > Momordica charantia. The sequence continues at coordinate 19,740,716 of NW_028275157.1, read as the reverse complement.
TATTTTTGTTCTTTAACCATTATGTAAAAATTAAAATTAAAAGTACCCATATACTTTACATAGGTTATGACATTTAATTACCCGATTGAACACTTCTCCAATTGGTCTTCAATTAGTTTTCAAGAGGTATTAATTCTGTATAGATCAAAAGTCTAATACTAGATTGATTAAACTAAATACGTGGATTAAAATATATATTTTTTCTATATTTTCTCTTGTACAGTCATCTTAGATATCACAATCAAATCGTTTACTTCAATTGAAACTTTCTTATATAAAAGATTACATTTTTATTCAAAATTACCTCGTATTACATATTTTTGCAAGTGTCTGCCACCTTCTCAAATGTATTTTTTTTTTAAAAATCATTCTTGAGTAATTTTAATTTAACTAAAAATCTGTTGACAGATTAAAATTTATTTATCAATGAACTAATAGAGAAACATGGTTTTGTAAAAATACTAAATGAATTAATCATTTAAAACAAATTAATAACACATTATTTCTTATAATAGAAAAAGGCCAAACACAATTTTGATTAGGCTTGAGTTCTTTTTTCTCTTCTCTTTTAATATCATTTTGGTACGTGTATGTTGTTATGTATTTATTTATTATTTTATTATTATTTTTTTTTTTTGAATGAGCCAACTTTATTTAGCTTAAAAAAGTCAGGTGGGCTATATTGAAAAATATATCTCTCCCGACAATTATTTCTATCTAGAAAATATTGAAACTATTAACCAAAACAAGAAAATTGGCGAGCACAAATTTAGCCAAACCATCGGTTGCCTACAAGTATAGAACCATTAATGTAAATAGTTAAAAATTAATTTATTGGTTAAAAAAGTTGTTGGGTTTGTAAAATTCCCATGTCTCTCCCCCAGTATTTTTCTAGCCTGGTTCGATTGGCCAAGTCAAAAACATCTTCCAGTTGGGTTTTTCTTTTTCTTAAAACTAAAATAAATTTATATTAAAGTTTTGACAATAGAAATTAAAATGATCTATTTTAAAAGTTTATGATCAATGAACCTTTTAAAAATATATAGATTAAAATAAATCAAAATTGAAAGTGCAGTAATATTTTAGCCCATACAAAACACATCCATTTAAAATTGGCTATAATTTTTATTTTATTTTAAAATTCCCTTCTAAAAATTTTGTTTTTCAATGAAAAAGCTTATTTGGAAAGTGGAAGCAGCATTCAGTAATTTCTAATATTTTTGTGATTAAATTTCACATTTTGTAATAAACATTCTACAAAAACATTGTCTCTATGTCGTCAAATTTTAGTAAACTAAGCTAAAATTAAATAAAAACAAATTTTGTAACCTATGACATTAAGAAAATTTTAAAACAAGTATACATGTACCACACAAACATATCTATATGATAACCTTATTATTATTATTATTATAAATTAACCAGTTTTTTAGAATAGTTAAATTTATGACCTAGCGATGTATAAACTGGTTACCAATACAAACATGTGTTTGTGATTGTATTATGCTATGTGAGTTGAAACTTTAATGACATTAATTTGAAAATTACTCATAACCAATTTTAATTAAAGATTTGGACAGAGAAACAGAGGGTTTGAACTGGATAATGAAAGACATATGGTTGATCAATACCTAACCCAATGTTAAAGTTTCAATTTTTTATTTTATCGTTTTGACATGAACTATATTCAAAGTACCACAAAAAAAAAACAATGTTATTATTATTAAATGCAAACGACAAAGTACCGTTTGCTGGGGTTGGGTTTGGTGTCGGATAAACGACCCTAATTTTGTTCTCCGTTTTAAAATAATTAAAATATTAAATAATTATTATGAGTATTGTCTATTGTGGGCGACGAAGTTGACCGAGACTCGATCCGTCGGAATCGTATGGGGTCCACGACGACACTGTCGTTCCATCTTTCTGTCCCGCAATCCTAAATTTACTGAAATTACCATTACCGTAATTCCAAAGCCTCCAGGGGGGACGAAAATGTCTTAATAATAACTTCCAATAATTATCATATTAGAGAAACTACTTGTTTTATGAAAATTTAGTCCAGTAAACCGAATTGACCTTTCTTCCAAAAATAAAAAGATATTTCAGCCAGCCTCCTCATCCGAAAATGACTTTCTTGTCCCGTAATACAAATAAACTTAAAGTTGCATTCCAAATTATTTTAAATTTTATAAACGTTTTTTTGTTTGAATTTTCTAGGAAATATCTTGAGAATGGTTACAACAAAAAATGTCTCTATCAGTATCAGTCTCCTTTGGCCCCTCATTTTAAGTATATTGGTGCGAAGATAATGGTAAATCTAAAATTTTACCATGACAAAAAAATGTTAATTTGTAATTTGAACTTACCAATGCTTAAACCTAATAACTATTTTAATCTTTGTTTTAAATTGTGAAAAGTATAGCAAATTTAACTCTTCGATACATTTTCATTTCTGAATTTTTTGAAAAAAATATTATGGTTAGAAAACATGTATTTTTAGTATGAAATAATCGACGAAATTTAGACAAAAACAACATTATAGTTTGTTTTTTCTTTACTTAACTTCGTAAGTTTGGGTAGATTTTAAGTTGAGATATTTTATTTTTATTAAATTAGTGAGTTTTTGTGGATTTTTGTTCTACAGACACAACAAAGGCACAACTTTATAGAGAGGAAGAAATCAATGACCTAATATTATTTTGTCGATCAGAGTATATAGTTTACGTAATTTATTAAAATTTAAAAGGGGACGTGCCCTCTAGTCCATATAGATCCGTCTGTGGAAATTCTTTTTTTCCTATATAAACTTGAGATTCTCATCTTTTATTTTGTTGTAAAATTTTTCATTGTTTTTAAATAAAACTAATAAAACCTAAAAGAATAACATCCACCTTACATGCTTCATTTATAACTTTATAAAGAAACAACCTCTTTATTTATTTATTTTTTAATAAGAAGAAACGACCTTGGCCTCTTCAATCTAAAATGAGGTAAAAATTGTGTTTTTTTTTTTCATTTTAAAATCTAAATGATGGAGATTTTCTCTAAATATCTATGACGCAATTAAAATTTAAACCTTTCAGTTTTTATAAAATATTATTAATTAATATGGTTAAATATAGCCAATAATCTTATCCAATATGAGGTACATCCAAGTGTGTGTTAGGTTGCAATAAGGTTTTCAAAATTTGATAAATAATTATTAATATGAAATTCCATTGGTTAGGGGTGAAACTGAAAATATACACGTGTCCTTTTAGACAAGAGTTCAAGCCTCGTATGCGACAAAGACAAGAGGAACTAGTCAAACATGTTTAAAGCAGAACCCAACTCAATTTTAACCTAAGAGGAAGATCGTCAGTAGAATATCCACTGCCAGTTGACAGGATGTCACTTCACATTGTATAAGATCTATTGAATGACAGGTACAGATGTCATAATCGCAAAGCGACGCTTTCCTAATGCTCTCCTTATAAAATGTGGAGTTATCCCACAATTACAAAGGTATGCGTTCTTTACGCATTTTACTAAGCTTAGCTCATACCCAGCTCGAATCGAATACTAACTTAAACTTTAATGTTAAAGATTAATCTATCAAGGACTAATTCAGGTGAACATACCATGTGTTATTAATTCCATTTTATATCAAAATTCAATGAAAAGGAATGAGAAATAGCAAAAAAGTGAAACTTTAGTTAAAGATTTGACTTTTTAACAAATTTAGTTAAACTTTTCTGTCTATAATTGTTAGGCGGATCTAATTCTCTGTTTGTTGATTTAGGTACCCGTGAATGTACTAAAGGCATTGTTGGAATTTGAAAATGACAATTAACTTTGTCAAACAAATATTTTGTTCTCTCAATTATCCATTTAATGATAATTTATAACTAATTAGTATGATATCGCCGTTGAATAATTTATTATGTGCACGCAAGAGACGTGAGGGAAGTTATCATTATTATGCCCTTTTGTCCATAGTACTTTACCTTCTTTTTTTCTTTTTCATTTTTCACATGTGATATTTACCACCTATGTTATGGTGTTATAACATGCCTTCAAAGTTCAAACTAAACTAACTGGAGAGGGTGGTACTTGGTAGTTATTGCAAGATTAATTTGACAATTAATATCAAACTATGTATGATGTCAGATTTCATGGACCACCAACAATAACATTCTTAAATGTTGGCTATTTTATAACCATAAATTACTCATTACTACTTTTTGGTTCGTGCCGTAATTTTGAAGTATCTATTTTGGTGTTAGTGCTTTTAAAATTTACCCAGTTTCAAAATATTCATTTTAATCTTTGTACTTTAAAAAAGCAATTCTTTTACAAAATTTTAATTAATACAAATTATATACACGAGGAAATTCCTCGATACAAGAAATTTCACGAATGTATTGTGAGGTTTTAAAAGAAATTTAGAAGTAGGAAATGGTCCCGGCCCAATCAAAGAATACAAACCAAACCAACGGGCCTTTCGCCCGTATACCGTTTTGGTTCGAAAGCAACGTAAGAGAAAATGCCTTTAAACCTAACCATCCAGATTTTTCTTAAAAAAATAAATAACGACAAAGACCCAAAGCAAAAAGCGATAAAAATTAAAATAATAAAATAAAACAAAAGGCAGACAACCTAATCTCATTCGCGATTCCTCTCAACTTAATGGAACTTCCGTACTCCGTAACTACGTACTTGATCTCATCAATCTCCTTACAAACCGATCAAGCCAATTCTTCTCAATCTCATTTTTAAAAATTAGAAATTTTTTATTCCACAATATAAATTTGATATATATTGAGATATGTCATATTTTTTTTTTCAGAATATGCATAGCTGTGACTTTTTGTTTGATTTGGATCATACTTTTTTTTTGGTGGTAAAATTTTTAATTTTTTTTTTGCTATTTTTAAAAATAAACATTTAATTTATGTTATTTGAGTAAATGGCTCTAAAAATTATTTCAAATTTTAAATCCTAAAATGGAAAACTCGTTTTCAGTCTTCTCAACATCTTCTACATTATAAAGTTATTAGAATTCTTTAGATAATTAAAATGAAAAAGAAAGCCGTCGGCGAAAATTGAGTGCGTGAATTATGAAGAAATGGACTTTTAAAACCTTTTCTTTAAGTGGAATGCAATGCAATAATGACAAATCAAATCAATTTAAGAAAATAGGAAAAAAGTGCTTCAGAGTCTATCGCCCAAATCTTCTTCCGTATGAGCACTTTTTTCGTAGGCGCTGAGTGTACGGGCCAATAAGAGCCCAACACGTAAGCGCAACTTGGTCCTTTCCATTTAAAAAATATCTACGGCTGACGTGGCATCCTCACGGTACGCGTGGTGTCAGTGCCGCACCAAATGGAAACCACTTCTTTTTTTCTTTTTTTTTTTTTTTTTATTTTTATATATATTTTTTTCAAAGTCCAAAAAGCTTGGGTTTCCCCCACCGTTTTGCCACTCTTTTTCTGTGTTCCCATTCAAAACCATCCGGTAAACGGCAGCAACCGTTTTCTCCGCGTTTGGGGCAGCGATACCATACATTAAATTAATTGACTTCCATTATGCACTTTAATAATTGATTATCTCTACTTTTTGTTTCTTTTCTAGTTTTAAATTTAATGCTATTTGATTTGTATGGTTGCTAATTAAAATATAATGAGATCCTTTTCAAAATAATAAAATATGGCTAATTGTCAGTAGGACTAAGTCTTATTCTCGCTATCGTTGAAAATTTGACAACTGATCATTTAGAAAAAATAATTTATTTTACCTTTTCCCCTCTTTATTGTCAAGTGAGGACAAGATTAATATCGATAGGTAGGTGATGGAACTCATTTTTCTAGACCATCTACTTTCTTTTTCTAGTCCTAAATATTAATAAACCAATTTTATGCTGGTTATAATATAATTAGGTTAGCTATCTTCTTTGTAATCACAAATGAATTGAAGATGAGAGTTTTTTTTTTCAATAACAAAAGTAAATTTAAACCAAAGAAAGTTCAGTTAGAAATATGATATAAAGCCAGTTAGAGAGAACAAAATGTCGGTCTTAGGTCACAACGGATGAGAGATTAATGTCTAACCTCTCAAAATTATACAAGTCCACGATAGAGTCATAGACATCCATATTTACAACTAAGATTTTTTTTTTTTTCCGTTGCAAAGTTTAATTTAAAGTTCTCTTTCTATGTAAAAGAAAATTCAAATGAAGAAATCAAACTCTTCTCAAATAGTTGGAAACAATTCGTGAGATCACGGTCGGAACTTGGAAGTCAAATATAAAGATGACCTCAATTACAAGTTTAGTTCATAAATTTTTAAAGTTTGTGTTTAATAAATCTAAACATTCAACAATTGATTTTGATTTTGTAATAACAAGATAATTATCTTTCAATTTTGTATCTAAGATTTAAGCTAAATTAAAAAAATTTTAATACACAAAACTAAAAATTTAGGAACGGGTTAGATGCAAAGTTATTAGATAGAAAAATATTAAGGTACTTTTCAATCAATGTCCATATTTTATTGTCTACCATTAAAAGAAATTATTGGTAGTCGACACTATCCGTAAATATTTAAATTATTAAATTAAATACTATTAAAGTTGATAGAGTTATTAGATATAAAGGGTATTTAATACAGTACACTGCTGACTTTTACAAATTACAAAATACACAAATTTTAAAAAATTATGTTTTCTAATACAAATATGATTGAGAAATCGAGGGTTAAGGCGACCCCTACTCTAGGGGCCAACGAAGCCCGTAGGCCCTAGTAAGTAAATTTCGACTATAAATAAGTGGGGGTTGAGTTATTGAAACCCACAGATTAAAAAATAAAAATAAGAAAAACAAAATTAAAGACAAAGGCAGAGGCGTTCATGTCGTCCATGGGAACCAGCTGCGCTAGGGTTTATGTGATGAAGAAGAAGGCGGAGGAGAAATTGCAGAGGATGGAGCAGGAGAGGGCCGGGAGAAGAGAAGATTCCGTCAACCCTTCTAAAACCGCTCAATACGGTGCCGCCGTCGCCGGAAAATCCTGTAAAAAAGTCCATCCCGGGACCCTAATTGGCCTTCCGGCCGCCTCTTCGTGAAACCGGGATCTGGCTTTTACTTTCAGTTTCAGAATTGAAATTCTAAGCCAGAGTAGATTTTTAATGCTTTTTTCCTTTTTTCGCTTTATTTTGTCTCTGCCTTGGCCCAAAGGCTTGTGTAAATTTTGAACTTTCTTTGGTGGTGTATCTGAATTCTGACCAGAAATGATACAAAGAAAGCAGAAATTATGGCCTCTTTTTTTCCCCCATCTCCACTTCTTTTCTTTTTCTCTTCTTTGGGATGCGAATCCAGAGTTTGGTTTGGTACGATTTTTGGAAGGAACTTCCATATGTTAAAAATAATTTTGAAATTTCTGAAAAGCTCTTTAAACAAATTGAACTAAATGGTGTTTTTTAAAAAGTGTTTATAGAAGAAATATGCACCTAGGAGGTTCTTTTTTTCTTTTCTTTTCTTTTTTTTTTGTGAAAAATTCTATGATATAGCACACAAATTGAACTAAATGTTTCTTTTAGAAACTAAAAGAAAAACTAGCAGATTTAGATGCCAACTTTTTTTTTTTTTATACAGGTCAATTATGACGAGATGCATTGTCCTTTCATGTACTCTTGAGAATCAAGATGAAATTTGGATTATTTTCAATATCTTTGTTTGTTGGGCAAAATTGAACTCCACTTCCTCTGCATCCACGAAGACAATTATCTTCATTGAAATAATACATTATTGGTGAAACTAAAAACAAATTCAATTCGAGTACCGTTGTCGTTGACATCATTTGTTGATGCTAAATTATGGCCGATTTTTTCCATAGACATTTATCAATAATGACAACTCCATTGATATATAATAAATTTAGTTTTTTTTAGGAAATAATAAATTTAGTTGTTAGTTTAGAAGTTGTCCAAAACATCACAATCATACTTTTTTCTTATTTTATAATTTCATGCTTATTAAGCAAACTTGCGGATTTAAAACATAGAATTTGGTGTCCTATGGTTTCATTGTCGATGATGCATGAAGTAAATTCAAAGATGGACCAAATTTTCCTTTACTTGTAAAAGCAAAAAAGAAGACACCCTCCCCTCCAGGGAAATGGAAACCCATTATTTTGAGCCAAAGGCGAGGGAGGTCAATTTTGTCTCCTAGGTGGAGGATTTTCTTATTTTCAGTATTAAGAAAAATCTTTCTACTTGTCTGTGAAATTGTAAAATTATTTTGTATGCCGGTGGACAAAAATTCATTCATCTATCTTATTTCATCATGAGTCTTGCAGTTAATACTCTGTTTCACGCCAGATTTAGGAAACAGATATAATTTGCAGACTAAATACAAATTGTATTAATTCAGTCCATTGAATACGATATTTAATATTTATCTTTTAATTTTTTCTTTAAACTTCTTCTTCGCCTTTATATTTGAGTTCATTCCTCTATTTATAGTGTCTTATATATGTTGATTTGGTCTCACCAACTAAATTTGTGCTAACTTTGAGCCTTGCTCTAAGTTGAGTATTCCCAACTTGAGTTTTGGGCTTAGTTCATCTTGAGCTTTTGGTCATCTAGTTGATTCTTTAATGGATTTTGACTTTACTCGAGTTTGTCCTTGATTACACCATTTTATAACCTCAATACGCTTTATTGGATTGTGCCATTTTTATTTGAAATTTACCACTCAACAACTCTCAATTAATGTTTTTTTTAAATATTTTTATATCATTCTTTAAATGACAGCGAGAATGTGGATGCAGCTACTTTATATTATTTTATATTACAACAAAGAGAATAACAAGTTAGACGGATGTTGAAAAATTCATGTCGAACCTAACATAATTTGATTAAAGTATAATTGACTACTTTTTTTTTAAGTATAAGAGAGAATCTAGGTGGAAGATTCGAACTCACGACCTCTAGTCGGATATAAGTACCTTAATTTGTTGAGTTATGCTTAGGCAATGTATAATAGACTAAACTAATAATCACAATAATTAAGTTAAATTTTGATAAAACCTAGCAATTCGATCTATTGATAAAAGTCGGTTGTGTGTTAGAAACATGCTGTAGACTACAAAAACTAATGTTCACATGAATATGATTAATGATTTACTTATAATCGAAGGCCTAATAAGAACATTATTAAAAAATAATTCAACGGTATTCTTATTTACAATCGGTAAGTCAAATCAATCAGGCAGTCGTATTTTTGTTCTGACAGAATCCCTATAAACGACCAGAATAAATTTGGAGGAATCAGTCTTGGTCTGGCAACGAAGAGCTTTTCGCTTTTTCAATGGCAATCGGAGCTCCTGCAAATCGACGGCGGTTTCACTCTCTTCTACATCATCACGGCGCCTCTTCTCCCGGCGGAGGCCGGTGGCGCCGGAGCTACTTTCCTGCTTCGCAGTTTCTGAAATCGGCGACAATTTCTGGCCACATTGACGAAGATTGTAAAGTTCACGAGGAGGAAGGAGTGCCGGAGAACTCATTTTGACGGTCACAGAAATCAAAGCAAATTCGTACTCTGAAAATTGATCGTATTCAATGGATTGGCTTGTTCGGTCTGTGAATGTGAGCAGTGAATTTTTAAGAGGGGAAAAAAGGAAAGCGACGAGGAAATGGAAATCTACGTATTAGGACTTAGGATTAGGAATTCGACTGTAAAAAGGATTACGAATTATTTATTTATTATTATTATTATTATTATTTTTAATTGTTATTATAGGCTTTGGCGATAAATTGCCCATTTATTTCGTCATATATATACACGATATTCTTGTTTATATATAGTTTTATATGTAATTAGGTAGATTTTTGTTATTTTTTCCTAATATTATATCAAAGTAGGAATTTGAAGCAATAATGTAGTCTACACGTGACTGTGCTCGAATTCACCTGCAAACTTTTGTTTTAAAGTATGTATATATACAATGTCTAATATTAAACTTTGTAAATAATGTCTAAAATGAAAATTTATACAGGAGTAAATACCTTTATGAAAAAAAAAATTAAAGCTACAAAAAGCATTAGATCTGAACATATTTTTTTGGTCCTAAACTTTTATTTATTGATGCGATGGTATTCTTAATTTTCTAGAAGCTTTAAGTTTTGGGCCTTCCAACATTTTTTCAAAGGGCTACAAAATATAAAAATAAAAATGTTATATTTCATTTCTTTCGAGTTAGAAGATTAAAGTTGATTTAAAAAATTAAAATAAAGATCAAAAAATAGATAATGAATAAAAGTTTAAGACCCAAGATGATTTTTTTTTTCAAATTTAGAGATTCAAATATAAAATTATAAAGGTTAGGTACAAAATTACATTTAACCAAATGATTAATTTATAAAAAAAAATTAGAGAAAAACTTAAATTCTAGCTTCAATTAGCTGGACCAATTTTTATCTAAAAATTACAATCTCATTAAATTAAATATTTTTAAGAACATTAAATTGGATCTTAAAGTTCGATTCACTGTGTAACCTTTTTAACAATTCTTTAAATAGTAGTCTAAAGCCTAATTTGGTAAAATTAAACATTTAGGGCAAAAATAGACTATTTCTGGTAAGCATTAATTGATTTTTTACTTCCAACGTTATCTATACTATATATAAATGGGGAGAATCTTTGCCTTCCATTTTTACCTTCCACTTTTTAATAAATATCTATTTTATCCTTGAAACTTACGTGGGATGCAACTGTTTGGGTCGAGGTATCTGTTGAGAGAAGTGATGTATTCATTCACATATGGGTGCGATTGATAATTGTTTATATATAATATAATAGACCGATGTATTTTTTTAGATAGATAAGTTAATCCAAGAGATGTGATTGATGAAATGATATATCAATTTCCAAATAGGTGTGATTACAAATATCTATATAACATGAAAGAAAACACCATACATAGAATTGTGTATTTTTTCTCTCTCGAAATATTTATGAAGGTTTTTCTCTTGCAATGAAAATTAAAAATTTTCGTTATTTGTGAGAGAAACACTAAAGATCCAAGAATCCATAAGTTTATTTGATTTGATAACGAGCTAGAGTATAAAATTACATTTTTATATTAATATATTAATGATTTATTTTAGTTTATTAATGTTCGTATTATCTGTAATATAGACTATTGATTGTTGCTGTACATGTGTTAACTAGTTTTAAATTTCTTATTTCATGTTTATTTTTATGTTTATGTCTTTATTAACCATTTAAATTTTCAAAAATTTATTGACAAGAGAAAATTATCCAGGTAAATATATTCGTTGAGAGAAGTTAATCCATTGGATGTGGCTGAAGAGTGTTATCATCCGCATAGTCTGTGATCCAGACTACGATATGAAACATTACAATCAAATGGTAGGGATGTATGTATGTAGGAGAATGTATCTTTCTTATTTTGCCTTTTAAGTTTCGTAAATTCATATTTTAATTTTTTAAACATCATTTTTAATATATTTGAAAAACAAACATTTAATTTCAGGTGGAATTGATTATTGCTGGTATAAATAAAAGTTTGTAATCATGGACTGCTGAAAGAGGGAGATGGAGTTCGCCGGAAAAGAAGTGGTTCTGATCTCCGGCTGTTCCGACGGAGGCATAGGACACGCCCTGGCTCGAGCATTTGCCGGCCACGACTGTGTGGTGGTTCCCACCAGTAGGTCCCGGCGGTCGATGGCGGAGCTGGAGCAGGATCCTAGGTTTTTCTTACAAGAACTGGATGTCCAGTCGGACGAGAGCGTGGAGCGATTAACGTCTCTCGTCATCGAAAAATTCGGTCGAATCGATATTTTGGTGAACAACGCTGGAGTTCAATGTATTGGCCCCATACCCGAAGTTCCTCTCTCAGCTATGCAGAACGCCTTCAATACCAATGTTTTTGGTGAGCTACCGAATTACTCTTTTTTTTTTTCTTTTTAAATTCTGATTCATTCGTTGTGGAATTCGTTCTCCTCTTAATTTCAATCCAGCAGAATCAAATGATAACAAAACTAGGGATTTGAAATTGCAAATTGCCTGAGCCCCCAATATAAGTTCAGAATTGATTATATTTTGGGCATTATACTTGTTCATCGGTTCTTATGGATATCTTCTTGTTCTGAGATTAACATCTGATTTGATCGAATAATCAAAATTCAATCTACTTCTACGGAACCAACAGTGTCGGCTGAGTTGCTAAGTTGCTCGTTTCGTTAAAAACAAGGCTGCTGTTTGACTGTTTGTGTCAAAGTAGAAAGTACAGTAGAAATTGGGAAGAGGACGACATGTCCAGATATGAGAGGGCGGTTTTCTGAATTTGATGATATTAAATTAATATCGTGATTGATTGTACCAATTTTGGGAGTACAGGGACTATGAGATTGATACAAGCGGTGGTTCCTCACATGGCATCACGCAGAAAGGGGAAGATAGTGAATTTGGGAAGCGTGACCGTAATGGCTCCTACTCCATGGGCTGGTGCTTATACTGCGAGTAAAGCCGCTGTTCATACCATTACTGACTGTCTGAGGTAAGGTTTGTAATTGTATACCCCTATCTGATTCACATCTAAAAATAAACAATTGATGTTTTTTTTCATTATCTTGCCCACAATGTGTTTTGCCTAGATTTGTTGCTGGTCTTGTTTAATCGACGCATCTTCTTGTTGTGGACCCTAGTACAGTGCAATTTTAGGATGAACATTGTGAGATATTAGATCCTAGCGTGGTTATACTCGAAATCAAGATCTCGGTGTAGTGCAAATGGGTAGAAGAACACTACGATGTTGCTGTTGTTTTAAAATCACGATGTTTATCCATCCGATAGCATTTGGGACTCTAAAACCGCGATCTTGTAACTTAGATTTGCCATATCAGCTCAATTATCTCTCGATTAGTTATTTAATGGATATGCTAGTGGAGGGAGTATTGAAGCCTATTCACGAAAAATTTAGGGGTAAAAGTGCTTAATTTTGAAACTCCAGGACCAAATAACACTAGAAAACTTAGTAACCAGAAAAGTAGGTTTCCTTTTCTTCCCTTTTATAGAAAAATTAATGTACTCTGGTGGTTGAATTTGATCTAAGTTTTTATTTCAATAAATTGAAACTTAAACTTTTTAACCAGTAGCTTCATTAATTCATTTGCCGACTATTTTATAGGTTTATTTGGGGTGTGATAATTGCTGTTGATATTTTTAGTTGGATTCGTACATTTTTAGGTAAGGTCCAATTTATTTTACTTGGTTTTGAGTCTGAGGTTGGGTCTAGTTTGATCCTGGTGTTTTTGAGCTTGATTCTGACACATAGTTTGGTCCCTAACTTTTCGAGTTGTATATAATAGAGCCGGAACTTTAAAAGATATTTAATATTATTCCAAATTTTTAAGTTTCAAAAAATTTAGGGGATGTATTATTTCATATTTAAGATTCAAGCAGACCTCCATTTGATTGAATGAGATTCAATTTGCATCACCTGCTAATTATAAATATTTATTGTGATTGAAGGATGGAGGTGAAGCCATTTGGAATCGACGTGATCAATGTGGTCCCCGGTGCCATAAAATCGAACATCGGAAGCTCTGCCGTAGCTGGGTTCAATGAGATGCCGGAGCTGAAGCTGTTCAAGGCGTTCGAAGGTGCAATTGTGGCCAGAGCCAACGCCTCGCAAGGCCCCAAGTCCACCCCCACCGCCGAGTTTGCCGAGAGGACGGTGGCCGCCGTCCTCAAAAAGAGGCCGCCCCCTTGGTTCTCCTATGGCCGCTATTCCACCATTATGGCCATCTTGTACCATTTGCCGATCTCCCTCAAGGACTTTCTCATGGGTGCACTCTCTAAGAGTTCTGGGGATCACAACCACAAATAGGTTTTACTTTTGCATAAGATTTGGTGCCTGGTGGGCAATGGGAATGGGAAAGCTTTTATCATGGTCCCGTCTTTGAAAATACTTGCCTCCTCATAGGTGGGGATAGTCCCCACCAACCTTACCTAACAAATGTTTGACAATTAGGGAGAAAGGCAAAAACAGAAAATTATTTTAAAAAATAATGAATTGACAAATATTTAATGATGGAAATAACATGGTTCGTTTTCACCGGTGAGGATCTAAGTATATTTTTTTCCGTTCTACGCCTTGTGGATTGGGGTGTCTCTTTATCCTGACATGTGACATGGTCCCTACCAATGGAGCTAGAAGATATTTTGAGGAAATGAATCTATCTGAATTTTGGACTTCTTAACATTGTTATCTTCGATAGAAGATTAGTCTTTCATATTGCTTGATGATGAACATTGGATTGGACACTGATTGAGTTTTGTGTCCGCATAACAGCTGTTGGTTGAATTTAGTGCGATGGTCTCAAGTTAATTGCTTCACTACCAGCAATTGGATCTTCAATTCACAAATAAGAGCCAGAGGAAGAACACGACGATTGTGAAGGAGAAGATGGGGTGAAGAATAAAAAGCTGATAGATGTTGGTCGAATCCGATTAACACACTTAGACCCAGGTTAAACCCAATAATCGACCCCATTTGAAGTTGTTCAATTAACCAAAATGGAATAACATTCAAAATTTATACACCCAAGTGAAGTTAAACGTATAATGAGATTTGGACGTATGACCAAAAAGTTATTTTAGAAAAATCTAAAAAAAGTTTTGGGTATTTTTTGGAAAAATACTTAATATGCTATTTATTTATCATAAGAAATTGTCTCAAATTGAGTCTAGCGGTAGAGAAATGTAACTGACAATATCAGTATGAGTTGGGATAACTGAGTTGGAATAAATTTAATCTTATAGGGGGTAGGGTTCCTTGAGTGGTTTTCTTAAAATTTGTTTGTGTAGAACTGAATTTAATCAATTTTGTTATTAACCATAATAAACATGTTTAAATACTATTTTGATTACTTATGGCTTTAGTTTCAAAACGTCTATTTTGGTCATTTTAGTTATGAGCAACTTCTTAAAAGTACAGGAACCAAAATAAATGCTTTAAAATTATAGGGATAAAAATGAATCAAAGTTGAAAATATATAAATAAATATGAACGTTTTGAAAATATATGAAGCATAATGAGCTAAAACTGAATGAGTAGAAACTAAAAGAGTATTTAAACCTAATTTGATAAAATTAACTCATCACCTATTTTAATTTTATCTTTGTTCAATAACTATATTACAATTTTTTTTTACTCTCCACTAATTTGTAATAAGCACCAAATTGTAGAGAACCGAGGAAAAGAAAACTTTTCGGATTCAACCACACAAACTTAGCCCAGCCCATCAACCTCCTAGTTCTAAGTCAGAGAAAAGGAAAAGCCCGAACCTTTTGGGCTCAAGGCCCACGTCAATTAATGGGCCTCGAGAAACTATTACGGCTCGCAGAAGAATTCCAAGAATTCCTCGCAGCTTCACGGACACATCTAATTAGGCGGTAAAATTCCGTTGTCATCGGATGTTTCTGTCGTCTCCGGCGATCTCCCTCCGGCCAAGCAATCGTTAATTTATTTCTTCGAATCCGAAACTTGATCCTCCCGCCAATTCGGACTTTCCATCATCGACTGACCAAGTTACATTCAATCGCCTGCTCAGTTATTGACTGAAACATCTTCGTCGCACGCCGTTCTTACTGAATACCTAGGCGCTATGTGGCGGAGGTTCGGAAATGCTTATGAACTACGAATCAATTCTGACTTCTGTTTTCTTTTTTATGATGTTAATGTTCTTCCTTAATCAATCATTTCGGTTTTCAGCCGAGTGCAGTGTTTCCTCGTTTGGCTGAAAATTGACATTTTCTAATTCCTTAATCTCCTGAGGGTTAGGAATATGATTTGGTGATAAATACTCTCTATGGCTATGCTGTGTCTTAAACTCTGATTTTTATGGTTTCAGTCACATCGGCCGCTGCTTACAGATGACATTTTAATCGCATTATTTTCTGCAGGTCAATTCTGGAATTATCATCTCGTCAATCTGTTGGAAGGACTACGAGGCAGATTTCTCCTCAGGCAAGTAGAATTTCGCATTTAAGGCTTCCCCAAAATTTTTTTTGCGATCAGAACGTGTTTAGTACAATCTTGACGCTATAAGAATTAACACATAGATTTTCGGAAGTGCGTATTCGACTTACAAGCATACACATCCAAATGGTTCTTCATCCGTGTGCTTGTGGACGTAGTTGGGCGGTAGCTTACAACATGCAGATCTTTTAACTTTACTCAAAATTGCTATTTATGCTATTCGTCATCGGCTCCACGAGAGTTTACATAATAGATGATTGGGATTTGGTTCTGGACTTGCAAGCAGACTCATGCATATGATTTTTCATCTGCGTGCCTGTGGATGCAGTTGTCAGGCTCTATTAGCTTACTACATGAAGTTTCTTTTTTTTTTTTTTTAAATATACACGACTAGCTATTTATACTATTTTTCTTCTCCTTTTGTAATTAACTAACCGTGTCAGAAATGTTGAAGCCATCAATATGTTTCTTTTCTCATGATACATTTTAGGTCACCTAAGAGCTGTGAGATAAATCAAGTGGGAGCACTAATAGCGTTCGTTGCGAAGCTAGTCTATAATAATATATATTGGCAGGAAGCCAAACTATATAGTCCTTGAAAAATTTTGGTATGATGGTTAACTTTTACAAATATTTCCTGATTCTTTGACAGGTTTTTATTGCAGGTGCAATGTTGGCAGATATCACCATGTATTTCTGCAAGAAAGGAATTTTCTTCTGCACCCAAACAGAATCTAAAACCGCAACCTACAAGCGTGCCACCTAAGTCCGGAATTTCTTTTCCAAAAGTTGTCTTTGGAAGTGTCGCTATTAGTGCCGCTGTTTTTGCAGCTTACCAGACTGGCTATCTAGACCAACTAATTGGTGGTAAAGAGCAGAATAGTTCTGTCGGGTCAACTAATACAGTTGTTGAGAAAAGTGATTCAGACAATGTCCAACCTTTGGTGGTACAGAAATTGGATTCATCCGGTATTGAAGAAACTGAAAAATCCGATAGTCTCAGAGAAGAAACTGAGAGTTCAAATCCCACTGTGGAGTTCACTGAGCAGACGGTTGAGACAGATGCTCAGTTTCCTCGTCTTGAAGGTTTGGGTGAAGAGCAAGATGGGGGTCAGTTTGAAGATGATTCTAGCTCAGTGCCACATGAAAATACCAAGGAGAAACACGTGCCAGAGTTTAGACAAAGCATCAGCGAATTGGAGGATAAGAATCTAGAATCTAAAACATCCACAGATGTAAATTTTGACATACAAAATACAGAGGCAAGTACTAGGGGTGGAATTCACGAGGGAGTTCAAACTACGCCAATTTCTACTAAGACAGATGCAGCATCTGAACAAATCGGAATCAGAATAAAATCACAAGAAGATATTAGTGCAGAAGACAAACCGAAGGTAACTGATATCTATCCTTTCAAATTAAATGTCGATATAATTGTAGCTTGTAAGGTTAAAAAGTCTTAAAATGCATGCGCACAATGTAAATCCTTTTTAATAGTAAACGAACTTCTATTAAGAGGCAGGGAAGAAAAGAAACAGATGCAATATAGTAAAAAGGCCCCCTTTAAAAAGGAAAAGAAAAAATCCTGTGGCAGAACTTCATTAGGGCCTTCTTTTGGATTATATGGAGAGAGAAATCAGCAAATCTTCAACATAAACTCCTCCCATTTGACAGCGTTTTTGAAGCTATAGTGTTTTTAGTTGTTTCTTGGTGTAAATGCTCTCCATTGTTTCATCACTATAGCTACACTTCCCTCTTAGCCAATTGGAAGTGCGTCATGTAATCTCCTTTTTGGACTTTTGTAATTTGATACATCAATAAAATTGTTTCTTTTACCAAAAAATATATATATAGTAAAAAGGCCACACCTACCGGGAAGAGCCACAGAAGGAAAACAATTATAAAAAATGGCATAATTGTTGGTAATCGAAGTAATCAAAGTGGGAGGAAAATCACAAGAAAGAGTTACTAGAAATCAATAGGAAATCACCTGGGTTACCCTAGTAGTCATATTGGAGCTAATGAAAATGGTAAAAGGTATAGAGGAAATAAGTTTAAACTATGAAAGCCACCTACCTAAGATTTAGACTCTTACGAGTGTCTTGGCAATACTTGGGTGAAGAGATTCTTCTATGAGATTAGTTGAAGTGCTTGCCAGTTTGTCCGGATATTAAAATAAAAGAATCCAGAAAGAGGCAATAAATTTTGAGGCAGACCACACTCCTTCCTAGGATCTTTCCCAATCTTGAAACACCATTATGTTTCTCTCAACCAAATATATCTAGACAATTAAGAACCTGCCTACCGCAATAGTCTATCTCTGTCCCAAGTTGAAATAGTCTATCTCTCTCCCAAGTTGAAGGATAGATTAAAATCTCTTCAATCATAGAATGAAAATCACGAGAAGAGGCCAAAACAATGCCCAACAATTGGGAAAACCTAAACCAAATTCTTATGGAAAAAGGCCGAAGCCAAAAATGTGATGATCCTCCTAATCCCCCTTTAACAAATTTACCATCGAGGATAGGGTCAAAGAGGGCCCCTGAATGAAATCAATGGCGTTAATCCTCCTATTCGCCACCATCAACCATGCAAAAAATTTTAATTCTTCAAAATTTTGTTCTTTCAGGGATGAGAGAACAACTTGGAGAGAGGCACTAAAATTATTAAACAACCAAATCCCCATATCTCTTATAATTGGGTGAAAATGGAACCTCCATTAGCAAGAGAGGTGCAAAATCAAGTCATCTGTCTCCCTATCATTCAAAGCTCTTCTAAATTAAAAGTTCTATGATGAAGACTCCTTAGAAAGAGGGAGCCAATAGAATATGAGAATCTAATTATGTATTTACCAAAAGGTTACAAGTTGTAAATCATGCATGGGGTGTTGAAGAGTTTGATCCCTTTGCTCCAAGTGGAGCCTATCATCATATTGTAGCAGGTAAATTTGGCATATTAGCAGGCCTATTCTATCCTAGTGTTCATTTGACTCAACATCTGTACAAAGGATTACTCAATAAATGTTCATTACAGAAGACAAGTTAGAAAGAATGCTAGGTAGTAGGCAGCAAGCAGCTCACGCCTGAAGTTGTTCTGGCCAGATATGAAGATGATTATTTCATTGGTGTTATACTTTTTAGGTTCACGCTTCACGGGATATCATGATTCATATTGACCCTTTTTTTCTCTCTAAATATATTAATTTCTGATAAAATATGTGTAATTAAATGTGGGTTTATCTCTGCCGGTATTCTATTCAGGAGTTGAATGAAACAGGTGAAGCTATAGGGCAGCCAAGTTCTCTTCTTGACGCATACCATTTGAAGGATGAGGCTGGCATGACTTCCTTGGGTGGTGGTGGCAAAGATGAAACTGACAAGTCTCATAAAGAAACAGAGGTTGTTTACTATTACCTTATTGTCAATGGATGTACATTTTGCTGGAATTAAGAAAGGGAATCTTACTTAATCAAGATGTAAATTATTGGTTCCGGGATGCAGGCTTTAATTGCTGAAATCGAAGAGCTAAATGAGGGTTACATTTCCAAGGATGGGAAATTGGTAATTGATTTCTTACAAGCTATTCATTCTGCTGAAAAGAGGCAAGCTGAGTTGGATTCCCGTGTTTTTGCTGATGAAAAGAGAGCACTGAAGGTATGGATCAATAAAGTATTGAATATCGTACTTTTTTTTTAATGTAATTCAATAGATGATTAATGGTAGTTGTTATATATATTAGTGGAATGCAACTATCTTCAACTATTAACTGTGAATCTGTAATGTATGGTTTTACTTTATACAGGAGAAGTTGGAAAAAGAATTGAGGGATGCTCGGGTTCGGGAACTTATGCATGCAGAAGAGGCCGCAATGTTGGACAAGGTTAGATTCCCAATTTACAAATTATACACGTGGACACTCTTGTAGACATATCAAGCGCACAGAGAAGATACATATGCACAATGTTATAATGTTCCTCTCATTCTCATATGTGGCATCTTGGGATTTTATTCATTCTCAGGAGTTAAAACGAGAAAGAGCAAAAGCAGCTGCTGCTCTGAAGTCACTTCAAGAGAAACTGGAAGAAAAATTTCAGAAGGAACTTGAACAAAAGGTTCACATACTTTTTTTTTTTTTTTCTTTGGGGGGGGGGTGATTTTTAAATAACAAGCAAGCTCAAGGTGCTGATTTTTTTTAATTAAATAATTTTATTGCAGGAAAATGAGGGAGAATCGAAGTTGAGAAAACTTCAAGACATGGCAAAAGCAGAGTTGGGTGCAGCAATTGCAAGTGAGAAGGCTGCCCAGATAGAAAAGATGGCCGAAGCAAACCTTCATGTAAGCAATCTGGCACAGTTATCGATTTATCTGAGCTTAGAAGTTAGAATATCATGCCTGTCCATGAATTGGAAAATTTTGATTTTATGTTAGGATCAATTAACTTACGTCCTTCAAAGATAATATTCATAAAAACATCAAGTACGATCTCACAGTTGAGAGAAAAATTCTTCAAAAAATGGAAGATGCTCATAGGGATTTTTATGGAAATTGCTTGATGAGAATTTTGCACAATAACGAAAACATTTTTCAGCTGTTTATTTGTTTTAACAGCTTCGTTTCTCAACTAGTCCAGTCGGTATTGCTCAATGTGACGTACATGTCTTTTGTCATGTTCTTATTGGTGTTGTTTACTGTTTCTTTTTGTTTGTCAACTTTCGGGTTGACTCTATTGGCCTGAATTCTGGCAATCAATCTACCACCGGGAGTTTTTTTACATATTGAAATTCTTCTTGCAGATAAATGCCCTGTGCATGGCATTCTATGCAAGGTCTGAAGAAGCTCGTCAGAGTTACTCTGCTCAGAAGCTTGCATTGGTAAAGTCCCACTCATACATACTTGTTGATGGTGTTTACATTTCCTACTCGTAGTAGAAGTAACTGAAGTCCAAACTTACTTTTGGAGAAAATATGTTTTCCTCACTTGCTGGTGCTTGTTTTCGTCTCTATTTTTGTAGTTTGGGTACTATGAAGGTGATCTTTGTTCCATCAGATTTACATCATATGCATGTATAGAGTGAACTTTAGCATTGAGATTAAGCCTGGTATAAAAACTCAAGGTAAAAACAGTACTTGTTTTCAAAACCATATAAAAATTATGCCATATGCAAAATACATGTTTGGTGGAGCACTTTTTGAAACAAGATCTGGGTACGATCTGAATACTAAGGCAAGTTTGGCTGTGTTTGTAAAATCGCTTTTCTTGGTGGTCATGCGACAACACTTCAATTTTATCTCCTTTTCTCTTTTCAAGGGTGAATATATTAGGCTGTTAGCTTCAAATTGGAAATTCCTTTGTCAATATTTCTATAATTATCCTCTTCCGGTTTGTTTGGAGTTCTTTTATGTAAACTTGCCATTTTATTCTCTTAAGAAAAATTTTTCTTATATATAATTATTAAATTAAAAAAAAAACGGTCAAGAAGCATTATGCCCAAGTGCAAGGTGTCTCAGGAAATTTAATGGATGTAAATTATTTTTATATTTTACTAGTGCACTCCCTACCTAATTAGCCTGGAAATGTTTAATCAAACTATAACTTTCAATCTTATAGGGGGCACTGGCACTTGAGGATGCTCTTTCAAGAGGTTTACCAATCCAGACTGAAATAGAGGCATTGCGCGTCGATCTTCAAGGCATTGACAAAGATTCAAACTTAGAGCTGATCCTTTCATCCATTCCTAAAGAAATATTGAATCATGGCTCAGATACTTTGCTGCAAATGACTCATAAGGTACATTAATTTCTTTCCAGTTTGGAGACAAATTTTAGCATACTTCTCACTCAATATATTATCTATTTGTAATCAGTGTTATTGTTTTAACCAAAAATATTGGGTGCTGTTTGTTGTTGTGTTTAAAAATTATTCTTTATTTATTATTATTTTTTTTTGATATGAAACGAGAATTTCATTGATGATATGAAATATACAAAAGGCCACGTAGACAATTACAAAAACGCCTTCCAATTTAATGAAATATACAAAATTATTCTTTATTTTTTAGACACAAATTTAATGAAAACATGCTTGAATAGCTGTTGTTTTAAAAGTTTGGTGTTGATCAGATGGAGGTGGGGAAAAAAAGCAACTAAAGATAACGCTAGTGTGGTTTAGAAGTTCTTGGATTTGCCCTTTTGGGCAGAAAATCAGATATTTATCCTTTTCTACCTTTGTTATCTCTCTCTAGTTTTTTTTTTTTAATTTATTAATCAAACCACTGCAATTCTATGATTTTCTCGAAGCATCAGGTTGTGGGATATTGTTCAATGCTGTTTACTCGTTATTTACATTTTAACTAATTAAAAATTAAGTTGAGATCATCTTCCATCTGAAAGTATCTGCTAATCCAACCACTCTGCTTGCAGTTTGATTCGTTAAAAACTACATTACGGACCTTGAGCTTGATCCCACCTGGTGGTGGCGGCGTTTTGGCGCATTCTCTAGCCCGTGTAGCATCCTGGATTAAGGTATGTTAAAAGGAAACATGCCTCCCATTTAAATCTCCGATTTACTCCTCTATTGCTGTAGTTTCTAAAATTTCCTCTGACGTCTTTAGGTGAGGGAGGTCGACCAATCAGGTAATGGGATTGAATCTATCATCAACCGAGTGGAGTCCTACTTGGCTGAAGGAAACTTGGCTGAAGCAGCTCATTCTCTAGAAGAAGGTGTTAAAGGCACAAAAGCAGAAGAGATAGTTCATGATTGGGTAAGGCAAGTAAGAAATCGGGCCATCACGGAGCAAGCGCTTACCCTGCTTCAACTGTATGCCTCATCAGTAAGCCTTACCTAAGACCTCAAAGTAATTTGTCATCTCTGTCTTTCCTATCCAGGCATTAGTTGTGCCTTTTTGGTACTATAGATTTGTTAGCTTCATGTCGAACCTCTTAGTTGAAGGTTCAATCTATAGAGCATCCAAAACTTGGTGTCTACCCCAGTGAAAGAAAAACACGAGTTCTCAAGAAAATCCACGATACTTGGATATCGCCATTCTTTCTGTGTTGACACCTTAATAAAAAAAATTTGTAAGAACAGATTTTACTCGAGAGTTTCTGCTGCAGCGCCGAGGAGAAGCAACTGCAGCCATTCAGGCGCTTTTGAGAAGGCCAAACTCATATTGCAACCTTTTTGTCCAAGTGGGTTAATTGGAAATAGCTTGTCCTTATTTTCACTGAGAATCTCTGACTTTTCATCATACTGATTCCGCTCATAGCATAATTTCGGAAGCATTGCTTTTACTTGATGTGTTTGATTATAAGTAGCTTTCGTGGTTATGCCATCTCTGACCAGAGTGGACCTTGGTGGCATTATTTTGCTCTTGGTATTGATTATTTATTCTCAAAGGGATATTCGTGTCTGAGATCCCCTATTAATAATCGTTTATGAAGTCGTCTTATGTAGAAATAGAACATTCTTGTCGGACCATTTTTCTTTGGGAGAACTGCTGGGCCTTTATATCCTTAATATTGGAGCTTTTTTTTTCCCTTTTTAGTTAGAACAATATCATATGTGGGGGCGAGAATTTGATTCTATTTTTTTTTTCTAAAGATTATAATGTCTTGACCAGTTAAGTGCCGAAAACAAGGAAGAAAAAGAAAGGATGGTATTGGGTAAGGTGGAGTAGAAGTTGTGATTTTTTAAAGATATTGCTTTAGACATACTGCAAAAGTTTTATCCACACCAACTAAAACCGGTCCCTTTTGCTGACAATTGATCCACGTTTGAACCAATTGAAGATAACCCAGTTAATCAAGTGTCCTTTTGGATTCTTCAAACCCAAGTTTGAAGGATTAAGGATAAATATATTTTGCAGATAAACACGATTGCAATTAATCATGAAATCTTGGGGTATCAATTCTGAGCTACCCTTGCCTATTGGCTCTGCTAAGAAACACACACTTCTTCTATTTTGGTTGGTATGAAACTTGAGATACAATAATTACAGGCTTAGTCCATTATTATGATATATTGGAAGTTTTAGAGTCTTAATCAAAATTGGTGCCGAATCAACCGCTATATATTATATTTATAAAGAGAGAGCCATCATATTAGATAATGGAACATGGGCATGGCTAGAGAGAGAGATAAAACTGTCTGCAGAATGAACATGAACATGGGAAGTGACAGCTCATCTAAACAAAAAGCTATAATATATAATGACATTATAAATTACTAAGGAATATTGTTCAAAAACATCATAGCGGCTGATGCACAGTCCCAATCATTCCCTTCTTATGACACTACCAACAAACTCTTTCCCCAGTTTTTAATCTACTCCTAAATTTTCCAATTATGTACCGATAAAATCGAGAGAGATGAATGCATAAAATAAGAGAATATATATATATATATATATATATATATTTGTTCGTAGTTGTCAATTTTTTAAAGATAATAAGTAATGAATGTTATTCTTACAACAATAAGATTACGTTTGAATTCACTCTCTTAAAAAAATTTATCTGGAATATGTTTTAGATCTACTGATGTTAGATGTGGAGAAGTAGAACTTGACTAATACGATTTATACGTTGGAAATTATTTCATGAAGAAGTAATTTTGTGTTTTTCTAGGTACAATTTTGCCATGAGTAATGCATTTTATTTTGGATGAATGAATGGCAAATCAATTTCAGTTAGCGCGATAGGGATTATTAAGCAATTTTTATATGATATATTTTAGCTTTATTAGGTGTATCTCACTGTCTAAAATACCTGTCTTTTTTATGATTAGAGAGAGATAGAGAGAGAGAGATGGGGTATCTTATCAATCCAAGCTCTTGATTTTGATTTTTTAATTACTTTTTAATAATTGAAGGTGAAATTTTTTTGTTCTCACTTAATTAGTTATAATATAATGAGAGATGTTTATTAATTAATCGTTGACAAAGTTACAAATTTTAAAACAAAAATGAAAAAAAAGGGACAGAGGTGAGCTGAGCCGAGCCGAGCCGGGAAGCCGGCGGGTTAGCTTGTCGGTGGTGTATTTGTGAGAGTGTGGTTGGAAGCTCATAAAAAGCTTCATCGCTGTCTCCTGCTGCTGCTTGGTTCCATTACAGTCTCTGTATATTCGAAGACGTAATTCTCATTTTTAGCGAAAAAAAAAAATTGGAGAGAGAGAGAGGAGAGAGAGAGAGAGAGAGAGAGAGAGAGAGAGAATCACAGGCCAAAGCTCTCTCACTCTCTCTTTATGCTCGCTTCTCTTGTAAGAAACCGGTGGATGTATCAAAGAGCTTCTCCATTCCAGTCTCTAAGGTCTTTCATCTCTCTGTCTCATTTTTCTCTCTTGTGCATTGAATGGATTTGAGCTGGTTGCATTGGCGGACGATGTAAATTCAGTGAAATCTATGTGTCCGATTTGCGGATTTTGCTGGACTCTGTGAATGTTATTGTAATTTGATTTGTGTGTGTTGTGCATTAGCCGCTCGTTTGACTGAATAGTAAATCAGCTGGACTTTGATTCTTTGTTGCTGGATCTGCTTCATTTCTATTCAAAATTGGTCGGTGTTTTGTGAATCTGTATCCTGTGGGCTTTAGTTGCTTGGATTTGATTTCGTTTTCATTATTAATAGTTGGTGGAATTTGATTTACTGGAGAAAACTGGAGTCGCCCGATCGATGGGAGTATCAAGTATGGATTGTCAATATATGTTGGGGCTTGATATTAAAATAATCGAATCACATTAGTCTACCCATTGCATTAATTGGTCTCGGTTGTTCCAATTTTCAGTAGCTATTCAGTGGTCTTATAATAACCACTAGTTGAGGTATCGCTTTTGGTATGGTGTTGTATATCTATATGGTTCAAGTGCCAACAAATGTTTGGATTCACGACATTGCTATCATGGGTCTCTGATCTGGATTTTTCATAATTGTTTTGCAGGAGGCTGCTATGCTATTAACCATCTTTCTCTCGTAGATCTGAAGAATTCCAACGTTCTGTTTCATCTTCATTGTATCTTGAAGGGAAGGGAAGCTGGCGGCGACACTGACTTGGAGACTAGCTGCCAGCAACGGCAGCAGTCTTCCTCCTAATGATCTGGTACTTCTTGGCCTCCATTTTAGATATTGTCAAAAATCTGTTTTCAAGTGAATTATGTGACTCAATTTTACTAGTACAGGCTGAAGGTAGATTCGTAAAATAGTTTTTCCTTTAGCAATTAATGCATTGAGAACTTATGATATGGTAATTTCATTGTTTTGAATGCAACCATGTGTGATGCATGTGAAGAAAATGGGGAATCTGGATCCACCATTACGCTAATTTTGTTATTTTTCTATCTAAACTTAGTAATTGTATGAGGAGGAAGAGGCAATGGATGGCTATACTGTTTTATTGAATGACAAAGCTACCTTTCTTGGGGATCTCATCTTCAATTTTGTGCCAGTGGTTCAGTATCTTACCCTGTTTATTTTGTGGGGGAAAATACAAGAAGCTGCTGGGGAAATTTTTATGTTTGCTTATAAGTAGTTCACTCTCTCTCTTCATAGGGCATGTCACGTTATCTAGTAATCACTTCTATGGTCAACCATTGTAGGAAAAAAATATGGATGGGAAAATTCAAGATTCAGAGCCTCCAACTCCCCATTCTATCATGAAGATGGGCTCCAGGTAAAGTCAGAGTTGAATGTTTATTTATTTATTTCATTTTCTTAATAAGTTCATGGCATGTTTGAAAGATTCAATGATAACTAATATGTCTTTATTTATTGGTTGCCCTTGTATGTATCATTTTTGTTCCTTCTGCAATTTCATGGCATTTTTAAAAGATTCATTTTCCTGTGATAACCAATATGCTTTTATTTTTAAGCTTCACTTGCACGTATCATTTAGTTTTAGAGGTTTCATCAATCTTTGTTCACCTTTTTCATTGAACGTGTGGTCGTAGGTTTATTCAATATTGTCATACTTCAGGAACGTGGAACTGAGTATAGCTTAAATTTAGTTGGCAGCATCCATTTTAATTTTAAACTTCTTTTATCTCAACTCTCCTAAGTCCAACCTTCCTAAAAAGACACCACGTGATGTATAAGTCCCACAGTAAGTGATTGTAGCA
This sequence comes from Momordica charantia, assembly GCF_013281855.1. Taxonomy (NCBI): domain Eukaryota; kingdom Viridiplantae; phylum Streptophyta; class Magnoliopsida; order Cucurbitales; family Cucurbitaceae; genus Momordica; species Momordica charantia. The sequence goes on along the minus strand of NW_028275157.1, from coordinate 19,713,567 downwards.
TATAATTTTACGAAGAGTTAGTATTGTGTTGTGTTCTGTTGAAGTTAATCCACGTTAGTCAAATACAAGTGTTATTGATCAGTTTGTGTAGATCTGAACAATAATACCTGGATGATATATTTTGATCATATGTCTTGCAGAGATCGCAATAGCATGGAAGATCCAGATGGGACACTGGCAAGTGTTGCTCAGTGCATTGAGCAGCTGCGGCAGAGTTCATCCTCTGTGCAAGAGAAAGAATTTTCTTTGAAGCAATTGTTAGAACTTATAGACACACGTGAGAGTGCATTCAGTGCGGTTGGATCTCACTCTCAAGCAGTTCCAGTACTAGTTTCTCTTCTGCGTTCAGGATCCCTTGGGGTGAAAATACAAGCTGCTACTGTTTTAGGTTCCTTGTGCAAGGAAAATGAATTAAGGGTAAAAGTTCTACTTGGAGGATGCATTCCCCCATTGCTTGGTCTCCTCAAATCAAGCTCATCGGAGAGTCAAGTTGCTGCTGCAAAGACCATATATGCTGTTTCCCAAGGTGGTGCTAGGGATCATGTTGGATCAAAAATATTTTCTACTGAGGGAGTTGTTCCGGTGCTCTGGGAGCAGCTACACAAAGGGCTCAAATCTGGAAATGTTGTTAGCTTACTGACTGGAGCTTTAAGGAACCTCTCAAGCAGCACGGAGGGATTTTGGTCTGCAACTATTCATGCTGGAGGTGTCGACACACTAGTGAATTTATTGGCAACAGGAGAGCCAAATACACAAGCAAATGTGTGCTTTCTTCTGGCACATGTGATGATGGAAGATGCATCTTTTTGTTCCAAAGTTTTGGCTGCAGAGGCTACAAAAAAACTCCTCAAGTTAATAGGACCTGGCAATGAAGCTTCTGTTAGAGCAGAAGCAGCAGGTGCTCTTAAATCTCTTTCCGCTCAGTGCAAAGAAGCACGGCGTGAGGTAGCAAATTCAAATGGTATTCCTGCCCTGATAAATGCAACAATAGCTCCCTCGAAAGAATTCATGCAGGGTGAGTATGCTCAGGCATTGCAAGAGAATGCTATGTGTGCTTTAGCAAACATTTCAGGGGGTTTGTCTTATGTCATCTCAAGCCTTGGACAAAGCCTTGAGGCATGCACATCAGCTGCACAGACTGCCGATACATTAGGGGCTTTAGCATCCGCTCTTATGATATATGATACCAAAGAAGAATCCACCAGAGCATCAGATCCTATAATTGTTGAACAGACTTTAGTGAAGCAGTTCAAATCTCGTGTAACCTTTCTTGTGCAAGAACGGACTATAGAAGCATTAGCTAGTTTGTATGGGAATCCTATACTTGCAGTCAAACTTGCCAATTCTGATGCGAAACGTTTATTAGTTGGTTTGATCACAATGGCAACCAATGAAGTTCAGGAAGAGCTTGTAAGAGCCCTTCTTACTCTTTGCAATAATGAAGGTAGTCTATGGCGTGCGCTTCAAGGCCGTGAGGGGGTTCAGCTATTGATTTCACTTCTTGGGCTCTCATCAGAGCAGCAACAGGAGTGTGCAGTTGCATTGCTTTGTCTTTTGTCCAATGAAAATGATGAGAGTAAATGGGCTATAACTGCTGCGGGTGGTATACCTCCACTAGTTCAAATTCTAGAGACTGGTTCTGCAAAGGCAAAAGAAGATTCTGCAACAATTCTCAGGAACTTATGCAATCACAGTGAAGATATACGTGCATGTGTTGAAAGCGCTGATGCTGTTCCTGCATTACTGTGGTTGCTTAAGAATGGAAGTTCTAATGGGAAAGAAATTGCAGCAAAGACTTTGAATCATTTGATTCATAAATCTGATACAGCAACTATTAGTCAACTCACTGCATTACTAACCAGTGATTTACCGGAATCTAAAGTCTATGTTCTGGATGCTCTTAGAAGTATGCTTTCTGTGGTTCCCCTCAATGATATAGTGCGTGAAGGTAGTGCTGCAAACGATGCAATTGAGACAATGATTAGAATATTAAGTTCTAATAGAGAAGAGACACAAGCCAAATCTGCATCAGCTCTTGCTGGAATTTTTGAAATCAGAAAAGACTTGCGTGAAAGTGGAATTGCTATTAAGACTCTCTTGTCAGTCATAAAGCTGCTTAATGTTGAATCTGACAATATTCTAGCAGAATCATCACGTTGCCTTGCTGCAATATGTCTCTCAATCAAGGAGAACAAAGATGTGGCTGCTGCTGCTAGAGATGTACTGACTCCCTTAGTTGTGCTTGCAAACTCTGCAGTTCTGGATGTCGCTGAACTGTCAACATGTGCTCTGGCAAATCTTCTGCTTGATAGTGAAGTTTCAGAGAAGGCTGTTGCCGAAGAAATTATTTTACCTGCGACTAGGGTTTTGCATGAAGGAACAATGTCCGGAAAGACCCATGCAGCAGCAGGAATTGTTCGCCTGCTTCGTTCTCGCAAAATTGACCATAGCATCACTGACTGTGTAAATCGTGCAGGAACTGTCCTTGCGTTAGTTTCATTTCTAGGATCTGCAGATACCAGTACTGTTTCCACATCAGAAGCATTAGACGCACTTGCTATTTTATCTAGGTCTGAAGTGGTTAGTGGGCATATGAAGCCTGCATGGGCAGTTTTAGCTGAATTCCCTCAAAGCATTTCTCCCATTGTTGCATCCATTGCCGATGCAACTCCTGTACTACAGGACAAGGCTATTGAGGTATTAGCACGGCTTTGCCGGGATCAACCCGTTGTAATAGGAGAAGAAGTAGTTACTGCATCTGGATGCATAGCTTCTGTTTCTAGGAGGGTAATCAACTCCGCAAACATAAAGGTCAAGATTGGGGGAACTGCCATTCTCATATGTGCAGCTAAAGTTAATCACCAAAGACTGTTGGAGGATCTTAATGCATCAAATTCATGTAGTCTACTCATTCAATCTCTTGTCGCAATGCTAAGCTCTTCACAGTCTTCTGCTTTGGGTAGTCAGAGTGATACTGATAAGGAATTTATTAGCATATATAGGCTTGCAAAAGATGTCGATGGTACAGAATCCAATAAAGCTACTGCTGTTATTTATGGTGTCAGCCTGGCAATATGGCTACTCTGCCTTCTTGCCTGTCATGATGGAAGAAGTAAGCTTGTGATCATGGAGGCTGGAGTAGTTGAAGTTCTCACAGATGGAATATCCAATTATTATTCACAGTATGCTCAGGTGATCAATTTCTTACATCTTTAGTTTTTGTTGTTTTTGATGTTGAAACGGTTTTTCTTTATCCATGGGCAACGAGGAATTTCTTACCGTCTTGTGCAGCGCAGCGATAATTGATCCTCTATCATCTTCGAGACGGTAGACTTGGTGAAAGGGTCCCGAAAAATTTGATCTATTTATCAAATGGATGTGTATCAATAATTAATGCGTTCACCTCAATTAGATAGTCAATTTTGGTTTTTGATTCACCATTTGAAATTCTTATTATTTTTCTGATTTTTGGTTACTTTTATTTTCTCTTTTTCTTCTTGTAACTCCATGGAATTTAAACTTGTGATGGTTTTAGATTTTACTGAACTGGATAACACTTGTAGTTTTTCCATGATTCATGGTTCTCTGTTTAGTAGTTTACTCATTGATTCATATCTATAGTGAAATTAATTTTCTTTTGCTTATTGAATTTTATACAGATTGACTTCAAAGAAGACAGCAGCATATGGATATCTTCTCTGCTGCTTGCAATTCTATTTCAAGACAGGGATATAATACGAGCACATGCAACCATGAAATCTATACCAGTGATTGCTAATTTACTGAAATCAGAGGAGCCAGCAAATAGATATTTTGCGGCCCAGGCAATTGCAAGTCTAGTTTGTAATGGTAGCAGGGGTACCCTGCTGTCAGTTGCTAACTCCGGTGCAGCTGGGGGACTAATATCCTTGCTTGGCTGTGCAGATGCTGATATATATGATCTTCTTGAATTGTCAGAGGAATTCATGCTGGTTCGCTATCCTGAGCAAGTTGGTCTGGAGAGGTTGTTTCGGGTGGACGACATAAGGACTGGTGCTACTTCTCGAAAAGCAATTCCAGCTCTTGTTGATTTGCTCAAACCAATTCCTGATCGTCCAGGAGCACCTTTTCTAGCTCTTGGGATTTTGACCCAGCTTGCAAAAGACTGCCCATCAAATAAGATTGTAATGGTGGAATCAGGGGCTTTGGAAGCATTGACCAAGTATCTTTCACTTGGACCACAAGATGCAACTGAGGAAGCTGCTACTGATTTGTTAGGAATTCTATTCAGCAGTTCTGAGATACGTAGGCATGAATCTGCATTTGGTGCTGTCAGTCAGCTTGTAGCAGTTCTGCGTTTGGGTGGAAGGGGTGCAAGGTATAGTGCTGCTAAAGCATTGGAGAGCCTCTTTTCTGCTGACCATATTAGGAATGCAGAAACTTCCAGACAAGCTGTGCAGCCCTTGGTTGAGATTCTCAGTACTGGCTTGGAGAGGGAGCAGCATGCCGCTATTGCTGCTTTAGTTCGTTTATTAAGTGAAAACCCATCAAGAGCCCTTGCAGTTGCAGATGTTGAAATGAATGCAGTTGATGTCCTTTGCAGGATTCTGTCATCAAATTGCACAATGGACTTGAAGGGTGATGCTGCTGAGTTGTGTTGTGTACTTTTTGGAAATACAAGAATCAGATCGACAATGGCTGCAGCACGATGTGTTGAGCCTTTGGTTGCGCTTCTTGTGACCGAGTTTAGTCCTGCTCAGCAATCAGTTGTCCGTGCATTGGATAAACTTGTTGATGATGAACAACTAGCAGAACTAGTTGCTGCACATGGAGCTGTTATTCCTCTTGTAGGGCTCCTCTATGGTAGAAATTTCATGCTTCATGAAGCTGTGTCTAGAGCACTTGTAAAGTTGGGTAAAGATAGACCTGCTTGTAAGATGGAAATGGTAAAAGCTGGAGTAATTGAAAGCATATTAGATATCCTCCTTGAAGCGCCTGATTTTCTTTGTTCAGCTTTTGCGGAACTGCTTCGTATACTGACTAATAATGCTAGCATTGCCAAGGGACCATCTGCTGCGAAAGTGGTTGAGCCCCTTTTCCTATTGCTGACAAGACCAGAATTTGGACCTGATGGACAGCATAGTGCTCTGCAGGTTCTTGTTAATATCTTAGAGCATCCTCAATGTCGTGCTGACTATACACTGACCTCTCACCAAGCTATTGAACCCCTTATTCCTTTACTGGATTCCCCAGCTCCAGCTGTGCAACAATTGGCAGCTGAACTTCTATCACATTTACTTGTAGAAGAACATTTGCAAAAGGATTCAGTTACACAGCAAGTAATTGGTCCTCTAATACGAGTGCTTGGTTCTGGTATACAAATATTGCAGCAGAGAGCTGTCAAGGCTCTCGTTAGTATTGCACTAACGTGGCCAAATGAAATAGCAAAAGAAGGTGGTGTCAGTGAGCTATCCAAAGTTATTCTGCAAGCTGATCCTTCACTTCCTCATTCATTGTGGGAATCTGCTGCCACTGTTTTAGCCAGTATTCTACAGTTCAGTTCAGAATTTTATCTCGAAGTCCCAATTGCTGTGTTGGTCAGGTTGCTTCGTTCTGGATTAGAGGGCACAGTGGTCGGTGCACTGAATGCTTTACTAGTGCTGGAAAGTGACGATGCAACTAGTGCTGAAGCAATGGCAGAAAGCGGTGCAATTGAGGCACTGTTGGAACTTCTTAGAAGCCATCAATGCGAGGAAACTGCATCTAGACTACTGGAAGTACTGCTTAATAATGTGAAAATCAGAGAAACCAAGGCTACTAAATCTGCAATTTTGCCATTATCCCAATATCTCTTGGATCCTCAAACTCAAGCTCAACAACCAAGGTTGCTGGCAACTTTGGCACTTGGTGATTTGTTCCAGAATGAAGGTCTTGCTAGAAGCGCAGATGCCGTTTCAGCTTGCCGTGCTCTGGTCAATGTGCTTGAAGACCAACCAACAGAAGAAATGAAAGTTGTAGCAATATGTGCCTTGCAAAATCTTGTTATGTACAGTCGATCAAACAAAAGAGCAGTTGCAGAGGCTGGTGGTGTTCAGGTGGTATTGGACCTAATTGGTTCCAGTGATCCAGAAACATCAGTTCAGGCTGCAATGTTCATTAAACTTCTTTTCTCGAACCATACCATCCAGGAATACGCATCCAGTGAGACAGTTAGGGCCATCACTGGTAAGTTCCCTCAACCCTCCCTTTATGCACATACATGGATATAGACATTGATAAAGTTGGGTTTATTTTGTTATTTCCCTACAACATGATTGAAGATATTAACCATCAACTTTTAGAACAATTTCTTAGACTTAATAGAATTGCTTTACTTTTTTCCCCTTCTCAAAAGGTGGAGAATATCTGATGCTAATGGTCTTTTTTTTTTGCTTTACAATCCTAATATGCTTGACTAAGAAACTTTACCTGCCTGCCTCAGAAAATATAGTGTCCTAACAATTTGGTCTTGCAGCTGCTATTGAAAAGGACTTGTGGGCCACTGGAACTGTGAATGAGGAATACCTGAAAGCCCTAAATTCTCTTTTTAGCAACTTCCCACGATTGAGAGCTACTGAGCCTGCTACACTCAGCATTCCTCATCTAGTGACATCCCTAAAGACTGGTACTGAGGCAACTCAAGAAGCTGCCTTAGATGCCCTATTTCTTCTAAGGCAAGCCTGGTCAGCCTGTCCAGCTGAGGTTTCACGAGCTCAGTCTGTTGCTGCTGCAGATGCCATCCCTTTGCTTCAGTATTTAATTCAGTCAGGCCCTCCTCGTTTCCAGGAGAAGGCAGAGTTTTTGTTGCAGTGTTTGCCTGGAACATTGTTAGTTATAATCAAACGTGGCAATAACATGAAGCAGTCAGTAGGAAACCCCAGCGTATTTTGCAAGCTCACCCTCGGCAATACTCCACCCAGGCAAACGAAGGTAATGTACTTGATCATTGTTATCCCTTTAATTCTTAGTTTTAGCCTTTTTCTTGGAAATGTTGCTGCAAAGATACCTAGCTAATTTGTAGGTACAAACTAACAGTGCTCAACGAATTGCTGGAAATTATGATCCGTCTGTATTCTGCTGGAATATTGTGGTTTCTTTCTCTGGTCACATGTGCGGCATCCCTCATTTATCATCTATACCACTATATCTACATTTATGAATAATTCTTCTGTACATTTCATAGAGGAGATGCCACAATGTTCACTACTAAAATTTTGTCAGCATAACGGTTTTAGGAGAATATTTATAGTGCTTATGAGAGCCGTTCCTTAAAAGTTCTCTATAATTCATAGACAACGCAGTTTTTACATTCTTACGTTACAGATTTAGGAGAAAAACCTTCCACACTATCTTATTCCATTATCGTAGGGTCATCTCCTAATTTTATTCCATTATGACTAACAGTGCGATTTCTTATTTCTCTCTTGCATTATTTTCCCATTTTGTATCAGATCGCTAAACTTTAACCTCCCTTCAAAACTTGGTCAGGTTGTATCAACTGGTCCTAATCCAGAGTGGGATGAGAGTTTTGCATGGTCCTTTGAGAGTCCACCAAAAGGCCAAAAGCTTCATATTTCCTGCAAGAACAAGAGCAAAATGGGGAAGGTAAATTTCCTTATACCCCTTTTTTGTCTTCATTTTTCTTTCCTTGTGAAGTTTCTTAAATTAATTTTCTTCTCACTACATGTAATAAAATAAAACAGAGCTCCTTCGGAAAAGTAACAATCCAAATCGACAAAGTTGTAATGTTGGGAGCCGTTGCCGGCGAGTACACGCTGTTGCCTGAAAGCAAAAGTGGTCCTCCTCGAAACTTGGAAATAGAATTTCAGTGGTCTAACAAGTAAGCAACCATTGCTCAAGTAGGAGACCAGCCATTCCATTGGGGAATCATTTTTTCAATTTTATTTTCAATTTTGGGTATTTATCATGATAGTGTATATAGTATACTCTCCAGATTTTTCTTCTTTTCGTTTATAATATAGCAATTTGTCACAAGAAATCTCTCTGAAATTTCCTTCCATTAGTTTTCTGGGTTGAAAAAATGGACACAAAATTTGCTTTTGTTTGTATTTCATTGATTTCAAGTGCTTGTCAATTTTGAGGAAAAGTAATGTATAATGTAATTAATGTAACTTTCAGTGTGAGAATTGATTATAAAATTGTATTCACGGGAACTCTACAAACATGTTCTAAACATTATCTTTTGAATTATAAGAATCCTCTCACAGAAATAATTATTCTTTCCGAAACAGTTTCAATGTGATCGGTGTTACTGTTTAGATCATATATTTAAAATTTGAATTGCTTTTTTTAATTATTATTTATTAATCTGATGAATCAATTAAATAATTTATCATTTGCATTCACAAGTGCAGTGCTGCAGCTGAATGACAATGAGTGCGCTCTAGTTTTAACCGACACGTAAGTATTGTTGGACCACCTTAATTTCGTGCCTCGATAACTTCGTTTTTGAAAGTTTTTCCCTCTCCCAACCATAATCAAGGAATTACAATTATATAATTGACAGTTGGAGCATTTTCCTTTTTCCCATAATGCTTATTTTAGGATTATTGTTCAAATAAGGAGTAGGAATTTAAATTTAGAATAGTTAAAAAGTTACTAAGGACCTGTTTGGTAGGAAGGATTTAATATGTGATTGTCAAATTTATTTTTGAAATTTATTTTTGAAATCTGTTTCTGAATCTTGTGATCATAAAAATTGAAAGTCTTTTAGTATTTTTACATTTTGATATTGAAGCTTTAAAATGCAGAATTATATTAAAAAAGGATAAAAATTCAAAATATGGATAAATACGCTATTTCATGTTATAAATTAGTTTTATTGTTGCTAAAATTAAAATAGATAAACAGACTATATTATAAATTATATAATAATGATTATATAAAATTTATAACATATATGTTAATAGAACAATTTTTTACATTTACATTGAGATTCAATTTTCATATAGCAAACACATACATGAAATACAACTTTTTTTCTCATTGAATTCCTTATTTTCAGGTCACTGACCAAATGTAGCATAATGTTTCAAGTTGAACTACGGTGAAATTAACTCTTAGTTACGGTGCTTTTTAGTTTATAGTTTATGAATTAGTTAGAGTAGTAGGGGATGAATTTCAAATGACATGTGAAATTTAAGTGTTGGAACATTGTTATTGTTGTTGGACGAATGAGACACTCACTGTCCTAACTTTTAACACAATTACATGAAATATATTTTGAGTTAGGAGTTTACTGCTTATATAGAAAAAGCCCATCATCGATAATTTTTGTACTCATCGCATGTTTAAATCGAACATTGGTGTTACTGTTAAGGTCACTAACTCTATTTCTATAATACATTTGGCCAAACATTTTAATTTGGACCAATCTATATTTGGCCAAGCATTTTAACTTGGACCAATCAAACCAACATAGCTACACATTTGATACCTACCAAAAGTTTGCATTTTGACCGAACACAATCTTAGGGAATTCAAATAAGGGTGATTTTCTTGATTATTCAGGTGGGCAATTTCATGTGAATGTTAAAACTTTGCTGCATTTTTTCTCTCCATTATTCATTATTTGACTCAATTATTGGAGACACTCTGACAAACATCCTACTAACATTAATCAATTTTTTTAAAAAAGATTTTCATTCTTGCATCTTTCCGTGGATTTAATTATTTATTATTATTATTTTTTTATCGATAAAGACTATAACTATAACATTATATGATTTTTTTGGATACATAAAATATTGTTCACGATAAATATAAAATTTTCACATTTATTGAGAGTATTATATTAAAAAGAAAAATTATCTAAATTCAAAAATATCTGTCAAACCTAAATTAGTTAAGAAACTTCTAATATGGTTGAGGTGTCACAAAATTGATCCCATATCAAAATCAATTTGAATATTTTATTCTTGAAAAGTTCACAGTAATTTCGTTCGTTTCGTTTGAAAAGAGTAGATAACTCGAACCAAAAATAGTAGTAGCCTGCATTTAATTTTTATAAATAATCACAAAGCATATTTCCATATTTACATTGAAAAGATAATTATGAAAAATAAAATAAAATAAAGAGCGAGAAATGTATCCAACTGGGGCTAAAGAAAACGACAACCTCTCCTATACGCGCGCGCACAGTGAAAAGGGAATTAGTAAGTAACACGCGCCGTAGCGCGCGTGCATCACAGCTGCGCTCCGTCATCCTCGTCGCCTTCCTTTTCTTTTTTCTTCTCCCTCTTCTATTTATCCCACTCCCGCTGTCTGCTGCTTCCTCTTTACATTTCATCTTCACTCCATTTTTGAAACTTCCGGGAGAAACTCGTCGGCCTGTTTCTGTGATCTCTCATCCGTAATTTTGATCTTCCGCTCGTAACCGCCAAATATTTCTGTTCTGTTTCTCGTTTTGGTCCGGTGCGGGAAATTGAGGCTCCGAGTCGTTGGCATTTCTTCTGAAGCTCCAGATCTCGACTTCGAGCTACTTCATTCGTCCCTTTAAGGACTGAGTTGTAATGTCGCTTCGAAATCTGATTTTGTTGCTGACTGTGACGGTGATGATTGGAGTTCACCAGGCGGTGTCGATTACGTTCACATCGAAGATACTTCACCGGTTCTCTGAGGAGATGAAGGCGCTTAGGGTTTCAAGGAGTACGAATACGAGTCTACGAGTGTCCTGGCCTGAGAAGGGGAGCATGGAGTATTATCAGGAGCTTGTGAGTAGTGACTTCCGAAGGCAGAAGTTGAAGCTCGGCTCTCGGTTTCAGTTGCTTTTCCCGTCCGAAGGCAGCAAAACCATAGCGCTGGGGAATGATTTTGGCTGGTCACCATTACTCTACCTTCTTGCTATTTTCTCCTCCCCTGTTCTTGCTATGTTTATTTTTTATTTTTTCCATTCTGCATCTACTTTTCTGTATGTTTATCTTTTTGCCCCATGATTTCTCTGCAAACCTTTTCTTTCCCCACCTCCCTAATAGCCTTTTGCATAGTGGCACCTTTATCACAAAATTAGTGTTGTGAAATGTTATTTTATGTACCTGATAATTATTTTGCTATTTAGGTTGCATTACACCTGGATCGATATCGGGACACCAAGTGTTTCGTTTCTGGTTGCATTGGATGCTGGGAGTGATCTACTTTGGGTTCCTTGCGATTGTATAAAATGTGCTCCCTTGTCTGCAAGTTACTATGGCAGTCTGGTAGGCCTGATTTTCAGAATCTGCTCTTTCTACGTAGGCATTAGTTACTTCTAATTCACGACTTATGCTTTATCACCAAGCATGTTGCTTTTTTCCATTTCTGTTTAGAGTAAGGGTCATGCTTGGACAAATTGTGTTCTTGTATTCAAAGTTCTGTACTGCTTTTTCGCGGAAAAGAAGGGCATGGTCGGTTCCAACGCAAACAATCCTCAAAGAGGAGGCGGACATGATGGACTCTGTCATCTGCATCTAAAGAGAAATAATTGGCTAATTCATTTTTGGCTCAATATTTTAATGGATTGTGAAGTCTTTTTAATAAGACAGAAAGTTTAGCACTTATTTCCGATGATTGATTGGCAGGTGCTCCTGCTCCCTCATGTTTGGGGCATCTATAATGCAGGATAAAGATCTGAATGAATACCGTCCATCCAGTTCAAGCACCAGCAAGCATATACCTTGTAGCCATAATTTGTGCGACTCAGGCCAAAACTGCCAAAGTCCGAAGCAGTCGTGTCCTTACACTATTGACTACATAACTGATAATACTTCGAGTTCAGGATTGCTAGTTCAGGATGTATTACATCTTTCATCCGATTGTGAGAATTCATCTAATTGTACTATTCAGGCTCCGGTCATTTTTGGGTATGGCCATTGATCTCTTCTTTGTAGCTCTAATTTTTTGCTCGGAATGCCAACTACAGTAATGAGTAAGGATGCTGTAATTATATTACCATTTTCCGTTCTCTGATTCAGATGTGGTATGACACAAAGTGGTGGTTACCTAAGTGGAGTTGCTCCGGATGGTCTTTTCGGGTTGGGGCTAGGAGAAATTTCGGTTCTTAGTTCCCTTGCCAAAGAAGGATTAGTGCCGAACTCTTTCTCACTATGTTTTGATGAGGATGGATCTGGCAGAATCTTTTTTGGGGACGAGGGACCAGCAAGCCAACAAATGACTTCATTTGTGCCGTTAGATGAGAAATAGTAGATACCATACTAAATTATCTTCATTTTTATGATTATCGTTTGTTATATTTGCTGACTGAAGTCTCTGTCGTACCCAAATCTCTCAGTGAAGCCTACATTGTCGGGGTGGAAGCATGTTGTATTGGGAATTCTTGCCTCAAGCAAACAAGTTTTAAAGCATTGATTGATAGCGGAACGTCTTTTACGTTTCTCCCTGAAGAAGTATATGAAAATGTTGCGATGGAGGTATTTTCTTTTTGTAGTTGAGCCTTGTACTTAATTTATAGTCCGTTTGTTCTTTAACCAGTTCTCCTCTTGATAGTTTGGTAAAAGGTTAAACACTACAAGCACTGTCACCTTTAAAGGATATCCTTGGAAGTATTGCTATGAGATCAGGTGACATCAATGAGATGGAAAACCTTTAAAAGTCTTTCCCCTTGTGTCTTCCTATTTTGTGAATGTCTAATCTTAATATTGTGGTTCTCTGTAACAGTGCAGAAACAATGCCAAAGGTTCCGTCTGTGGCATTGTTGTTCCCGCTAAACAATAGCTTTGTGGTTCATGATCCTGTTTTTCCTATCTATGGCGATCAGGTAGATACACTTTCCTTCTGAGAATTTTCAAGTGTACATATCTGATTTAGTGAACGTGGATAAAGGTTTAGACTTGATTTTTGAAAATTGCCATAATTAGCAGTTAATTGAATAGCTTCCACGTTTAGTGGGCATACAAGTACCATTAGACATTAAATTTGGTTTCATATTAATGAAGTTGACACCCTCTTAATACCCAAGAAAAAAGAGCCCTCAAGGGAATGAATAATAAGAACAACTAAAACATTGTAAGAAGAAAAGAATATCTGTTTAAAGCATCAAGATGAGGTAATCTCCTCTTCTTGTATACATACTAGCAGTTAATTTCTAGTTTTAACTATCTACTAAATGATACGACTGTTATCCCAAGAAAAACACATGATGCGAAGCATCACTTTTTCTTTTTAAATTTGAATATCACATCACTTACGCTGCACGCGTCAAATAAGTAGTACAAGAAAATAATGCCTATGGTGATATTAAAATAGTACTTTATGGGTACAGGGGTTAGCCGGATTTTGCTTTGCTATACTACCTGCTGATGGAGATATCGGGATACTGGGACGTAAGCTCACAATGGTTCCCTTTCGAATGAAGATTACTTATAAATGATATGTGCTGTATGTGTAGTAAGTTGTAGATTTAACGTAAGTGATATTCTTGAAAACTGTCTCGTGCAGAAAATTACATGACTGGATACCGGATGGTATTTGATAGGGAAAAGTTGAAGTTTGGTTGGTCACGCGCAAATTGTAAGATTTCTAGCTGACTCTAGTACTTGTCATGAATTTGCAGCCTCTTAGCAGACCCTTACATCTTGTGCATCATAAGCATAAAAGGAAAAAATTGTGTACTCATTTCTTGAACCTGTATAATTCACACGTGGCTTACTGAACTCATCTCTTTATTTGGGGGGTTTACAACTATAACGCCAACCCCTCCCCCCTTTCTCATTGTGAAGTTACTGTCTCATTTCGACGATTTCCATGTCGCAGGTCAAGATCTCGGTAATGGCAAAAAAATGCCCCTTGCTCCTGCAAAAGATACACCACCAAATCCATTACCAGCCAACGAGCAGCAGAGGGTTCCGGGGGGGCATGCAGTCGCTCCTGCCGTAGCTGGAAGGGCCCCCTCTAAACCATCAGCTGCCGCCCCCTGCTTCATCCCATCCAGCTTTTATACGATTAGATTGCCGCAGCTGCTTCTTCTGGTACTCTACCTTGTTTGTAGTTGCGTGTGATGTAGATTCTGAGCTTTTCTAAGTTTTACATGTAAATGAAGGTCGTTTCTTTACATCTCTTCTCCCCAGCAAGGGCATGTCGATCTTCTGTGTCCTTGCAAGTTGCATCACTGCCATTTTTTTCCCTTTTTTTTTTTGGGCATTATATAGGCCATCCAGTGGGGGGTTGATGATAGTAGTTGCATTTTTGTTTATGTAGCTACACATTCTTCTATCTATATGTTTTATTTTCTAATGTATATTACCATTAGTTGTACTTGTACTTTTTTATAATTTATTTGTGCAGACTAAAAATAATTGTAGTTCTAACTATGGGATTCCCAAGATCAAAACTCATAAAATGAACATAAACGTGATATTTCCTTACTAGAGAATGTTTTTATGCAATATTGGAGACATTCAATCAATGGCTTTCGATACAATTTTGGGTCATTTGGCAGTGGTTTCACTTTTTGTAACTTGTAAGCATGTTTGCTAGCGAGATTAACAAGGACAATTTGTGCAATCAGAGGAACTAAAATCAAAGTTATTTTTCGTTCACATTTTTGTAGATATATTTTCCTTTCAAATAAAGAACAATTTGAGTGTATAACTCAATTGGCAGCTTCACACTAAGTAAATTTACTATTTCTAATCTTGTGCACATGGATCAGCTTATCGATTGAGAGAGAAAATCTCGGATGAACGCATTTTTCATTACAACATTAAATGGATGCATACTTGTCGTCAAATTGATAGATGGAAGAATGGAGTGAATAACAACACCACCTTACCTTAAAGTGCTCTGAATTTTAGATGGTTGAACTTAAAAGTAAATAATAATGAATTTAAGATTTCCCACATTTAATTAGTACCACATCTAAATGTAAAACTGATCCAGCCACTTCCCTATCTTCTAGAAACATACTCATTGGAAATAATTTCAGAACTAATAAAATGTTTTTTTTTTCCTTTTCATGTTCCCTACGTGTGAAGCCAACGCGAATTCCAATACACACGAATAGAATTTTAATGTACTAAAGAATACGGGGCACTATATAATATAATATAATCTAAATTAATTTCATACCCGCCACCGCGTACAGCGTACCACAAATTATTTGGTCCATACTTTCTCAAAAAAAAAAAATATATATTATTTGGTCCATACCAAAAGTTGGACACCATATTATTGGTCATTTGGATCTCTACGTTCAACATTACAAGTTGTATATCAACTAAATTAACTAAGTTTATAAATAAAAATTCCAAATTCTTATTATCACAACTCTTTTGTCGTACCCATCTTGACAACATATTAAGGTGTATACGAAAGCAAAGCAGTTCAAAATTTTTTTCCCCTTTTCTTTTTTAGTACATTTTTTTCCTTTTAAAGTGACTTATTAGTGGATGATAATAAATAAGACATATACTGGTTTACAAAACAATAATTGGAAGCTTGTTTGATTGGAACAAAAGTTAAAGCTAGAAGTTTGGTCTATAATCTAATAGATTTTCAATTAACTTTGAATTATGTATTATGTATTGAATAATTCCTTTAGGTTTCAACTTTTTATATAATAAATTTTTGATCTGTTATACACTTTTTAAAATTCAAAGAACATTTTTTTTATAGCAAATAGACGTAAACAAAAGAACAACGAGAGGAAATTAAAGTAGAGATGGCTGATGGCCCTTCCTCAAATCAAATAAAGACCTATTAAACATACCATTGAAAATTCAATGATCTATCATTGAATTTGAGGATTATTAAATGCCACTCTAAAAAATTGAAGGGCCAAACTTGTAATTTAACTCGAAAAAATGATTGACTCATTCCCTTTTTTTTAGTTTTGAAATTTACTTTTTTATTTAAAAAATTCTAGCAACATTGTAAATACTAAAAAGGACTATTTATTTTTTGTTTTTAAATTTGGTAAAGAATTCAAAATGTTTTGAGAAAAGTAAGACGAAAAAAATAAACAAATCATGAGCAAGAGCAAAAAGGCCAATTATTAGAAACGGAAAAGTTCAAAACCAAATCATCACAAAAAGGAGTCCTTTTATTGAACGGGTAAAAACAAACATTCATTTTAAAAGTATTTTACTAAGCCTCCTCAACCTCAAGTAAATGATTTGTATAATTTGAATTAACAAATCAAACATTAACTTATCTCAACTCATGAAACCTATTTTTAAAAACACATAGAAGCTATGAAAATTACATATACTTGTATATTTTTATGATCTCTTTTATTCGATCGTAGCCGACATGAGCATAATTCAGCGATAATTGACATATACTACTTTATTCTTCGATGTTGGAAATTTGATCTCCCATATCCTCAAATTGTTGTACTAAAAAACCATCGATTATACAGATTAAAACTCACTAAAATCATGACAAAGACGATAAACTTTCTCGAAAAGAAATTAAGGAAGCTAGAAGAATAAAAGGAAAAGAATATAGGTGAAAGTGGAAGATAAATATAGAGCAATAATTGTATTAGTATTAGAGTGGTGAAGAGAGGGTCACCTCTTCTATTCCAAAAGCTGTTCCATTGAAAAGAATAAATAAAAAAGGAAGTGTCTTTTGTCTAACCACCCCACCCCCAAACAAACAAAAGTACACCAAGATGAATTTTTGTGAACCCACTTTCTCTTCTTTTTTTTTTTCGATTAAATATACATCGAATTCGGGACTCAATTTAATAATTTAAACTAGTTCAGCGATAAACGTATCTATATTTTTTTCTAGCTCAATAGGTTAAGATACTTAAAAGTTTTAATTTTAGTGATCTTTAAGACATTTGGTTTGTTTAACCATAAAATCGATATTTTAATTTTAATTCTTATTTCTTCTGTATAATTCTCATTTGTCTTTGTATTAGAAAATTTGATCTTCGTATAATAAGAAATAATATTCTTATCTTCACAGTGAAGGTCCCACAATCTATACATGTTTTGTCCTATCCCATTTGTTTGGAGAAAACATTATTCCAAATTAATTTCACACCAATTAATTTTTTTAATTTCGAGATGTGGACTAACTGTTTCCCTTCCCTTGTCATGACTCAATTCAATAAAATTAAAACTTAATTTGAAGTTAAGGTCGACTAATTCATACAAATACGAGAGTAAAATGAATGTTTGTTTATACTAAAAAAATGGAAAAGGTTGAATAAATGGGGATGATTAAAAATATTCCTTACCCATAAAATGAATAGTTTCATAGAGTGACTTTATTAAATAGGAAGGTGAAAGGGAAAATAGAAACGAAAGTGGCGAAAGAAAAAGTGGGAATTAGGCACACGTATTTACTCAATTCCCTTAATAGAAAAAGAATCAGCTTTATAATCTTTCTACACACACGCCAAACCACCCCTATTTCCAGCCTTTTTAAGTTTTATGCACCACACAATTAATGCATTAATAACTTTCTCATTCACTTTAATTTGTCTTAATTAATTTTATAGTGGTTCGTTCGTTTTGTTAATGTTGCTACATGTTCAAAAAAGTGATCATTTTGATCTCTATTTGTAAAATTTTAACATGAAGACTCTTTAATACATATTTATTGATACATTTCAAAAAATTTAGTGAGTGAAGTATCATGCTAAAATTATGACATAAATAAATGAGATTGAATGGAACAAAATTTTTACTTTCTAAAAGCACAAGGATCGAAACAGACATTTAAAAAATATAGAGACTAAAACGAGCAAAAATTAAAATTATATAGACTAAAACAAACAAAACCCAAAAATATACGCATCAAGATTATTTAAACCTAAATTTTTTTTTAGTTGAAAGTTAAAATTTGCAGTCGTACACTTAGTAATGTTATATTTTAGGAAAGATTTGGAAAACTATATTATTTTTTTTTAAAGAAAATCGAAGATTGCATTGGTTGGGGAGTAAAAGTTTAAAAAGAAATTTACTTTAGAGAGGTTAAATGGTCCAAGATATAACTGTTTATGGTTTGTTTTTTTTTTTTTCCAAGTGGAAAGGAGAAGATTCGGACTCATGATCTCAATTCAACATCCACCTCAATCGACCTGGATGACTCCAATATTTTCACAGGACGACCAAAATAAATATTTTGAAAATTTAAAGAACAAAATCTAAAGGCTTGAAAGATTAACACTAAAATAAATATATATTGTACTAAAAAGAAGACCGAAATAAACCTGGTCTACCTTTGCATGCATTTTTTAACCCATCGCTAATGGTTTGATTTATAAGAAGAGTTAGTACTAATTACCAATAACTTTTGAACTCAAAATGAAATTAAAACCACTGAAAAAGACAGGATAAAGACAGAAATGAGAGAGAGAGATTATTTTATTTTAAGACCTTAAAAAAATACAAACAAAAAAGTTTGTTTGGTTTATTTTTGTAAATTAGAGAGAGAAGTGGAGAGATGAAGGAAGGAGGGTGGCCACTTTCCTTCGGTTCCTCTCCAGCTGAACAGAACAGTCCTCCTCAAACAAAAATTAAATAATTATTATTATACAATTTTATATATTTCCTCAGAAAACGACATGCCCACTACTTTTAATTTTCTTCCTACCTAGGCATGTCTGTCGTTTACTTGTTATTTGAGCCATCCAACCCATTTTGATTAAATTAATCAGTTGTCTGTTTTAATTGATTTAATCCCATTTTACAATTTCATCACCTACCTTCAAACTTAATGATTGTAAATCAAGCTTGTTTAGAAACAAATAATGTGAAGGAAAATTGAAATACGCTAAAATAAGGAGGGAGACTCCATATGTTCTAAGGTAAAGGCGGTGCAAACAATAATATAGCATTGGGTTTTAAAACTTGTTAGAGAAGAATTGAGCCATGACTCCGTTTGAATTTTTAAACTTAAATAAAAGGGCAATAATCTTCCAAAGGATGGACCCAAAAGTACCTGCTCATTAAGAAAAGTATATACACTTGTTTTAATCATCTTAAAAATCTTGGCTTTTTAAAGTTAATGCAACGTCCACAGCAACATAAACCAAGCCACAGCCAGGATTGTTTTTGCTGATTGGGGGGCCACGACCCAAATGGCTATATAACAAGGAGGCCTGTTTCATGAAACCATCCCAAAACCAGAAGAGCGAGAGAGAGAAAATCAGCCTTTTCCTTAATGCCCTTTTCTCTGCTTCTTTGAAGGGAAGACAGAGGATCCATTGTTTCTACCCAAGTTACCTGTACCTTGCCATTTTCTCTACAACTCAATTTGACCTTTCAGATACCGTTTTCCCTCTTCCAAACACTGTCTTCCCACTTCCTTTTTCCTCATTTCAAAGTTTCTCTGGGTTTTTCTGCAACTTTTTGTTTTCAATTGTATTGATTAAAGTGCGAAATGGGTGTTGGTGGGACTCTGGAGTACTTGTCAGATTTGGTGGGCAGTAGCCATAAACACAAGAAGAAGAAACAGCTTCAAACTGTGGAACTCAAGGTCAGAATGGACTGTGATGGCTGTGAACTCAAGGTCAAGAATGCCCTCTCTTCACTCAGTGGTATGTCTAAAGAAATCCTCTCTTTTTTTTTTCCCCTTCAACTGTTCTCTCTTTCTAATGCCTAAACTTGTCCAATTAGAGAGAGGTTTCTAACAAAATGTGGTGTGTTTTGAAGGGGTGAAATCTGTGGAGATAAACAGGAAGCAGCAGAAGGTGACGGTTACAGGATATGTTGAAGCAAGCAAGGTGCTAAAGAAGGCAAAATCGACGGGGAAGAAGGCAGAGATATGGCCGTATGTTCCCTATAGCTTAGTGTCACAGCCTTACATTGCTCAGGCTTATGACAAGAAGGCACCACCGGGGTATGTCAGAAATGTGGAGCACACTGCCTCCACTGCTTCTGTTACCAAATATGAAGACCCTTACATCAACATGTTCAGTGATGACAACCCAAATGCCTGCTCTATAATGTAATGTAATTCTGGTACAAGTCTAATGTTTTGTACCACTCTCTGTCTTTGTGACAGTTTCTTCTTCTTTTTAAGTCTCTCTCCCTCTCTTCTGCTAATATTTTTGTCATCGGCTCAATAATTCTGGTATGATACGATATATTACTATGTGTAATGGAATCATTTTATTGAGAAGAAAGGTCAACTTGGGATAAATGATTAGAATATCTGGGGTTGTTAGCTGTTAATAGAGATGTAAGAGATTACTTTATTTTTGCTGTTGGTACAAAAGGTTGCATGGTGTTGTAATTTCTTGTTTGTGAGACGACTTTCACTTGTCCACAGCTGTTCCTTCACCTAAAAAACAAGATTCCAACCTGGTTATTAACTGTTAGGAGGGAAAAAAGAAGAAAAAGAACTCAGCTTTATCTTAAAAGATCAGAAACCATAAGTGTTATTGAATTGAGAAGCAGCGGGATGCTTATGTATCTGCTTTCGGTTTGGAGAAGAGCCTAAAAAATTTGAACACAAAATTCAAATTATTTCAAACCGCATTTGGTCCCAGCAAACCAAGAAAAGGTAAGTGCAGAGAACAAAATTACAAACCAAGCCTGCCTTTTCTTTTTCTCTCTCTTCACAGAACGTGAGGAAAGAATCCTACTTTCTTTGCTTTTGGCTTCAGGCCCTTTTTCTCCGTTAACCTTTTTCTCAGATCCAATGGTACATAAAGAGATATGGCAGTGGGAAAAAATAAGGGTGTTTTGTGTGTATTAATTTTGTGTTCTTTGACAATTCAATCATACTAAAACAGAACATGTTCGAACAAATGTGCCCATTTGATTCCATTTGAAAAAGTTACTGACTACTTTTACAAAGTATAATAGCACCCGGCATGTAAATACTGTCATAGCTTGTAAAAACATCAAGTACATGTTTTGCTGATTGAAAATGAGCAATTTCAACCATGTCCAGATGGGATTTTCAGCTAAAATGGACTGTTAATCCTTCTGGTGGGTATTTGGAGAAAAACCAAGTATTCTGCCTTAATATTCAGCTTGGGTTCCAGATCCTTGGAAATTTCAGAAAGATGTACACTTCTTTTGCATTGCCAGTTAGCTTCGACTTAAATTCTGGCTAACCAAGAGGGGAAAAAAAAGCTCATGAATACAAGACGACGACGTAGGAAGCATGTAATAATGATTTCCTATTTGAGATACAGTTTCGAGATAAGCATTGTGACTCTACTTTATGAGATGGGCGAAAAAAATGGAATGCATTCAAATAGCTCAGTGTCGTGTGCATGACTTTGAAGAGACCAACAAAGGGAAGTTTCATCTGATTGAATATATATATACAAGTCAGAAACTCACATACTCTGCGTTGTCTATCTTCAACAAATTAGTAGGAAAATGGACATCATTTCCTTCACTTTCTATTTCCTGAGTAGACTCCAACGAAATTTATATCATACACAAGAGTTGCATTGCCAGGTATATTGCAGTCACCTGTAAAGACAATACAATACAAATGGCATTAACACTGTCCATGGTTTACTTTGTAATTTTGTATTTCTGTTTCCGTAGTAGCGTAAAACAAATCTGGAGGCAAAGCAAATACACTAGCAAATAGCATTCCCCAAAATAAACTAGAGCAATAATCCCAACAAGGAGTTTCTGACAATCACTGATAAGTTGCAACATTGTCGTACAAATTTAGAAAGCCAAGGCTCAAAACAAAAGCTGTTTGGTTTAAAGAATTGGACCTGAAAAGCAGCCTGCTGGTTCTGGTCCATATGCTAAATGTGGAGGAATCTGAAGCTTACGTTTGCCACCTGGCTTAAATCAGTGGGGCAATAATTCTTAGAACCCATTCAGAGAGCAAAGAAAACCACAAAATCCTACTTATGTTGTCAGTAGACGTACCTACTAGCATTGGAGGTACTCCTTCACCCCCTAATATTCCCTGATCCAATCCTCTTATTACCTGGTAACAAACTTATGAATATTAGTCCTTATCCAATGGGTCAGTGTGGTTAGTAATTTTTTTTACTCGGATACCCACACTCAGACATGGGGAAATGACTGTAGTTAGTTAATGAATGTTTTATCTATTATGTCAACTTAATGGTTGGTTGCAAGTAAATCAAAAGCTAGTTTTGCAGGTAGAATCTTCCTCATAATCTATGTACGGGAGAAGGAAAAACTTCACTGCCCACTGCTCACCGATCTTGATTACAGAGACCTTTCTTGCATTCTCATTCAGCTCTTTCCTTTTCAAATCATTAAATTAAACACCCACCAATTCTTTCGACATCTTTGAGCATGTGAACAATTGGATTTGTGGGAAAACTAACTGCAAATAAGGTCTCTTAGAAGATAGTTATATCTTGGGAGATGAATGCCAATCAACTCAATCCTGGACAGGCTATTCTGTTGAGTGTTGACAATAACTTCAGATATATATTTTTTGATCACTTTTTCCTCTTAATCAATATCATTGCTCCCAAATACTGTAGCCACCCACTCTTAAATAAGTTGGACAGACTTTTCAAGCTCATATGCTTCTGAAAAACCGTACTGCAAATTTAAGCAATACCTTGCCAACACCAATACGCATGGTGAGAGGTCTAGCACGCTTATAGCTGCTGTCAAACACTATCCCATCAGCAAACCGTGCAGTGTAATGAACCTGCATTTGAAAGGAAATATAAGCCAAAAACAGTTCATCAAATCCTGTATGAAGGTTGAAACAATTTTCAATGGCAGAAGATTTTATTTTGCAACTCATAACATAAACACTTCACATGCGGACTCAGCAGAAAGGCCTAAACGATTAGATAATGATAAATCTATTTATCAAAACTACGTATTCGAGGGAATTTCCCATTACAAGGAAGCAATTAAACATAATTTCAGCGGAAACAATGAGCTATGTTAAACCACAATCAAATTTGATGGTGTGAAGAAAAGTAAAATGAGAAATATACTTCATGATTGAAGATTGGAACTGACATTGATAAGCTCACCATAAGGAACTTTCTCACCGGAACCCAGGGCGATGTCACAATAGCCAAGCCCAGAAGGCACATAATTGAACTCGCATAGAGGATCCCCAACAGTCGCATAGTATTCAATTCTGGTTGCGCTGGCATCCATGGGAGACAGAGCCAGAACCGAAGCAGCCAGAAGCCCAATGCCCATATTGCATATTGCCTTCTTAGAAGCAGAAACTGAAGAAGAAGAAGAAGAAGAAGGAGCGGATTTAACAGTTGAAGACAATTTGGGGGTGAAGATTTGGGAATCCTGGGCTCTTGGGGCTGTGAATATTAACGAGGGGAGTGCCATTTTAGTATGATCGGATTCTGCTCTATCTGCTGCTTAATGGTTGAAGGTGGCAACTGTGATGCTCTGAGGCAGTGGTTTGAATGAATGCGGACATGGATATGGAGAAGCGTAGGGACCCACAAGTGGAAAATATGGGCCATTAGATATGGATAAGAGCCTTTTAAAACCGAAACTTTCAGTTGGTCTCTTGGGCCCAGACCTCAATGTTTTTGGGCCTATGATGTTGAGACTTCAGAGCTGAGTCATCCCTACAAAAAAAAAAGCGAAATTTTCAAATATTTAAAAATATGTTATATTACAAATTTAGTCCCTCATGTTTGAGTTTACCTTCAATTATTTAAATATTTGTATATTATAAAAATAAAATGTAGATCATACATTAATATGATTGTATCATTAAGAAATTAATGAGACGACTAAAGTAATTTATAATTTAATAGACTCATGCACTTTCATTGAATATGAATTTTTATTAAGTGAATGTCCATTAACTTTTACTATGTTTAATGGGCTTTAGAAAATAATTTATAAATTGGATGCAAGGTTATCGTCTCCAATACACTAAACATATTTTAATTCTCTTTTTTTTCGTTTAATAGTGAGAATTTTGAGTTATGGTGTGTTTGGTTGAAGAAGATCTATCCCATATACTGAGGAGCTACTGAATTCGATTGTAGTATAATGCGATTGATGATCGTTCTTGCATCTAATAGTTTGATATGCATGATTATGGAGTTATCATTCTTGTTAGTAATCCCAACATCGATTTGTTTTTTATACTTCAAGTTAGCTTCAATTTGATTTATATGGTTTGGTTAAACTTCAAATCGTACCTACCATTGCTAATAGGACAAGTTTTACATTTCTGTGACACTAAGCTAAGTGTTTCGAATTTGGATGATAAGTTTAAAATGAGTAAAAAATATGAGTAAAGAGGTGAATATAAAATTGATTAGGGATAGTTTATTAACTTTAACCAAAGTTTTAAGATTAAATTTAGATAGTCACTTAAAAATTACTTTCTCTTCAAATTTAAACTTATTATTGATGTAAAAGTTAGTCATCTTTAAATTATTTTAAAAATTATATATAATCAATTAGATAAAAGGTCAGTTATCTTGTCATTTTCACCATGGTCGAAATTAACAACTACTAAACCAACAATTTCAATATTTTTAAAACAAAAAATTACATATTACATCTTTTCAAATAAAATTTTAGGATGAAAGTGGACATAAATCATGCCCTCTAGTCGGTAAATAATGCATATAACTAGTCGGAAAACAAAAAATAAAAATAAAAATAACACGTCAATTTTATTCTTATTTCAATAATTATTACAATTTCTTTAATAGAATAAACATTACAACTACGTAATAAAGAATAGAACAATATTTACACTCACATTGTAAGTATTCTATAGTTATTACTGACTGAGCCTAGAAGTTGAAATCTCTATCATATTAGTGGGAGATGTAAATAATAGACTTTTGTGGAATATAAATAAATATGAGTAATCAAAGACTAGACTAAGGCGTTATGAATTTTTTGGTGTCGCCGCAGCCCATTATAGAAGAAGGCAGCCGCCCAACCTTGTGAATCCCTTCTTCAAACACAACTCCCATCCCCATGAAGAAATGGGCCTCGATATGGCAGTGGAAGGCCCAAACCCCAGGGTTGTCCGCCACAAATCTCAGAGCCGTCCACCCGAAAGGGTGCACCGCCACCGTGTTCTTCATGATCGGATTCTCCAAATTGTACCCGCTCGGATCTTTGTACACATCGAATTTCCCTTCCCCGTACCCCAACACCCAGAAATCGTGCCCGTGGAGATGCCACGGGTGCGTTTCGCTGTTGTTCGAGTTCATCGTGTTCGCGTTCTGCAGAATCACGTCCACCGTCGCGTTGAAATCCAACCGGTAAATGGCGTCGCTCACCGTCGCCTCCGGGTTCGGCGCCGGGTTGAAAATGTCGTAGCCCTTGAAGTCGTATCCGGTGGGGGGTTTGGCCTGGCTGAAGGTGTGGAGAAGATTCTTCTTCAGAGATATAAGGTATGGGGTGTGGGGCATGTTGAAGGATACATTGTTTACCGACCACCGCCGGCGTCCCTTCACGGTGTTCTGCGTGTTCAGAAATACGATTACTCTGTCCGTGGTTTTGGGCGGCGCGTGGATAAAACCCCGCCGGGCTTTGATGGCGTGACTTTGGGCTAATCGGGGCTTGACGTCGTCCCAGGCGGGCCCCGCCAGAGGAGTCGTCGGAGGCGGTCTCCGTTGGTGGTTTGGGTAGTAATTGAAAATGGCCAAACCAGGGGCGGTGGCGGGTTTCCGGCTGACCACATGGGTTGCGGCCCAGTAGTTTCTAGAAGGGTCTTGGTCGGCTTTAATCAATACGGAATACGTTTCTCCGGAGTATATGAACAAGTTTTTCACTTGAAATGGCTCAACGTAATGCCCATCGGCTTCAACCACCGTCATATTATGACCCTGTTCCACAAAAAAAACAGAGCAATTTCAGTACTAATTCAGACCCATTTCTTTTTATAGCGAGTGAGTGAAGTGAAATAAAATTAGATGCAATCTCATTCTCACCTCAATTTCGAAACTGAGGGCTGAAAGAGAAGTGAGGCTTGAAACTCTCAATCGGTAAGTTTTTCCGGGCACGACTGCGAGTGCGTGAGGAAAACATTCTGGGCTGGACGAGTTGCAGCGACCTGATTCTGAAGGTGAAGAACCCAGCTGAGAGCAATTGAATCTCCCCCTTCCTTGGATCAGAAGCGACTGCGAGAATTATAAAAACGAACAACCGAATTAGTAAAATGTAAAATCAATTGGATTTGAGTGGAAATTAATGGTAAGAGGCAGAGGGAGATTTTTTACATCAGGCTCTCCGACCCAGGTGAAGCCATTGCCGGGGGCAGCCAATCCGGCGGCGTGTTCATGGCTGCTGTTGTGATACCAATCGGTGAATATCATATTACGATCGTAATCGTAGGAGAAAGGCTCAGATTGTCCTTCTGGAAGCCACACGATGATCGATCCATAGAGGCCCTCTTCTCTTTGCATACCGTAGTGGGCATGGTACAGGTATGTCCCTGGCTGCACATTTTACACATTCAGAACGTCAACGCCTAAATTGTCGCTAAAAATTCTCTCTGTTTTTTCATTTGTTAAAATCCTTACCCTGTCGACAACGAACTGGTATTTGAAGGTTTCTCCAGGCAAAATAGGACACTGAGTGACACCTTCTGTTCCATCACTCCATGGCGTTCCAATCTTCGATCATGATACACAAAAATCCAAACACGTAAGAACCCAAAAAAAAAAAAAAGGAAAAAAACCAGCTGCGACGTGAAATTGGGATTGTACCTGCCGGATTCCATGCCAGTGGATGGCAACGTTTTCTGTGCCCAAGCTGTTCTTGAGGTCGACGATGATGGTGTCGCCTTGGTGGGCGTAGATGGTGGGCCCAGGAGTTCTGCCATTAATGGTCATGGCGAGCTTCTTATAGCAATCTGGGGATTTGAACTCTGACCTCACTTCCCATTTATAATACAAAGTTCTTGCTTCCGCAGCTGGAGATTCCAATAAGAAGATCACCAACACGCACAAAAGAATTAGCAGGATTCCTCTGCCTCTGCTCTGTAACACCGAAGCCATTTCTTCAATCGTTTTAGTTCTTTCCGAACCCCAAATAGCATTGAGATTGATGGGTTTTGCAGAAGAATCAATTGGAATTTCGGTCCATATATAATACATCCTTCAAGTCTTGGTCAAAGTAAACGGTTCATATATTTCTCAGGTATCTAGGGCAGCTTCATACCAAATTCTTCATTTCATTTGTTTTTCTTTAATTTGTATTATTATATTATGCTTGTTTTAATTAGGTTTATTTGTATTTGAATTATTCAGATAGTAAATTAGTTATTAATCATAAATATGTGGGAGTGAGAAAGGTAGTTATCTATTTAAATTATGATGTTATTAAAATATCTTATCCACTTCAACTATATTCAAATTAATTAGTTTTTATTCATATTTTAGTAGTACAACTAACGTATTATGTTGTATTTTAAAGATAGTAATTCTATTAATAAAACTTTCGCTGTTTTTCTTTAACATCACATAACAAAACTTTATATTAAATATGATCTTTTGTTCCACAATTCATCCAATATTTAAGATAATTCCAAATCTAGTATAATTGAAGTGAAATATTATATATATATATATATTTTTTTTTTTTTGTATAAGATGATAAAAAGCTAATAGTTGAAAAATAATTATGAATATACAACGAAATAAAACACACATAAATCAATGATCATTACGAATATAGTCCATCAAAGTCTAGGTTAATTAAGAATTTTTATGATTAAGACAAAAATATATTGGTTACCATCACTAAAATTAATAAGTGATAAATGATTTAAAAAAAAGATATATTTTTTAGTATTATTTACTATTAGTTTCTATACTTAACTTTTGACTATAAACTACAAAAATAATTGTTTACTCTCAAATCACCCCACGTGTTGTTTTGTACAATTGTGCACTGGTGGGTGGGGTTTCTTAAATAGTCAAATTAACTTTTAAACATAATAAATTCATTTGTATACCTTTTAATCATAATCATATGAGAATGGTTTTTATCTGACCATTTCCACTCCAAATTTCTGAGATTTCACATTTTACATTTTGTTCCTGTCTTTTTGTAATAATCAAAATTAAAAAAAAAAAGGATAAAAGAACGGAAAGTAAAGATAGTATTGGTTGAAAAGTACGCAAAAGAAAAGAATCACATGATATTCAAACAAGATGGCGAAGGGGTTGTTTGAAAACTGAAAAGGACGCGGATAAAAGAGAAATATGATAATATTAGAAAATACTTCTAAAATTTTCACAATTTCAAAGTTAAAAAAATAACGATGCACTTATTATTATTATTATTTTTAAGTAGCTTTTGTTTTTCTAAAATATAAATTCTCCGAGATCTTTTAAATTAATATTTCATAAATGTTCAAATTTATTATTATTATTTTTTCGAAATGTTAAAATTTATTTTTTATATATATATATATTTTACTTATGGACAATACCCAAGTCTCTTGTCACTCTGCTTTCTGAAAGTACAGATTAAAATTTATTATTATTTACACTTTTAGATTTTCATTTTTAAATAAGAATGTTTTCACTGCAATACCCTAAAATATTAATGTTCAGAGATGAGTAGTCCATATCTATTATAAACCTATGTAAGATCAATTTATTTTCGACAGGTATAATTTTATGCATTTATCTTATTTATTTTACCTTCTCCTTCCCATTTGGTTTTCTTATGTGATTAATTTCTTCTTCTTTCGATTTTCAGCCGGTATAATCTATCCATCAATTTATGGCAACTTTGATTAACCACGTATTTTTAATTTCAGACACGTCATGATATTATTATATATACCATTCTCAATTGTAGTTTATATGATTATAGCATATTGTATACATTACTCCTAAATATTATACTTCATTGTTGAGAATGGTAATTCAATATATACATAAAATAGAAACACTAATTATATATTACATTTCTCATTATTCTATACTATAGTCCTTAGAATTGTTCCAAAACTACATGTTTACCAACAAAATTAATAAGTTATCGTTATTATAAAAATGATATAAGTTATCAGTAACTTTAAATCATCCGTAACACTTATGTGTATTGAATTGTTGGAATTTAAGAATTCTAGTTAAATGTGCAGTGAGTCACAATAAATGTAGTTAAACGTTGGAAATACATCGAAATGCTAAAAAAATAGTAAATCACTAGAATAACACACTGTAATAATGATAAAAGCCGGGGGAAATAACAAGAGTAGCTGAAAATAAAGTATTCAATTGCTTTCGATGGATTAAGAAACTTCAATAAATAAACATAGTTATTGGGGGTCAACGGATGAACAATTGAAACATGGAAATAAGAAAAGATTAGGATTAATCTTTAATGTCAAAATATCATGTCAAAGCGAGCATAGCTCAGTGGTAATTGACAAATACTTCCAACCAAGATATCATGTCAAAACGAGCATCGATCTTTGGAAATGGTAAAGCTGAAAATAAAATATATATGGAACGAGTATTAATAATAATCGTATATCGATGCTTTCAAAGAGAGAATAAAAAAATAAATATTTAAAGTTTAATTGTTTTGACTAAATTCAATAAAGATTTCTTTATTACTACTTTGCCCCCAAATTACGGCCTCTTTTGTCCAATCCGCGTAACGTAACCCTGATTTAGATAGAATCAAACCTCCTTAAGTTATTTCAAAAATTAATGAACTTTTCCAAGTAATCAGCGCTGAAACATTTTTGTTTTCTTTCGAGTGATTCAAGCTTTATTTTCCTCAGAAGTTTCTAAGAAACCTCATGGGAATTTCGTATATTATTATTTTATTTTCACTACTTTTATATGCGTTTGGAATTTTGGATTGTCCTTTTGTTTCTATACATGTTCAAAGGAGCAAGTCACCACCAAACATACAATTGATAATATATAATAAACTTTGTAATATTTGGATTGCAAAAAGGGTAAACATGGAATGGAAATAGATTATATAATAAAATCTGAATGTGGGTCACATTATTTTGATCAAAAGAAGAGAGCAAGCTGTGGAACATAAACTTTAAGAACAAGCAATTTGCGAAGAGATGGGCTTGAAAGGGAATGATGGGTTCGATGCATAAGTGAAAGTGATGGGTTTGGAACTGAAAATTGGCTGCCCATTGTTGACCAAACACTCAGAGTCAGAAATGGCTAGGATGGTGGGATCAATGCTTAATGTAGTTTGAAATCCAGTGCAATCCAATTTCACGTCCGATTGAGAACAATGGCAATTGTTGCTTATTGTGACTCTCCATTCTGTCATTCCATGGATCTGAAATCCAGTTTCCTTTTGGCTGATTGTTAGGTTGTTCAAATAACACTGGCAATTCCCTGATGGAAAATAAAAATGATAATAATAATTGAAGTCTTAGAAATGTAATAAACAAGAAGAACAAATTTCAATGAAATACATTATATTGGTTAATAATATATTGTATACCTTTGGAAAGGAGAGAGAGGAAGAGAAGTGCAGTGAAAAGCTTGACGAAGGTAGCCATTGCCATTTTGGTGTTTTCTTTTTTGTTCGAATAATAAGGTTTGATTTGTGTGGAACAATGAACTTTGGGGACGGTCCTATTTAAAGGGCTTTGTGTAAATTGTAAATATGGTAATCGGTAATAAATTAAATACATTTCATTAATTGAGATTCATTTCCGTTTCCGTTTAGGAGAATTCCGATCCCTAAGATATCTCGGACGCAATTTAGTGCGGTAATTAATCAAGTAACGGCGGACATCATAAATATTTTACAATCCGATGTTTAACTTAAACGTTTGAGAATTTGTATACAGTACCTTTAATTTTACAGAAGATCGTTTAAAGGGCATTATGGACATTTGATTATTATTATTTTTTATATAGAAATTGTGTGTAGGTTGTTTCCAAATCCAAATAGATATTTCGAACATGTCCATATAAGAAAATATTTTCAAAATAGATTTTCAGGTTGAATGGAGAGAGTTTTTTCTTACCAAGTTACCCTCTCTTTTATTTTGCTGATTTTATTTATTTAACTTTTTTTAAGACTAATTTCATTTATGTTAATTAATTAAGAAATTTATTATAAATATTTGTTTAATATGCATATTTTAAAAAGTACATAACTTCAACTTAGTTGTAATTGGCATCTCCCCATCCTACTTGTTATACTAAAAAAGGGACATTTATTTATTTCTTTTTTAAATTGAGACAATTATTTCACATATGCTAGTTACTTACTTTGATTGTTTTATAATGGAATTACTTGATTTGATTTATTACATATTTAAAAATTAAAAATCACAATTTTATTTATTATTTGTGTAATATTTTCTTTTAATTAAATGCAATTGGAAAAGAGAATTAAGACGCGGAAAGAATGAATCTGCTATTGGAAAATAAAAATAAATTGCCAAGAAAGAAATGAATTGTCGAAAAGCTAAAAATAGCTGCTAGTAAAATAAAGTCGTTGGAATGATTAAAAACATACACTGTTGACTTTTGCATGAAGGTTAGAGCCACGAGAGATGAGAGATGAAAATCAAATGACAACAAACATGGTTAAATTGTGAGTTTTTAGTAAAAAAATGTTAACAAATGTGGTTAATGATTTTGAGGATTAAAAGAATCATGGGTAGGATAATGGAATTTAAAATTTTCTTTGTTGAATATTCTATTAAAATATAAATATGTAATAATACATAAAAATACTAGCCTTGAATGACTATTAATTCATTTAAAAATTAATATATTCTAAAAATATTTATAAATACAATAAGATGATATTAAAAAAAGAAAGATATTTATTGAGGATAATTTAACGACAAAAAAATCTGATTCAAATCTCAAAATCTATATTTATTTATAATTATAAATATATAAAAAATGTGAAATATCATGTCTTTGTCTATTGTCTAATACGAGCCCGACAATTATTAAACGAGCCCAATAAGAAGATCATTTGGTTTTGGGCTAGCTGGGCCTGGAATCGTTCGGACCAACATAAATTACAAGCCCACGTTGTCCGGTCTTCCCTCACCTGTGTATGAGATCCCGGCGGGTTCTGAATCTCTGATTCATCGCGCGAAATGGAAATGGAGTCACCCGATTCTCAGACTCAGAGAATTTCTGATTCCGAAACCCTAAGTTCAGGCATCGAGGAATTGACGATATCGTCGGACCCGCTAACCTGTAAGTTCAGTTCGCTCAACAATCTAGCCCACGAGCTTTCCTCTCTTCAGGATCACGCGTCCCGTGGATCATGGCGTTCAATTACAGATAAGGTTTCTAGGGCACGATCTCTCTCCTTGCTGCAGAAGCCCCATGACCACCTCACCTACCTCTCTTTCAATGTCCTTGCCCTCGTCAAACTCCGTCGTTTCGTGGAAGCTTTGGCGGAGCTCGATTCTCTGGAAGATCTCGATAGTTCTCAGTACCGGTATGAATCGTATCCAAGTGTGTACCCTAATCGGACCGGCTCGATGGTCCCCTTTTCACTCCGCTGGCTGCACGCCCTGCTCCCTATCAAAATGGGTGAGCGTCAAGAAGGGTTGGACCGGTTCTACGAACTTCTGGATTTTGTACAGTCAAAATTGGAGGATAAAGAGACGAAAAGGCTCGATGCCTCAGTGAATCTGTGGAAGAAAAGGGAAGTGTTTGTGACGAACTGCATTATTGGTTATCATTTGAGTAACAAAGAGTTTTCTGTTTGTTTAAGTCTGATTGATAATTTGCTTAGTCGGGATTTTTCAGACCCTGCTCTGATTTCAAAACTTGGGTATATCCAAATGCACGTTGGTGATATAGACGGTGCGAAGCGTTCGTTTAATCGGATTGAGGAGATGGTTAAAGAGGGAAAGAGCAGTGGGTCATTGAGCGAGGTGGAGATTAAAAACCTTGTGAACAGGAACAAGGCGTTGGTGTTTATGGTGGGTAAAGACTATCTATCGGCAGTGAGGGAATACGAGGAGTGCATCGAGAGGGACCATACGGACGTCGTGGCCATTAACAACAAGGCTCTTTGCTTGATGTACTTGCGGGATTTAGCAGATTCCATTAAGGTGTTGGAAAATGCTCTGGAAAGAGTTCCCACTGTGGCTCTCAATGAAACAGTGATCGTGAATCTGTGTAGTATGTATGAATTGGCTTACGTTAATCACTCTGATATTAAGAGAACGCTCAATAGCTGGATTGCCCGTGTTGCTCCTGATGATTTTGATTCTTCGAGTACTCGGATTTAAGGTAGTTTCTGGTGTATTTACCTTCAACATAAAATCTTATGCACGAATTTGTGCCCCACTTTTTTAAGCCTGTGGGTTTTAAGTTTATCTATGTATGAATGGGTGTCATCTGCCTCCTTGTCTATCTACTGTGTTATAAGTTGTAGCCTGTGAGTTGCCTTCTAGAATGGTCTGGTAATTGTTAGTGCCATGAAAATGGTGTATTGAGTTGGTTAACTGTTATGCTGGAATAAACGTAGAACTTTGCTTCCTTACCTTTTACCAAATAGCGGTTGATGGTCCTTTTTGTCTAAAGCCTCACGGGATTGAATTTGTCTGCATTTCTAATGATTTTGTGTCTGCTCTGAGTGGTAACTAGTAATATAGCCAATCCAATATCCACTCGTTCTAGACCAATAAATGCATCCCAGCCAGTCAAATCCCTTTTCTTTTGTCTGAGATTCAACTTATCTTCATGCTTACTGATCAAAACTGGTTCAACTCCTTGAGAGAATAGTGTTGAAGGAAGGTTGAGGAAAGGGGGCATTTGAAGTGGAGGATTTCCTCGGATATTTCTTATTTCCATACCGAATTTTCTATTATTGGCAATTCCTTGGCTTCTTTTTTTCCATTTGAGTGAGACATCATTTTATCAATTGGGTCATTGCAATGCTACAACAAGGCTATTTACTGAGCTACTGATTTATTCTTTACATTCTTACTGTATTAGTTAGATTTCATGTAGTCCAGAGTTAAAAGAGGGGAGGCTAGGATTCGGAAGCAATATTTCCTACTCCTCAAAACTTTATTTCATGTTGAATCTGTAATTTTAATTGAGGTTCCACCATGATTCATGAATGATGCATGTACTGAACAAAATTGAATTTGTTCTCTTTTCATAATTTCTTTCTTAAAGAATAAATTTGCTTTGCTTTGGAAATGCTTTGATCAGGATTTTTTTCTCTACAAAAACTATCTTACATGTGCAGTAAATATATGAATAAAAACTCTTGGGAGCTGCCTAAGTTTATTTCTGGGAAGCTAATCTAAATTGAATTAACAACCGTATTCAAACGACACCATGGCCATTAAAAAATTTTGCCTTTTTTTTTTCTCTCCTTTTCTTTAGGGCGCTGCAAAATTGATATAAAAAGGATCTCTCTGCCCTGTGTTTATTGTTTCTCGGGTAATTTTCATTTTTTTAGCTGGACAATTACGAAGGGGGAGATCACCTTTAGAATGGTTAATAGGTGCCTTAACCATTTAAATTATGTTTAAATTGATAATCTTTAATTAGTTTGATGAAGGGAATTTTATAAATGGGGTCGATACAATATGAATGTTTTTGGGTTGATTATTGACCATTAATGTTTAAGAAATTAATAATTTTTTTATTTCAAAATTTCAAAATTCGTGACATGAGTTATTGCCCAAAGGCAAATCAAACAAGTCCATGCATCTTTATTTTAGGTTTTTCCGTGGCCTAAATTCTCATCCCACATATACGGCTAAATATATTAACTTAAATTTTATTTTATCTTTTCATTGATTAATTAAGAGTAGCAAAAATATGGAAAGAAATATATGATAGGGCAGAATCATCTTCGTTAAGAAGACCTGGCTTCAAAGGTTCCATCAATATTCCAAAACGATACTGCTTGAAAATAGTTTTTGCTGTCATATCAAAAAGCAATAGAAAAGATGCAACAAAAGTCATTCTTAACGTTTCTTTATGATCAATTTTCTGTTAATCTGGAGTTTGGTTTGCAAAGAACAGCCTCCGGAAGCTAAGGACTTCTTCATCCAAGGACCAAGCTCTTGACTTTAGCTTCAAGACAATCAAACCCCCTACACCAAGAATCCTCTCTTTTCTTCACCCATTTATAAACCACTCCATTCCCATGGCGTCGAAGACTAAGAACACAAACAAAACAAAACTTGAGCCTGCAACTATTTCCCAGAATACCCAATGGAGGCTTCAAGTTCGTGCAAGGATGGTGCAGCCGAGATCGTCTTCTTCGACTTGGAAACCACGGTGCCGAATAGAGTGGGGCAGCGGTTTCGAGTATTGGAATTTGGTGCCATTGTTGTCTGCCCCCTTAAGCTCGTGGAGCTTGAGAGCTTCACCACCCTCATTAGACCAACGGATTTGTCAGCCGTCACTTCGAGGTCCAGCCGACGTGACGGGATAACAAGAGAAACCGTTGCAACTGCACCATTGTTTGAGGAAGTTGCGGACAAGATATTCAGCATCTTGAATGGAAGGATATGGGCAGGCCATAACATTCAAAGATTTGACTGTGTTCGTATCAGGGAGGCGTTTGCAGAGATTGGCAGGCCTGCTCCTACGCCAGTCGGGATGGTTGATTCTTTAGGAGTCTTAACTGCAAAGTTTGGCAAGAGAGCTGGAAATATGAAGGTAAGAAAACAACATTAGAATTAGAATCATGAAAAAGAAAATCATAACATCCAGAATAGAATCCTCATATTTTGAACTGTTTCATGTTTAGATGGCATCATTGGCTTCTTACTTTCAGCTGGGGCAGCAAAAGCACAGGTACATAATATTAGATCAACTCCCTCCCTCTGCCTTTTTGTTATAATATCACTTTGGTTCACAAAAGTTCCTTTTGCAGGAGCCTCGACGATGTTCGTATGAATCTAGAGGTCCTCAAGCATTGTGCTACTGTTCTGTTTCTGGTATGTGCACAAAAGTTTCGACCATTTATGCAGCTCTTCTTGCATACCTGAGTTATGTAAATGGAATTTCTCTTTGTGGGTCACCTCTGATTTCGCTAATTTCTCTACCAGGAATCGACCCTCCCAAGCATATTACACGGAAAGTGGAAAACTTCATCCACCACAACAACTCGAAACAGAGCCAACGGGAAGTTGCATTGCAGAGAAGAAAGTAGTCGAAAATCTCCTCCAACGTCACCAGGATATCAACTGAGATCAGTTCCTTATGCAAGAGAGAGATTGGGAATTGGAAAGGTTCAGTTACAGGTCTTTCTTTAAATGTCAATGATATTTCATATATACATATATGGTGAAATTTTTTTCCAATCAACTGATGAAAACCTGCTTATTTGAAACAGATGACAGAAAAGGTAAAGAATGTACTCTGCAGAGCTCAGGGAAAACAGAATTTTGACATCTTACTCGAACATTCTCGTTCGCTGCTACGATGACTCGAACCAAATAGATATACCATCTTGTTGATAAGAACCTTGTCATTTGGAAAGTGTTTCTTCTTGGGAGAGATTCTTTAATGCACATACATGAAAATTGAAAACATAAGCAGCAATCAAACAGTTGATTTTTTACTTTGATCTCTTGAATTAAGAAGGTGACAAAGGATGCAGTTTTTACTGTACATAAGCTTCATAAATGAATCGAATTTATATTAAAGAAGGTGACAAAGGATGCACCTTTTACTGTACATAAGCTTCATAAATGAATCAAAGGTAATAAAGAGTTTCTTGGAAAGGAAAACAGCTTTTAA
Organism: Momordica charantia; assembly: GCF_013281855.1. Classification (NCBI taxonomy): domain Eukaryota; kingdom Viridiplantae; phylum Streptophyta; class Magnoliopsida; order Cucurbitales; family Cucurbitaceae; genus Momordica; species Momordica charantia. Next base: position 19,676,942 of record NW_028275157.1, on the reverse strand, counting down.
AATAGAGTTGCCTACATTATAAGTAAATCTATTTCCTTAATGAAAAATCCACGAAGACAATGAAATATTGTGAATCCAAATTACAAAGAACAAATCCTTTTGAAGTAGTCCTTTACTTCCATTTATATCCGATTCAATGAAAGTTGTAACGCTTGGATATCATCATTTTATCATCCAGATTTGCCGCTACAGCTTCTGCAATAGTCAAGAAGGTCTTCATTTCTATAGTGCTAAGGAAGTTAACCAATCTTTACATAATAACGTTGGAAGAAATTTGAACATCTTAGATGTTAAGGATCTCACGTTAAAAAGAAAAGGAACCTTACCACGGTTTATAAATTGATTTTGAGATGGAACTCCATGAATATTGATATGGTATCAGAGCTCAAATACGTTTTCTTTTTGAACAGTTTTCAAAAATCTCCTTTCTAAGCGCCATTTCTCCTCCCATCAAGTTTTAAAAATGCATAATTTTCTGAGAAAGCAAAATAATTGGCGCACACTCGATCCAACGAAAACATGTTAAATACAGAGGCTCCAATTCCATTCCAACAAAAGTTTGATAGGAAAAAACTAAAGGGAAGTGATGGGTGTCTCTTTCATGACCTCCTTTAATTTACAACCTCATCTATTCTTCCCTCTCTTGATTGTAATAATTGAAATGAACAGCCTCAAAAATAATGTACAAACTTCTTTTCTTGCTTTATTTATTTCGATTACTTATTACAGAATAAATTTAACATGCAGGCCTCCAATTCACGAGATCTCCTCTCCAATACCAGACTCTTCGGAAAAGTGGGTTTTAAAAACAGACACTTTTGCTTTTGGATTGGAGAAATGGAAAAAAGAAAAAAGAGAGAAACAAAAGGAAAGCCATTAATTGAAGTGTTGAAAAGCTTTGTTCCAACCCGAATTCCAAACCATCACAGTCCAGAAACGCATAGGCTCGGCGCTGCTTCGGAGTTATTGGAACTGACAAAGAATTGAAATCACAAGTTTCTTTCAATTTCCAAATAGTTCATGGCTCTGGTCTCTTACCATTTCTGTATGAACAAACCCATGTGACTCTTTTCATCTCATCTTGGATTTTATGCCACCCAATTACATCCAATTATTGAACCATCTTATTATTAATAGTGTCAAATTATTTGTGTTTCGATTTTCAATCACAAAATCGCCCAAATGATGAAAATAAACTGTAAGAAATAATCCTACTATAGCTAGGAATGAATAATAATAATAATGGGCCCTCCTGCACAAACACATTATTAAGGAGGATGCGTTCTGGATTACCATGTATAATTTCATCAAAGCCTATTCATGCTGATTGCTGCCTCTAGTATTATCCTACCGATCCAACACTGTTCTTCTTAACAATCCACCGCCACATCCTTTGTTGCTTTTATCATAGGATAATTTTCTCTTTTTTTAAGAAGATTAAGCTCGCTGTCAAATTCAACTGTATATATTAAATGTATTTAATTAAATATGCTCACTCTTCGTTCCCCTTTGTTTCACCTTTCATTTATAGGCTTTTGTCGTTTTGGTATCCCCTCCAAGTTTGTCCACGTCACATGTTATGGACATCTCTGGAACGTGGGCGAGAGAGCGAGTCCTCGTCAGACTAAAATCAAAGGCAAGACATTACATTACTCAAAAAGCTTATTTTAGAAAAATTATTAGAGGAAGTTGTCACTCATGATTAAGGAAGATTATATACATATATATATATATTGTTGGTTTTTTGGGCCTAAATCTCAATTAATTTTAATTTAATTAATTAATATTTTGATGATAACAAACGCACTTAATATTAATTGTTTCTGGTGTGTAAGATTATTATTATAAAGCATAAATTTATTATCAATTTCGATCATATTATATGATTTATTGATAATATATATTGTGTTTATTGATAATTTTAGTGTTTTTAAGTATCCACAACGTACGAAGAAATTATGAGTAAAATAAATTAAAAGAAAAAATACAAGAAGATGATGCAGCGGCTAAACCAACCAAACGGACTAATGAAATAGCTACACGTGACGAGATATATTTACTTAAAGAAAATAACGGTGAAAGAAAAAGAAAAGAAAAGGAAAAGTTAAAAAAAAAAATTAAAAGAAAAACAAAGTTACATTAGGTAATTTGTTAAAAAAAATCATGTCATGCATGCTGGCGGACTAACCGTTAAAAGTTTTTTTATTATATATATATAATTATTTTATTCAATTAAATCACGTTTTGAGTGATTTCCTTCCCCAATTAAATTTGTTTTAAATTTAAATTTGATTTCAGATATTTTTTTTTTAACTTTTCCTCATCTATTTGCACCATTCATTCTTTCAAATTTTCAACAACAATTTCCTCTTCAATTTTCTCTCTAATCTCTTCGTATTTTTATCTCCAAAATTTCAATGTTCTTATAAATTTTCTGGACAACTTTTATTTTCTTTTAGCCATTTGAGTGCTTTTATTTATAAGTATTTATCTTACAAATTTGGGAGCAAAATTTGTAAATCCACTCTTTGTAAGAGATTGTAAGTTCTTCATTTTCCAAATTCATTGTAAGGGTTGCTCTTGAACCCGAAAAAGAGTATTTGTAACGGTTTTATCCTGAACCGTGGAATGGATCGAGTTTGTTCTTGCTCCCGTAAAAAGAACTTTGTACCGGTTGAACTCTAAACCATGGAAAGAGTCAAGTTCTTCAATTGAACACCTAAGAGGAACTTGGAGAGTGGAGTAGGTCGACTGTTGCCGAACCACTATAAATTTCCGGTGTCATTTTCTCTAGCTTCTCTATTTAATTTTTGAAATTAATTTTTTTACTACAAATTCCATAAAATTTAAATGTTCGAATTTGTTATTCATGTTTATGGTCAATATTTATATTTGAATTATTTGACTGGTGAATTACTTAAGGTGTTTGTATTGTTGTTTAATTTTGAGTTAAAATCATTTGTTTATAAAAAATTTATTTATTTATTTAAATTGGACCAACTGCAGTAAAAAGTTTAAAAAGTTTCATTAAATCCTATTCACTCCTTTAGACTTGTCATAACGATTCAACATGTAAATCTAAAGTAGGTTGAGTTCAACTTGTCTAAGGTTATACATTAATGGACCTCTAAAAAATAGATAAATAAATTATTAAAATAATATTATGTCACTAACTTTTAAAAAAATAACATTCAAATAATTTAATTCATCCAACTCAAATATCACAAGCAATCTCTCTTGGATTTGAAACTACATTTTTTCTTTTTTTTTTTTCCGTAAATTTAAGAATTGCATGAATATTGATATGTTAAATACCAAAAAAAATATCAAATCTAAAAATAGAACCGGATCGGAATTGGTGAATTGAATGCGAAAAAAATGAGTATCGAAATGAACGTTGAGGATCTAATAAGAAATTGTCAAGAACCGTCAACTCTTCTCCAGCTCACATTTTCCTAATATGGTCCACAGATCGTAGGCTTGCACCACGTGTCAGAACATTACGCCCTCCTCCTTTTTCTTCATCAAACAAATTCTCAGCGGTTTCTTTTTTTGTTGGATGGAAAATTCTCAAAATCTCTAATATGGCTCAACTCCCCAAAGGATTAAGGAAGGTGAAGGGTGGCAAAATTTCCCTACTAAATTCATGCCTCCTCCAATTAAGATGTGTCAAGTATATTTATTATTATACAAAAAGGAAAATAAATATTTTTTAAATAGAGTCCACGTATATACTCTAAATAAACCACCATCTAATAAAAAAAACTTAAATTGATAAGGTAAATTTAATTCATATACATAGGTGTAAGGTTTGGTGGGCCACAGTGCCATTCATGCATGCCACGTGTCAACTGTTCAGTTGCGTTTTGTGTCTATAAATTGAATGCATTGGCATGAAGCGATGAATCACGCATTACAGCAGGCTGAGGTTCAGAACCGGATTTCTCTCTTCCATTGCCATCGGATAGAGCTCATTCGATTGAGTCCCAAATTTCCCATTTATTATTTCTTCCTCTCTTCTTGTATTTCTCGGAAAGAGATTAAAAAGATGTTCATCGACAGCTTTAAGGTTGAGAGTCCCAATGTGAAATACACAGAGAATGAGATTCATTCTATGTATGACTATGAGACCACGGAACTTATCCATGAGAATAAGAACGGTAGCTATCAGTGGACAGTCAAGCCCAAGATTGTCAAATACGAATTCAAGACTGATACCCGCCTCCCAAAACTAGGGTTTGTTTCTTTATCCCCTTCGTTTGGATCATTAGATTTCTAGAATTTGTTATTTTGATTCTCTGGTCTCTCGATAAGAAAATTTGTTATGTATTGTGTAGGGTTATGCTTGTTGGATGGGGTGGAAACAATGGTTCAACCCTTACTGGGGGTGTTATTGCCAATCGAGAGTAAGATTTCTTTCGTTTTTAAATGTGATCAAGAAATGTAATTTTGTTGTCTATATTTATTGTTTTTTGGTCTATGTTCGATCGGATGGTTATTTGGGTTTGGGCAATTCCTCCACCCACTTTTTTGTTTGTATTTGAGTTGGGTTTCTTCTTAATTAATTTTTTATAACTTTTGAACATGTATGCGTTAAAATAATCTCCAGAGGAATCTCCTGGGCAACTAAGGATAAAGTTCAACCAGCCAACTATTTTGGCTCATTGACCCAGGCTTCGTCTATCCGCGTGGGTTCTTACAATGGCGAGGAGATATATGCCCCATTTAAAAGCCTCCTACCTATGGTATTAACTTTTTGAGTTTTAAAGGGAGGGGAAGGTCCTGTAAATCGAATCTGTTTTGTTAATCCCCAATATTCTACAGGTTAATCCAGATGACATTGTGTTTGGAGGGTGGGACATTAGCGACATGAGCTTGGCAGATGCCATGGCAAGGGCCAAGGTGTTTGATATTGACCTGCAAAAGCAATTGAGGCCCTACATGGAATCCATGGTCCCGCTCCCTGGGATCTATGACCCTGATTTTATAGCCGCTAATCAAGATTCCAGAGCCAACAATGTGATCAAAGGAACCAAGAAAGAACAAGTCCAAAAAGTCATAAATGATATCAAGTAACATGCTCTACTTTGATTCTGTTTTGGGCCTTTGGCACATTCAATTTTTTCAGATACCCATGTTCTCTAATCTGCAGTAAAAAGTAAAGGAAGTGAATATTTTACATTTTAATCTAATTCTCTGGGTCCTATTGTGATTATTAGGGAGTTTAAGGAGAAGAGTAAAGTGGATAAAGTGGTTGTGCTTTGGACTGCCAACACAGAGAGGTACAGCAATGTGGTTGTGGGGCTGAATGACACAATGGAGAGCCTTTTAGCTTCACTGGACAAAAACGAGGCTGAAATATCTCCTTCTACCTTATATGCAATTGCCTGTGTTCTTGAAAATGTCCCTTTTATCAACGGAAGCCCACAGAACACCTTCGTCCCTGGTATGATCTAAGCTTTACATTCTGTTCTCTTACTTGAATGATCATAGGCATCAAACATTCTGAGTTTTTGGGTTGTAATCTTCCACAGGGTTGATTGATTTGGCTATTAGAAGGAACAGTTTGATTGGAGGAGATGACTTTAAGAGTGGTCAAACCAAGATGAAATCTGTCCTAGTGGATTTTCTAGTCGGGGCTGGTATCAAGGTAGAAATTTAACACAAAAATTTGTTTGATTTTCATCTTGCCCATGAAACCAGTGAAACCTTCCTCTTATTTGTGATCTTTTTTACAGCCAACTTCAATTGTGAGCTACAACCATCTTGGAAACAATGATGGAATGAATCTCTCTGCCCCACAAACCTTCCGCTCCAAAGAAATATCAAAGAGCAATGTGGTGGACGACATGGTGTCGAGCAATGGCATCTTGTACGAACCAGGGGAGCATCCTGACCATATTGTGGTGATCAAGGTGCTTCTTCTTTTGCTTCTTCTTCATTGAAGCCTTTCCTCTTTACTGTGTTATTTTGCCTGAATTGTGAAGCGTTTTTTTTTTTTTTTGGGATTTTTAGTATGTACCATACGTTGGAGACAGCAAGAGAGCCATGGATGAGTACACATCAGAGATATTCATGGGTGGGAAGAGCACCATAGTGCTGCACAACACATGCGAGGACTCCCTTTTGGCCGCTCCCATTATCCTTGATCTAGTTCTGCTTGCTGAGCTCAGTTCTCGCATCCAGCTCAAGGCTGAAGGAGAGGTGGGTTTGGGTTTAAACTTTGCATCTTTTGAAACTAAACTAAAAGATGGAGATTGAAGAGGAGTTGATTGTTTTTTTGCAGGAGAAGTTTCATTCATTCCATCCAGTGGCTACAATACTGAGCTATCTCACCAAGGCTCCTCTTGTAAGTACAAAACTGATCTTCTTCTTCTTCTTCTTCTTCTTCTTCTTCTAGTGCTGAACTCTGGCTGAACCAGCAATAGAACTCATAATAACTGAGAGTTTGTGGAAAACACAGGTTCCCCCAGGCACACCAGTGGTGAATGCCCTGTCGAAGCAAAGGGCGATGTTGGAGAACATTTTGAGGGCATGTGTTGGGCTGGCGCCTGAGAATAATATGATCTTGGAATACAAGTGAAAAATGCCACTTCTGCTTTCCTAGTTTCAGTTCGATGTAATTGATGCTCTTGTCTCAGCAATGTGCATTTTATTTTTCTTTTTTAGAGCAGGAAGCTTCTGTGTGAAGGCTGTTGTCTTGTGATTCAACAGCATCCCTTAATGAGGAAAGGGGAGTATGATATATAATTAACGGGTTAAACTACTCTCAGTGTGCAAGTTAACGGTACATTTTCAATATAAACTTGTGGACGTTTCGATACAAAATAGAACACACTTTATATAAGTTGAATGTTGGCATACATTCACAAAAGCCATAATCTTTAATAAACATTTATATACCAGTATATTGTTAGTATTAGTCACCAACACCAAAAAAACGTATGTTTTATTTTTAACTTGGTAAGTCTAAAATGTTTATGAGAAATTAATCTTGGCACATTGTGGCTGCAGTTTTACACCTTCACAGAATGAAAGATAAATTTCAAAAATATATTTTAATATAGCAATTAACAAATTTCTTCTCTGCACCACATCAAATAGTTTTTTAACAAATAATTAAGACTTAAAAATGGTATAGAAAGTGACTTTCTAGAAAAAGTAAAATTTTTTTTTCTAGATATGGGAGTTTGAAACTCGATTTTAAGACAGTAGAGGTTAATTATAATTGAACTATACTCATATTGACAGTTATATTTGTATTATAACACAAATATAAATGACAATATATTGAAATATTTATGCATTAGGGTGTTCCACGAGGGAGTTGTTATATCAATGCCTTCATTATTTGGGACGATTTGGGTGAATTTGAAGTACATAGTTCAATGGTAAAAATGTCTCCAACCAAAAGGTTGTGAGTTCGAACTTTCATCATCTATGTTATACTAAAAGAAATAAAGATGAAAACATGTGCATATAGTTATGTTATGTATATTATTAATATATTTGATGTACAATTGTTGTCGATCAAAGATTATAATAATAATAATAATAAAAAGATTGTATTAACAACTACACTGACATCTTTTATGTATTGCATATGGCTCACCATAGAATTTATTTTTACCTTCTATGGAAGGAATAGAAAATAGAGAATCTATTAGACCAAATAGAAAATAGATTATCTATTAGACCTAAATCAATAAAGTGCTTCATATATATATATATAGACACATACACTATTCTATATGTTGACGCACGTTATCTATATGTTTTTATATTTATGTTTGTTATATGAAAAAAAAGAAATTATATAGAAAGGGTTCTTTCTTTAAATGTTAAAAAAACGTAAAAAGGGGTTTTTTAATATTATTTTTAACAATCAAATTTATTAGGTTTTATTGAGTTCATGACCATTTTCTCTCTTTTTTTTTTTTTATAACTTCGGCAATTTTTTGAAAAAAATTGGGGAAAAGTGGCTATTTATGTGAATAGCCCAAATGCTTACCACTGTGGGCCTTGGCTTGGTGACTAAGGGCCCAACGCTAATTTCGATATACATATTTAGCTGATTTTCAGGCACTATTTACCATAACGTCAAAGCGTTAAAACTTTCTACAATACTTTTATGACAAATAGTTAAATAAAAATAATTTGATACGAAGAATATATCGAAGTGCTAATTCGAATATTATGATTTTATAAAATAAAACAGGTAAATATTGATTCAGAATTTTACGTATTTAAGAAATAAAACTTAGATTTTAAAAATTACATCCATATGCATAAACATTACATCCCACACCATTATAATTAACGAAAAGTTTCTGGAATATTTTACAGTGGCTTATGAGAGAGAAAATGAATTATAAAATTAACTTATTTTACAAATACGTATTTTACTGTTAAAAAGAAAAGATTTTTTATTCTGTAAAGTATATAGTAGTTATAGACTCTTCAGTCATACCAAATCACGAAATTACAATATCTAAGATAAAAGTCTACATCAAATAATAATTCGCCCACAGCTTTTTCAATTTCCCTTTTTCTTTTTAGATCTTCTAAGTATTCTGTTTGTACAAGTTACTGAAAAATTAAAATACCATATGACATGGTAGTAACCTCCAACAACTAGACAGCTGGCGAGCGGAGAGGCAGCGGCGGAGGCGGAATCGGTGGTGGTGGAATCATATTAATTAATGAAAATCTTGTCCAACTGTTTGTGGTCCCTCTCATAAGCGGCCGCCACCGTCTTGGCCCTTCCTCGACCCCCTCCCGGCCGCCGTCGACAACGGCGCATGCCGCTCATCTTTCTTCTTCGACCCTGCCGCTCCGTACACCTCTCTTCTCTCGTCTTGTTTTATTTGCTTCTCTCTGCACTCCGAACTACAAAACGCAGTGTCTCCTCTGCACGTGACATCGAATCAATAATTTTAAAAAAATATATATATAAAGATACTCAGAAGGAAAATGATAAATAATTTGCTCTCGGTGTGTACCTCTACCTACCTGTACATGTAGATGTCGCGGCCGGCAACGAGGCGGCGTTTGCAGAGGCCGCACGTGCGGAGGAAGTGATCGGGAGGTGGCTGCACGAGATCACGTGGCGACGGATTTCTTGGATTGGCGATGGTAGTTTGGGCCGGAATGGCGAGGTGGCGTATTTGTGCAGCCGCCGTGGCGCGGGGATCAGTAATTAGGTCGTGATTTTGATCGGACGGCTCTTCTGGTTCGACGTCGGGTAGATCCGGCGTGATTCCGGTCATACTGGCGGTTCTCTTGATCGGAGGGCGAGGACGCTTCCCCAGCAGCATCTTGTTGATGGGAGGAAGAAGAGGGAGGAGAGCGGGGGGTGGACTCGGAGACTACGCCATGGCAATTTATGGAAGGTGGGGGAAGAGAGAGAATGAGGATCATGAATGCTGAGAGCGAATCTTGGCCGTTGCTTGCGGGCACCACGTACGAGAGAGCCCACGTCACGCCTTTTTCATTTTATTATTTTTTTTTTTGGGTTAAATTTGTCTCTCTTTCCTCCAATAACTGTAAAGTAAAAATGTTATTCAATTATTTGACGTTTACCGAAAATGAAATAAATCATGGGGAAGTATGGCTGTATACTAAGGGGACTCAAAGGCACCCGGAATGAAACTCACATTCCCTCTTCATGTCGAATCAGAATCGGATTCCCGCTCAGCTATTCACCCTCTCTAAAGCGATGACGTAGATGTAACAGAAATTTGCATCTACAGAATCGTTGAGTTGTACTCCAGTTACTATGAAATGAATCTTTGACTTTCAATTTTATTCATTTCAATTAAAATAATTTAACTATATACCAGATCTAGTCTTTTTTCTTATTTGAACATAACGTGTGGAGGTGAGAGGTTGAACCCACAACCTCCTAATTGAAGATATATGTCAATCACCTGCTAAAATAGACTTATTTTGTTTTGATTAAAAAAAAAGATGGATTGAGATTTGATTTACGTATATCATACTTAATTAATTAATGAGACCACTAGAGAGACTCGTGTATTATTATTAATCAAGCATGTGTTAAACCATTTATCATTATCCATTACAATATTGACGAGATAAAATCTTTCTCATTAATTTAGATATTTCCATTAACTAGTTCCCAAATTCTTTCCTTCAAATTAGGTTCACAGATTGCAATGATAAATACTCTGTGGCCGTGTTAATCAACTTTTATAATATTTTAAATTCAAGGTTCAAATTAACTCACATTTCCAATAAATTAACATGATGTAGTGATTCAAGTCGAGAAGTAAAAGTGGGTAATTTGACAATAATTAGTTTGATAAATGTAAACACGATTGAGGGATTTGATGCATGGAGGGATTTTGTTTGGTATATAGAACTAAAAGAAAAAAAAAGAAATGAAGTAGTTAGTGGAAGATAGATTAGGCAATGAGAGGGAAACATCATTATTAAAGGAGTGAAATGAAGAAAAGGGAGGATGGACAAAAAGACGTCACATTTCCCACTCACTAAATACTAAAGAGACAGTAATGGGACAGCCAAGGCACATCCCCATCTTTTCCTTCACCCCTTTTGCCTATATTGTTTCTTTAATTTGCCTTTCCATTCATCCATTCCAATTCTTTTTCCCTCTATCACCAACTCATAAATTTTAGAAACCCAACAAATTAAAAAAAAAAAAAAAAAAAAAAACATCCCTTTACTGCGCAAGGTCACGCACTCCAAACAGATTTCTTTAATTTCTCACTTTTAATGGACGGAAATTGGTGACACAAACACAAAGACATTATCATTAAATATTTAACACTTAAGAGATATAAATGTAAAAAAGAAAAAAAGAGATTATTTTGGAAAAATAATGAATTGTCCATTTTTCAATAATAGTAAAAACAAATTTTAATCCTCACTGATAAGGAATTAAGTATTTTCTGAGTTATTTACAAATGGAAAGATTTATTTTTCTCTCAACAACGACCGTTTGTTTCGTGTGAATCTAAGATTCTCGTGAGACGGGCATCTGGATTCCCACGTTTGTTTTGTGATAATGTAAGACCCGCGTATCCTAAGATGCCTATTTGGAAGGCATCCGAGTCGATTTGGATGCTCTTTTGAAACATGGGTTTCACATTTTTACCCTTTCGTTATTTTTTCATATATTTTTTATGTAAAAAAAAACTTCAATTAAACTATATAATATCTTCATTTACTTTTAATATTTGAAATGAATTATCAGGATCAATATCTATTATCTTAAATACATCATTTTAAAGCAACATTTTCTTAATGATCAGCTTACCTTTGATTTTTTTATTTTTAAAAGAATATAATTTGATAATATAATAAATGAATTTTACCCCATATAACATTAATTATATAATTGTATTTTTTAAAAAAATATTAAAGTTGAAAATGAAATATATATTCAATATTAATTACTTTTTAAAAAGTCTTATATTAATATGAATTCTACCCGAAAAGTGATAACATACAAAAATCAATATATTATATGGAATTAATATAAAAAACCTAAAATATTAAATTAATTTTAAGAAAATCTATTATATAAATGTAAATTATATTATATTAATATATAAATTATATGAATATTTGTTAGGGCATTTTTGGAACATTATTTAAATTTAGAATATTCTCATGAATAAATCCTGCCAAACAAACGTGGTTATCCAGATATTCTCGGACATATTTATATTTTTCTACGAAACAAACGTGGCTATCTAAAAATGTCGAAAATCTAAAATTCTAGACATCTAAAATTTCAGGTATGTGAAGACATGTCGCACATCTGCATCCCAAAAAAAACAATGGCCCGTTAAATCTTATTTTTCTTCTTTTAATCGTGCAATTGACGTGCGTTAATTATTATTTCCTACCATTCATTTTAATTTGGGAAATATGCGTTTTCAATCACCACCACTGCTCTCCCCCAAATTTGGTTTCTAACCAACAATTGCTTTACACGTCATATACATAATACTATGCGCATGGTAGGATAATGACGTGTGAATCTAAGAGAATGTTGTTGAAGACGACGTCGTTTTCGGTAAATTTAGTAGCGATTAGTGACTGGGATTAAGATTTAATTATTAATCAATAAAAAGAAATGTGGAAATAGGACAGGACAAGCGTGAACGAGAATGACAGAAGCAGACGAATCCAGGTTTAGAGATCGTAATGCAATTTAATTGGACCCCACGGCCGGACACATCATCTTAATAAAATATCAGAAAGGTCCCACGTGGCGACTGCTGATTCGATCGGAGATTCTTTCGTTACGACCTTTGCAAAACTATAGATTGCATCACAATCACTAATGATATCAGTTCTCTTTTCTTTTTTCTTTTTTTTTTTAGTACTAATGATATCAGCTATCACTTACCTATTATTTTAATCCCTGTTGGACAAAACACACCACTAAAGTTGCGTTACTTTAATTTTTTTAATAAATAAAAAAGTTCTGTTCAAATAATTTGCTCTTGCTCGGTATATTATTCAAGTTTAACCCAACATCATCCACCCATCAAAATAAGAATAAAAATAAGGACATTATTGAGACTTTGCTAAAATATATATACATATATATATATTAAAGAGTTGTCAAAATTTTAGTGAGTTCTAGAATACGAAAGAGTAAAAACAACATTTATTTAATTAATTGAGCGAACCAATTAGATCTTAATCATTTTATTTTTAAAATTAATTTCATCTCTATTTTTCTTTATTTTGTTATCCACTTTTAGTAACATTTTAATTTAAAATCAAATCAAATTTTGGAAAACTAACAAGTCAAATATAGTTTTTAAGAACTTTTTATGCTTTAAATTTAGTTAAGAATTTAAAGGTGATTTTAAAAAGGTAAAAAGCGTAATAAAGAAAATTTGAATAACAACACATCATTTTAAAAAATTTTAGAAAATTAGTAACAAAATTGTTATCAAAGCAGCCTTATCAAATTGTTTAATTTTTTATTCACGTTCCAACACTTATGTTCATTTATTGGCTTGAAAATAAAAAAATGAAAAGGAAATAACGTTACGATACAAATAAAAAGCCTTCTTTTCATTGGATCCAAAAAGTATAAGTTAATAAATTATATTTTTAACAATAAACTGGAAGGGATGAGCGGGAGTTAATCTAGACCTTTTTTCCCTTTAAAAAAAGTACAGTGGTTCAATTGTGACTCTTTTTTTTTTTTTTTGATAATTTTGTAAAAACGAAGAAAAATAGTAAGTAATAATAACAATAGAATTAGATGTCATGTTTTCTACCAACTCAAAAGTAAAGTGAGGAGAGGATCGGAGGGTGACGACAGTACTAGGAGGAGGGAGGAGGGAGGTCGTCTCACAACTAATAAGAAAAATATAGTTATTTTCAAATATATTAAGAAAGTAATGTATTAATTTTTATTAAAAAAACAGAAAATATTTTAAAAGAAGCAAGAACTTTGATCAAAGACATTTCTTAAGAATATGTTTTGATTGTTTTAACAAAGGGAAAAAAAAGATATGTTATGTGATTACTTAATATATATCTTTAATGTTATGTGTGGGATAAAAGGGAAGTTGGGCAACTGCAGTGCACACTCATTGGGGAGCTAAAAAAGCGCTTTACCCACTAATTATTGCCCTCCGCTTTTTCATTACAAATTTCACTACTCTAATTCATGTTTAAACCAAATATATAGATATTGTAACACGTTAGTTAAAAAAAAAAAAACTATCCTAATTCAGATTTTCTTTTTCTTTTTTATTCTTTTTAATTTTGAAATTTAATTAAAGTTTTTAAGATTATCCACCCTTAAATATGTTAGGAAATAATAGAAGCAAACTATTTTAAATAACTTAATTAAAAAAATAGACATAAAAAATTGCTATAAGTATAGAAATGGGCACAAATGTTATCTTTTCGATTATTTTTCCTCTTTGCTAATTTTGGTGTACACCAAATGAGCCTAATTTATGTGTGTTAGCGTTTTTCTTTTTTTATTTTTTTATTTCAAGTATATTTTTAAGATTTTGTTTCTACTTTTAGATTAAGAGATCAAAGGCATTAGGGAAGAAATATTAGACAAAACTGAGGTCATCCACCGAAAGCCTACATCCGTTGCGCCCTTTTAGATAAGTACATTACTAATGTTCAAGTCTACATTTTGTAAATAGTAATTCAAAGTTTTCTTGAGAATAATGGGAGAATTAAATGTCCAAGTATAAGATCATACGAATATTTCATAGTAGTAATTATTGATATTAGAGATTAGAGAATGTTACCGTATGTTCATGAAAGTAAAATAATATTTTAATTTAAATATTATTTTGGTCTATGGATTTTTAATTTTGACTTTTTTTTTTTTTCTGTTCTTATACTTGCAAAATGTTTCTTTTTTTTAGACACTACTTGTAAAATGTTTCTATTTGTCTATGTACTTTCAACTTTTATTCATTTTAGTCATTATATTTTCAAAACGATATAACGAAAATTGGTCGCAAGTATTGGGACCAAAATAAACGTTTTAAAAATATACAATGACCAAAATGAACAAAAGTCAAAAGTACGTGGATTAAAATAATATTTAAACCTAACCAATATTTTAAGATTTTTTTTGTCGGGGATTATTAATTTTTTGTGCTATTTATCTATGAATTTTGCATTTTTGCAATGCTAATCAATAAATCATATAACAAATAATTCTGTCACCATTACATAATTTAGTTTGGAGTTTAGAAAATATAAAAGAGATAGAATTAACCATTCTTAAATGTTTCAAACTTATTTTGAGAAAGATGAAAAGACAAGATACTCTTCCCTTAAACAAGAGAATAAAAGATGCCTAAGCATATTTTAATTCTTTTCCTTTAAAGTAAGGTAGAAGGGTAAAGAATACGATACTATAACTCTTACACACGAGAGAATAAAGATATCTACGTATAGTTCCAATTCGATTCTCCTAGATAAAAAGACGAAAACGAACAAAATAATTCAAATTCCTGATAACCTCCATAATTTTAGCTTATAGTTTAATAGAGCATCACTTTGAATGAAAATAAAAAAAAAAAATCCCCGCATTTAATTGCAACTTGCACTACAAATTGTATTACTATTTTTGAAATATGTTTTGAATTTTAAATAGTTTTTTTTAGTATTGAATTTTATATATTTATTCTGGAATTAAAATACTTTTAATCTTAAAAGTACAATAAAGTTTAAATTTTTGTCCATTGTTTTATTAAGATCAACCATTTAAATTTAAATTTTTGAAAAAAAAAAGTGAAAAATCTCCTTTAAAAATTGCTTCGCCAGAAAGAAATTAGTTCTTTCATGGTGTCAATTGAAACGTAATCGTCTTTAATTTTTACAAAAAAAGATTTATGTTACAAAATTCAAAAGAATTGAATGATTACATTGACTCGTATATTAAATAATGAAGTTTATTTTCTTTAACATTAATTAATTTCACTGTCGAAGTCAATTTTTTTTTTTATTTCACTGCTTTCGAAATTGTTTTTCCATTCCATCATTTTATAAAATCGTTGGAAGCTGTCTTTTAAATGATTAAACTACACTCAAATAAAAAAAAAAAAACAAAAGGAAAATAGGAGATGAACTATTAATTTTGTTCTCTAGAAACAGAGATTGAGAATAGTAAACACAAAATCCAGAGTCCAGACAAATTTTCCAATGTAACTAGAAATTTCTATAATATGCACCTTATATTTTGTCAAAAACTAACCTCAATTTATTGCAATAAACATCTCATTGGTGGCGGTTGATGCGTGAATTATACTCTCCCGATTCCTTCCCAGATTCGTACCAAACTTGATAATCAGGGAGCAGAGAGCCTGCAAAACCAATCAAACCTAAACTGATGTGACTCGTGTGACTCCAATGTCTAAGTTAGTAAGGAGAGTAGATGGATAATGGAGTTAGAGTGTAGAGGGTAAGGTGTTTTGGCTTACCTCTAGGTTTTGGCTCCCCCTTTCCTTTTAGAAGTCGAATTCTCATACATCTCAATATTCAGGTCTGCTCGTTCGTTGTGAGCTTTAGGTCAAATTGAGAATCAAGGCGGGATACTTCGAGTGGGATTGTGAAACGGTCGGGATGAACCGCTATAGTTCTCGGCCCCCGACGGCGAGGCTTGGTCGGTACCGAGCACTGCACGACGGCAACCACTGGTCGGCCAGAGGTCGGCCCAAGTGTCGGGTGCTGGCCCTCCTTTCCTGGTTCGTGTCTTCTCTCGGGTTTCCTCCGACCCCATCGCTTGGTTTATTCTTCTTTTATCTCCCCATAAGAGTGGCGAATTAAAAAAATTTATGTCTGTGATATAATTTACAAATATAATTTATATATTTTCATATTAAGTTGGATAAAATACAAACTTGGTCCTTAAACTTTCATATCTAATAGATTACTGAATTTTAAAGAGTGTCAAATTTTCGATTTTGTGTCTAATAAATCTTGGAACTTTAAAAATAGTCTAATGAGTTGTAGGGGTGTTCAAGGAACCCGACAACCCGAAGAACCCAACCCAACCCATAAGGATTGGGTTGGGTCGGGTCTCGGATTGACCCTTGAAAATCTCGGGTCAACCCGACCCGACCCGAGATTATAAGGTTTCTTTTTCTTTTTCATTTCATTAAATCTAAACCATTGATTTTAGGTTTCAATTCAATCCTCCCCTTTTGAATCTTTGATTCTCTCTCTATTCTAACATTTTCAATTTCATCTTCCTCTCCCCCATCTCTCTCTAAATAAGGTGTAAGCTTTTAATATCGTTGAATTAGGGCTTACATGTTGGTTTCAATTTGGATTTGGACTTGATAAACTTTGGATAATGTAAAATTTTAAAATTTGTATTAAATTATGACTTACATGTTGGTTTTAATTAGGATTTGAATTTGTGCTTAAATTAATATTTTGATTTTTCTATATTTTTTTGTCCATGTTATAAACAAAACAAAAGTAAATTAATTAATCAATTAAAAAAAAAGAACCCGGCGACCCAAACCAAATTTATTGGGTTGGGTTGGCCATCGTTTTACAACCCGACGGTTCCCACAAATTCCCAACCCGAAATTTGGGGTTGGTCCCAAAAATACCCCCAACCCGACCCAACCCAATCCGTGAACACCCCTGCATTGAGTTGAAGATATATTAGACATAGAATTAAAAATTTGGAAACCAATTAAACTAAAAATTAAAAATTTTAAGATTAATTAGACATTTTTCTAAATTTTATAACGATATAAGTTTAGAAAAAGGAGAATGAGATTTGTAGAAATTAAGATAACTATTTTTCTAGATAGATTTAAATAATTAAAAAAGAAAGATCTATAATTTCATTCAAAGTTGGGGGATCCGTGGGCCTACTTAGATACGCCGCTGCCTCCTATCATAATTCGTAGTTTTAGAATGGGTAATTTCGTCGACCCAACATAGTTTGTTTCATGATGGAGCAAACCCAAGATTTGCTCATCCCCCATAGCCGATTTCCTCAGTATAGTTTGTAAGTTTTGCCGTTCAACCTTCTCCAAAATCTGCAGATGTTCATGCCTTCGTATTCGGGATCAATTTCATTTCTTAATAATACCATTCTATTTTCCTGGGCTACCTTTGCTTCTCTGCCTCCGGAAAATCGGATCCCCAACTCGCTACGTGAGTCCGATCGCATATCTACTCTTCTTTCGTATGCAAAATGGCTGTATTCTCTACCTTCTCCTTGATTCTTTTTCTAATTTGGGTCTTTACTACATTTTCTGCTTATCCTCTGCTTTACATTACATTCTTCTATCACTTTCAAATGTTTTTCTCCCTGAAACTTCGTTTTTCAGCTGTTTCTCTTTCTGGCGTGTGTGACACTGCAATTCCCGATAGCAATGCGAACCCGTGTCCAGATTTTTTCTAATTACATGATTTTCATTTGACGTTAACTCTGATATGATATCAATTCCAGTATTTGATTATTTGTATTCTGGGTTAGCAGCATGACTTCTTCCGGGCTTCACGAGTTTAATGGAGCATTCCAACTTTATAATCATCCCAGTGATTCAAATCCTCTTAAGGTCTATATGAACTCTCTACCCTTTATCCGAAAGGTTGCTTTTGATGTTCGGTTGTTTGGAAGAGGGATTTGTGGTATCAGAAAATGCAGTCATTCTATTATTTCTGCAACCCCACAGGCTTCAATCATGGACCATGTTGCACATAATTCACATTTGAGTAGCGATGATTCGAAGATGCCATCAAGTAAGTCTGATCACATATCATATCACGAACAGTGGCTTCTAATCTTTTACTGGAGCGCCTAGGAGACTGCATTTCTTTGTAATGTCAATACACTTTTGTCTTTTAAGTTGAAACAGCTCTGATACTAATGCGACACGGCGAGTCAATGTGGAATGAGAAGAATTTATTCACTGGCTCTGTTGATGTGCCTTTAACAAGGAGAGGTGTAGAGGAAGCAGTTGAAGCTGGTAAGAGGATTAGCAACATACCTATAGATGTTGTCTATACTTCGGCATTAATTCGTGCACAGATGACAGCTGTGCTTGCTTTGACTCAACATCGCTGCAAAAAGGTATATTGTGTCATGTTTTTTGGTTCTCGCATCTTGAAAATTGGATAGGTTTTGATTAGCTTCTAGACTTGTAGTCCTAACTTTGATGAATTCAGAACTCCATACTAGTTGCTCAAGATGGTAATAAGTTTGTAAAAGAGGAGGGAGCATCTGAAAATTCCTTTCCTCACCCAAAAATTGGATGAGAAGACTTTGCTGTTTAGGATACAGAGTTCAAACTAATATTTATAGTGGAAGAAAACTATATAATGACTCTTGGGAGATTAATACAAGTTTGTTTTAAAGCATATGGTAGGTAAAAACTATTATTTCTTCAAATCAAAAGAAATATTGGTAATAATAAACTTCACCCCAAAAGCTGAATTAGAGTTTTGATTAGTATTTTTTTAACATTCCATAATTTACAGGCAAGAGATGTTTCAAATTTAGACCAACTTATGATTTCAGGTGCCTATCATTATGCATAATCGTAATAAACAGGCAGAGACATGGAGTCAAATTTACAGTGATGAGGCTAAAAAGCATTCATTTCCGATTATTAGAGCTTGGCAATTGAATGAAAGAATGTACTTTCTCTTTTCATGCTGATCTACACAATTCTTCTACCTGAACACAAGATTAGTTATTTTGATGCACGATAATATAGGTATGGTGGGCTACAAGGACTGAATAAACAGGAGATAGCCGAAAGATACGGTAAAGAGCAAGTGCGTGAATGGCGCCGGAGTTACGATATTCCTCCTCCTGAGGGTGAGAGCTTGCAAATGTGCTCAGAAAGGGCAGTTGGATATTTTAAAGAACATGTAAGCAGTTTCGTACTCTTGGTCCAATTATCTGAATTGGCATAGATTCTCACAAGGCTGAAGGAATTGCAGATTGAACCACAGCTGCAATCTGGGAAGCATGTTATGGTTGCAGCCCATGCTAACTCACTAAGGACTATTATCACGTATCTAGAAAAATTGACTTCTCGTGAGGTAGAAACCGCATTATCCTACATGTTTTTCATCAGTGTTCTTGTCGTTAGATTCTGGCAATGTAGCTAATAGATGAACGGTGATTTACTGTTTCTGGGACGTAGTTAATTGGCTTGGAATTATCAACTGGGGTGCCATTGCTTTACATATACAAGGAGGGAATGTATATGAAACGAGGGAGTCCCATTGGTCCTGGCGAAGCTAGTGTTTATGCATTAACCAGGGTAAGGCGATTCTTCTACCTTTCCATGACCTCATGTGTTTTAATCACTGATATCTTGATATTTACTCGTACAACCCCAAGAGTCGTTTCAATTATTGGCTTATTGCTTTCTTGCTCATTTATTCGGAGTAATGAAAATGGAGGAAAGAACAAGCCGTTGCTGCTTTGGTCTCTGAGGGGGAAAATGTCCATAGCATAATTAGGGTCATTGATCAAATGTTGACATTGATAGCATAGAAGTTCAGTGATTAGTGGTTAAAATAGAACAGAATTCAGACCATATACGGAAAATTTCGAAACCTCAAACTGACTTTGTATTGATCTGCAATGCAAATGTTCATCTGCAATTGGCTGACATTTCTGTTCTCAGACTCTTAAGATTGCTGCAAGACAATAATGGATTTGATCCTAATACGAAACCTGCATTCCTATATCCAAATGAGTCCTTAACTGATCGAGAAGTTTATCCTTAACCATCTTGGTCTTGGCTTGGGTGTCAACCTTAATCAATTATAGAAGGAATAAGCAGAGAACTGCTAATTTTTCTCTGCTATATTTTGTGCAGAATTTAGCACTTTACAGGCAAAAGTTGGACGAGATGTCAAGCTGAACTTTTTGGAATTCGGGTATGAAGGTTTTGACTTGTTATATTATGACTATACTGATCAAGTGTGATTTTTCCGAAGGCTTAAATTAAACAAAATTACTGCTTATTTATTATTTCAAATGAACTAGGAAACTGGTCGAATTACAGACACTTGCTTCTTGTTATTCTTAAACTACTAGACCGTTTAAACTAATTAATTACGCATTATTTGTTGCTTGTAAATGGTTCAATGGGATAGTGTGATCTCTGTTAAATTCCTCAGTGATGTTGTTGGAGGTTATCTGCAGCTGGTTCAATCACTTGCTGAAAAGACAGGGAGAGGATGAAGAGGAAATACTTCTCACTCAGAAGCCAGAAGCCATAGATATAAATTTCTATTGTTTTAGAATGCAAGGTCATAATCTATTGGAACTTCGTGCGCATGATTGTAATTGTTCACTTCTATTATGAAGCAGATTAATCAAAGTATGATTGTTAAGTTTCTAGTAGTATTTGCCTTCTTTTTTTTTTTTTAAATTATAGTTTAGACAAGCTACTAAACTACCTCTAGATTATGTGATTGAGATTTTGTTGAATACAATTATGTGATTGATTACAAAACATTGTTGAATTTATTGACAATGTTAAATTGTTTAAATCGGCCAAGTTAAAAATAAAAACTATCACACTTATTATTGTTTATAAAAAACTAGTAAACTAGCTTCGATGAATTATACGCTGGTTAGTACTTAGTTCAACATTTTAATGAATTAACGTGTTCGAAAATAGTTCAATTATTAATTTCAATTAATTGAGATAGACAAAGTAGTCATCATTGATGGCTCAATTGATAATGTCGAGTAAATTTGAACATCTTTAATTCGCTCTAGAAGGAAAAATGCTGATGATCAGACATTTGATGAATACTGTAAGTAGTAATGTTTAGTAATGATTTTGTAGCAACTGAAATTTATTTTATTAATTGAGTCTTCACGTAAGGATCGTCAATTTATGATATTTCCATGCTATAACATTGAAGGAGAAAGAACAAACTTTCTTTTTTTTTTTTGTCTTTTGTTTTTTTTGTTTAGTACGACAAGGACAATTTAAAAGTATTTAAGAGCAGATACAAGTTCATACAATTTTATCATTCATCATATTAAATATTCCCAAAATATGTGTCTTCCTTAAAACACAATTTGGCATGTTCTTTAATGAAAAATATATATGTAAGAATTGATGAGATGCGGATGACAAGGACTTTGTGCTATGAACTGCAACTTCTAACCGTTTTCATCCCTTTAATCCTAATAATCTCCGAAAGCTTTGGCGCCAATATCTCACCCCACAAAACTGAAACCAAAGAGGGAAAAGAAAATTAATCACTTCTCAAACACAACCTCGAAAATTATTCTCCTTTTTTTTTTTTTTTTTTTTTTGTCTTTCGAAGAAATTGCCCAAAAAAAAGAAACGTCGAAGCAAGGCCAGATAAAGACTCCACCTTTGAATTGAATCTGGGTCGGGTCGGATTCGTTGAGATTCTCCGGCAAGATTATTAGTTATTAGTTTGGCGACTATTTTTGTGGTGCCTTCTTTCGCCATTCTTCCAAAAAAGTTCGCGAATTGAATGCATTGGAATTTCGGGTTATTGAACGAATGAATGTCGTCGAACTATGCCACGGCCTCCAAGGCCAATTACGCCGCCGCGCATGATACCGTGTCTCCCGTCGCCTCCCCGGACAACTCCGTCAAGAGCGAAAAGAAAAAACGGGTACTAATTACCTCTTCCTTTTCTTCTTCCTCAAATTTTCTGTTTGTGTTTTTGCAATTTTCATGTGTTTGATTGGATGTCTTGTTTTTCTTCCATTAATGCATATCATCATGGGACGACGTTAGTTTGTTATTCCAAAGATCTTCAGTTCAAAGAGAACCGAGAGGCTAAATTCGGACGAGGAATTGTTTAAATTAGCAGATGGGGAAGGCAGCGATGTTGATCTTGGTATCTTTCAGGCATCACCTCTGAAAATTAATCACAATTATTATTATTTGTTAATTAAATTCATACGTTCTTTCCCGTTTTAATGTCATCATGAAAGGGAAAGGAATTGCGTCAAGAAGAAAAGCTTTCATGGAGTCATCCCCCGTTATCAGAAAAAGCTTCTCAGGTCTGTAATGTGTGGTTTTTGCATAGGACACGTATCCACGAATTAACAGAGATTTGATCAGCCTTGTTGGTTTTTATATTATTATTTTGGTAGTTTACCTAACAGCAATCATTATTTGGTTAGTGTGAAGAAATTTGCATCCCAAACAGATAAGAGTTTAATTAATGAAAGGAAATATTAGTTTTGATTATTTTGTAACTGGACTTGGCTTCTTCAGAAAGACAGACAAGTGCGGGAATCCAAAGCTTAAACCTGTCCAACTTCGAGCCATCGTCTATGACACCTCCAAATGAGATCAAGAACTTCCGGTACGTGGCGTGCACCATCTTTGGTTGTTAATTTGATCTGGAGTCAATAAAAATCTGTGTTTGGGTGCAGGGTTTTCGTAGCGACCTGGAATGTGGGAGGCAAAACTCCCAACAATGGCATTGACCTCGAAGATTTCCTACAAGTGGAAGGCTCCGCAGACATTTATGTGATTGGGTCAGCACTAAAAAATGGAAATTAAATGATTTTGATTTTGAATTTCATCTCTTATTGACAATAAAAAGAGTGGTCAGTACCAATGAGATCGTTATAAATTGAATTATAGGTTCCAGGAAATAGTTCCTCTGAATGCGGGAAACGTGCTGGTTTTGGAAGACAACGAACCCGCAGCGAAATGGCTGGCGCTAATAAGCCAAGCCATAAACAAGCCGGAGAAGGGGTCCATTTTCGGGGGTTGTGATTATAAAATGTCGAAGGATTCAAAGACGCTTTCTTTCTTCCAAAAGCCATCACTGAAAATGCTGAGCAGGAACCTGAGGCCGGTGGATTGCAGTCTTCTGAAGGCGTGCAACTGCCCCATCGAATTGGGATCGCGGGAGAGACGGCTGAGGAAGCTGAACGACGACCACACGGGCGATATGGACTCCATAATGTCTCCACATGGAAGCAGCTTCATGATGGATCAGTTCATTTCCATTTCGGAGCTGGCTTCCTCAAGATCAGCGGAAGGGGAGATGATGAAGTACAAGCTCATTTCCAGCAAGCAGATGGTCGGCTTGTTCCTCTCGGTTTGGGCTCGTAAGGAGCTCGTCCCTCATATTGGTCATCTCCGAGTCTCCACCGTCGGAAGAGGAATAATGGGTTGCCTCGGAAACAAGGTTTCATATCCATTACAATTACAAATCATCCTCTCTTGAAAATACTTCTCTCCTTGTTAGCAACTTCCTCTTTACCGTTATTAGATATTTGACTGCTCGATAGTTTTAGAAAAAAAAATTAAAAATATAATGAACTGTCAAATATTTAACGATGAGGAAACTAACTTATTATTTTCCTTATTCTCTTCCCGTCTCTCCTGGGTATTGCCAATTAAAGTTTTTATATTATTATTTTTCAGGGATGCATATCAATTAGCATGTCAGTGCATGAGACAAGCTTTTGCTTCGTTTGCAGCCACTTGGCATCCGGTGAGAAGGAAGGGGACGAGCTCAAAAGAAATGCAGATGCAGCCGAGATTCTCAAGAGCACGCAGTTCACCAAGATTTGCAAGAAGCCCAATCGGCGAGCCCCGGAGAGAATTATGGATCATGAGTAATTAAATTACTATTATTCTCCGTCTATTTGTAATTTGTTGAGTAAGTTTATGGTGCTGATCGTTTGAATTTGGTTGTGAAATGAAGCCGGATAATATGGCTCGGAGACTTGAATTACCGGGTGTCTTTGAGCTACGAGGATACGAGGAATTTACTGGAGGACAATGACTGGGACAGGATCCTACTCAAGGATCAGGTTATAAATCAACTAAATTAAATGGGTTGTTGTTTGTGGTGAATTTTGGTAATTTAAAGTGAAAAATGGAGGAGCTAATTAGTTAAAACTAAAAGGGCTTTAAAATTGGCGTGCATGCAGTTGAATGTAGAGAGAGAAGCAGGGAGAGTTTTCTGTGGGTTCAGCGAAGGACGGATCCAATTTGCACCCACTTACAAGTATTCCCAAAACTCGGACTCATACGCCGGAGACACCGTCAAATCCAAGAAAAAACGCCGAACTCCAGCATGGTACGGATCAACTGGACTACACAGATATGAAAAATACTTCAGTCTGGACTGGTGAGTAACTATATATCTATATTGTTTTTGCAGGTGCGATAGAATATTGTGGCGGGGGAATGGGATGGAACAACTGTGTTACGTTCGAGGGGAATCGAGGTTTTCGGATCACAGGCCGGTTTGTGGAATGTTTTCTGTAGCTGTGGAATTGAGAAACAGAAGCAACAGGTTTAGAAAGGGATACTCATGTGCAGCTCCCAGGCTCCAATTTGAGGATTGTGTAATACCAAAAAGGCATAGCTTCTACGAGTTCTAATCCCATACTCTTTTATAGCTTTAAAAATTTGTATATTTTCTTTTTCCTTTTAGATGAAAAAAAGGGAGAGTAAGCTAAGCTATACCACACCCTAATTTTCAACCAACAATTTCAAAACAAGATATAGCACTTTTAGCTGCACATTCACGGCTAATTGTTTTTTTTTTTCCTTCTTGAATCATACTCCTCCATCTATATTCTATCGAATCTCGCTAATATTTACTTTTTGTTCCAGAACAATGATAAAGTTAATAATCATGGATTTAAACAATCTGCTAGTTGTGTGTATGTATTCTTGAAAATCATTGTAATTGTGTATTGGTTTGTGTAGATCTGTTAATTAATAACAAATTTTAATTTGCAAATTAAATGGGCGCGATATAAAGTTAGAATTTGCGCTTATCGTAATAAGATTAAGAAAAGATAAAATTGTAACAAATTGAACCGGTTAGAGAGAGTTTGGAGGGAGCGCGAGCGCGAGGGCATTAAAGAGATGCCGGGAAAGCGCGCCACCAATAATGCGGCAACATTTTAAATCGGAAACGCGGGCCCTGCATCCGATTTACACGATTCGCGCTTCTTCTTTACTTCACTCTCTCTCTCTCTATATATATACACAAATTAAAGGGGGAAAATAAAGAGGGAGGCATTATCATTTCCTCCGTTTTCCTGAGGAGAAGCCGCTCTTCGATTCTTCTAATTTGGGATTCTTCCCTCTCTACGCTTTAACCAAATCGAAATTAAATCTCCTTCACCTTCTCTTCTCCAGGTTAGTATCTGAATCTCCGCTTCCCTGAGTTTTACATTCCTGCGGCTTTCTTCCTTGTCTCGGCGACGAATGTGAATTTTTCTAGGGTTACTGTGTTATTTTACGCTTATAATTAGTTCTTTCGTGGTTTTCGATTTCTTCTTTTACTTTGTTTTCGTTGTGTCGGGTTGTTTATGTCACTGTGCTTGCTCGTCTTTTACTTTTTCAGAATCTTGCGAAATTGGGGTTTCTGTGATTTCGCTTTGTACCAAGTAGGATTTGAACTAGATGATTTAGGATTTGTTTCCATCCGAGTAATTGGGATTTGTGGTCGAGAAAGGTGGATAACTTAGATTAGTCGATCAGATTAGAGCCCCCCTGCCTGAGTCCGACAATGCGGGAAGATAACATTGAGGATGTGTTAGACCACAATCGGACGGTTCTTGGAAACCTGACCAATCGTCCGCTTAAACGGAAGATTTCGTCAATTTTGAATGATTCCGGGGTCAAATCTAGGGATGATTGCAGCAAAACCTTGGACGGTAAAGACGAAGAGTCCAGATTCCCGAAGCATGAGCGTCTAAAAGCAGCGAAATTTGTCAAGGAGAATTGTAATCGTTCATCTGGAGAAGTCTGTTCTACAATGGCTCTTCCTAGGTTTGATAAGGAGCAGGAATCTGATTGCTCTCCTGCTTCCAGCGAAGCTGATACTGCTTTGTCTTATGTACTTAAAGAAACTGTGCAGTGTAGTTTGTTGAATGATGAAGTACGTCTTATTCAAGAGGACAAACAGAGAGTTACAGACAGTGAAGCACTGGGAGTTCCTTCCTTGTCCACTTCTGTAGTCCCTACATGTCCTGAGGACAGTAAGAAAGATTGCTCTGGAATTATGCAAATCAATGCGGACAATGAAGAAGCAATTGATCATGTTTTAAGGAATGACGAAAAGGATATTGGTATTTGCAAATTGGGCTCAAGCAACCATGGTTCCACTGAGTGGTCTAGGTTACCTATATCAGAGGGTTCCAAGTGTCTGGCACTGCAAAGGTGCTCAGGACTGAAGACTGATAATTGTGCTAATCAAGACATGTATGGCGACTTGCTTAAAACATGTTCTTGTTCATTCTGCTTGAAAGGTAATTAGAATGTCAGTTCCTTAGTTATTTGGCAGTTCTTGAATATTCATGTTCACCAAAACTAAATTGGTATACGTTTGTAATCAGCATCATACATTTGGTCAGACCTCCATTACCAGGACATTAAAGGAAGAATTTCGAGTAAGCTTTTCTTCCTTGTATAGTAACAAAGCCATTCTTCTTGAGTTATTCCCTCTTTTTGATAATCATGGTATTTTCGTTCCTTTAGCACTCAAGAAAAGCCAGAAAGATGCAAGCATCTTGGCTCAGAAAAGTAGCAAAGAGAAAGAGACTTGTCATGATCAAGGAATTTCTTCCAAATCAAAGCTAGAATTTGATCTCTGTGGTCAGTGGATTTCACTGTTTCGTCATATGGAAGATATGTTTGCTCAGGAAGGCAGCCAACTTGTAAGTGTGAATTTTTTTGTTCATCTATGAAATCTCTTTCCCGTTAGAAGTGTGTGCGTGTGTGTGTACCTGTGAATGGTGATCTTTTCAAGTAACCTTTTTATGAAGAAATGAAATTATATTATACTTCCATTGAAATGACCAATTTAGGGAAGAAGGGGACTGTGACATAAGTCTAAAAGAGCTTAATCAAATAGTAATTACAATTTACTGGTATTGTTGGCATGGATGGATCCACTAGATTAGGCTTGAAGCACATTCTTTTATGTTCCTGAATATCTACTTCTCCACATCCATTTATTTGAATCTTCGAAAGATTTAGCTGTGGTGAATCTTGTTTCTTTGCTCAACAGCAAACCAGTTTTGTTACCCTGAAAGATTTGAGGGAGGAATGCAAGATGAACTTGGAGATGCTTAATGGCATGCCTATGGAGAAGCATTAGCGTGGTATCTTTTTTCTGCCATTCTTTGTGGTTGTGGGCCGTGTGGTTGGTCACTTATGCTGTCCATATTTGTGCTTTGGAACTTCTCCTTCTGGTCTGGATAAGGGTAGCTGTATTATAAATTTGTAGTACATGTAAAATCATCCATTCTATTTCTGAATAACATTCTATCTTCATCCTTGCGACGCGGCTTTCCTGTATATTTTTAACTACTTTGAATGATATCAGGCAGTTAACTAGCTTATAAAATCTGATGGGATTAGGTGATATGATAGATATTTTTGGGTTGAACATTTCAAAATTTAATGAATATGTTCTCATTATGAATTGATGGGACTAGCCTTTTCACAAAAAAAAGCTCTACTGGAATCGATTGATGTTTATCATATCATTTAACTTGGTAAATCATGGCAAGTTATTCAGATATTGTTATGTTATTACGACATTAAGTAATATTTGTCAATGACCCTTTATTTATGTATTCATTATATTTACAGGATACACGACAGCCTTGAATTAGAGATATTTGGTGCATCTGCTAAACAATTCCTTATCGACATTAGTTTATTAAAAATGACAGGTAATTTGTTTGAACTTGTTCTTGTAAGATAGATGGCTATTGGGATTGACGTGGGGAAATTGAGTCTGCGTTTTAGGTAAGAGGGGTGTTTCAAATAACTTATTAGTTTGCTTGGATTGGTTCAAACAAATTGAACTTAGGTTATATAGGTTTATTAGGTCTTAAAAGTGGTTTAAGTTGAATTAAGTTGTATCAAATTTGTTATGAAATTTTATCTTTTCTAAAAAAAAAAGTTATATCAAATTTGTTATGAAAATATTTAGAAATTAATAATGTTATCTAATAATTAATAATGTTATTGTAATGTATATAGGCAATTACATTACAATAAAGTTATATTCAGTTGAGCATTTTCACTAGGCGATTAATGGATAGACATTATGAAGTCACTAAAACATGTAAGTTCTACTTCTTCATCCACTCACAAAAACAAGTTGTTTATATAATTACTTTTTATTAGCAAATAAAAGATAAATGTTGAGTAAGCTGGCATTTGCATTTGTTCTTACATGTGCTCCACATTCATTCTTATCGTCCCATAGTGGTTGATTTCCTTTGTTTTTGCCGATAAATGAGTTGACCATTTTCCCAAAGTCAACTTAGAAATTTTTAATATTATCCTCCATTCTCTTCTCCAACTCCACAATTTCTTTAATAAAACCATTGTCCATAATGTTAATATTTTAATTGCTCTCAATAAGCTTAGTGCGGTCCGGTGCGAGTTCTAATTGGCCATAGGTTTTTGGTCATTAGCTTTTTTGTTTTATTTTTATTTTAAATTTGTTGAATTTGACTCAATCCTAATGGTAACATTTTTTACTATTTCAAAGTTTTTCTAGTTTTTTAAGGTTTGCTTTGTCGTTTCCTCTTTAATTACCTTTTCCTTCAGGAAATCCAGTTATTTGTATAACACCTGATGGGACCATGTGCATTGTTCAGTTAGTAATATTTTAGTTTTTTTAATGTGAACAAATTTTTTTTTTCTTAATAAAATCCATTGCATGAATCATTTCAAACCACAACTTGAATCTTTTAGAAGTGACTCCAAAATTATTTAATGCGTTTGGTGGGATGAATTATGTTTTTGTTTTTTTTTGGTTTGAATGATGACCGTTTG
Source organism: Momordica charantia (assembly GCF_013281855.1). Classification (NCBI taxonomy): domain Eukaryota; kingdom Viridiplantae; phylum Streptophyta; class Magnoliopsida; order Cucurbitales; family Cucurbitaceae; genus Momordica; species Momordica charantia. The sequence goes on along the minus strand of NW_028275157.1, from coordinate 19,647,612 downwards.
TTTAGATTTTATCCTTTTAAATGACAATGTTGTTTCGCTAACAAATTTGATAATTTTGATTGTTTGTGACGTAGTTTTTACTTCAATTTTGAGAAGGAACTGAGAGTTTATTTTATAGGGCAGTTCAATTATTATATATAAAACTTAGATCTCCATTCTTACCTTTTTTCAAAAATGATTCATATAATAACAAATGAAATCAATATCAGTGAGTTGTCACATTTTGATTTTAAATGTATGGAATGCGAGAGAGGAGGAAGTTTCCTGTCATTTCCCTATTGATTTAAAAATAATAATAGGTAAAAAAAAAAGCTCCAACAGCCAAGTTGACTCTTGATTTGGAAATTGCCTCTTCTACAAATTGGCTTGTGGAAAAAACCTTTGGAAAGAGGATGAGATTGATCTTTCCAAGTTCGAGTTGATGTACTTATCCATCAAATATGTTGTTGGAAAGTTTTACTTTTCTGTATCCATCGCTTAAATAAATCTTGTAAAATCCTCCAGTTTATTTTCAAAATAAGTTATAATACCATAAATAAATATTAATCTTATATTATATTAAAATAAGAAAAACATTGATTTTTCATTCCAACATGTAACAATTTTCATTTTAAACTTGCAAGGACCTTAAACTTATATGAGTATTGTGATTTTTATCATCTATTTAATTTTTGCTAATTCACCCACTATTTTTTTTAAATCACCAATTAAATGAAAAGTCTACTTTATGAAAAATTAAATTTGATTAATGCACAAAATTGATGGTTAAATAATTGTGCCAAAACTAGCCATATATGTTTTATAAGTTATTGAACAAATACAATAATACTCTTTTTTTAACAGATTTACCAAACTGGAAAAATTTACCAGATGGTAAAAATTATCACAATATTTAAAGATTGAGATGAAGGTTACAACACTAATCAAGCTTAAGGTATAATTTGATGAAATTAAATGTTTTAGGATAAAAATAGATACAATAAACCAAATTCAAAGGTTTTTCAAAAAAAAAAAATAAAATAAAATAAAAAATAAACCAAATTCAAAGAAAAAAAATGATACTTTCTGTAAGAAAAAAAAAGGTATTATTATATGGTTAAATTATACTTTTTAAATAAAGTGAAATTTTGTATATTTTAATTGAAAAGAAATGTTGAATTTGTGGGAATCTAATTATTTATTTATTTTAAAATGTAATGGAAATTGGAGGTGTGTGTTATATGGATGGGATGGGGAGAATTTTGTTGAGAAGTTTGAAGGGTAAAATCAGCCCTATCATATCAGTAGCATCATCTTCAGCTAGATGCAAAAACCAACCAGCCTTCACTTTCACTGTTTCACTTTCTATTTAACAGAAATAAAAAGTAAAGGTTTGGGAATTTGATTTTTGAATTGGAAAGCTCATTGATTTGCGCAAGAAAGGCTAAAATGGCCCTTCAGGATCAGGCAGGACTGCCTTTTCCTCTCTCTCTCTCTCTCTCTCTCTCTCTCTCTCTCTCTCTCTCTCTCATTTTGAGGCTGAATTCAGATTCCAAATAAATAAAAAAAGAAAACATCCCCCAATTCAACTTCTCTCTCTGCCGCGCCGCAATTGACCATTCCTGTCCTTTTCGCATTTGTCCTTACTGCCCACATCCCCAACCTTCCGCCAATAAATATTTTTCAATCCATTTTCCGTTTATTCTCAATTTTAATATTGTTGAGTGCTAGTCACAAATTTTTATTATTAATTTTTTTCAATTCCAGCATACCTCTTGAACTATGGATAAAATATTCACTCTTATTTCAAATATTGATAGTTATCGTTGATGTCGAAAATCAGAGAGATTCACGTGTCTTTCGAAAGACTGATCGTTGAATAAATGAGCTCGCAACAATGAATGTTGTGCGGTGTCTCGCCTAATATTCTTCGACGATCGAGTTAGTAATCACATACGATAAGTTTCTTAGTATATTTTCATTTACCTTGTAGTAGTTGTGGTATTCCATTCCTTTTATAGGTGTTGGAGCCAATCAGGGAGGACGCCGTACATGCGGTGTGGTAGGGTCCACTTACGTACGAGCTCTAACTGGTCATTAAGGGACATTCTTGGCACATGGTAACACTCTGTTGCTTGCCACACTAACCTGCTATATCAGCAGGATGTGCTGCATTCATCTTGCATTTTTTCAAAAACTAGCATTGCTCTAGGTTTGGTTTGGTTCTCACTGTCATATGTTGCTATTCGAGCCTCACACATTTCTTGTTCACCTCTCACCCTCAACCGTTATATCTATACTTCTATAATTATTCACCTAAAAGCACATAATAATATATAATTTTCACACTACATTTATAATGTTATATTAGAAAACATCTTATTTCTACTGTAAATCGTAGTTGAATTTTGATTGATTTATTTAACCACAATTTTTTAAACATGTATATCTTATATAACATAGTTAGTAATTTAGAATTCAACTTGATAGAATTAAAACTGACTAATTCTACTTTAAAAATAATACTAGTTAAGATTTAATTATTGTCAAATTCCTACATTTTTTTTACTCAAGAATTTATTAATATTTGATTATTTAAAATTTACGTAGGAGACACGATATACATAGAATTTAAATTTTACATTTAAAAATAATAGCTGATCTGCATAATGGAACTCAACTTCAATTACTTTAATGATAATAATGAATAGTGTTACGCGTAAACTAAGTTGGGCTGGTAACTTGGTATGGATAAAAACAATATGTAATTGTTTAATTTAATATGTAGGAGAGCATCATTCTCCATCAATTACAATATGCAATGTAAAATTTAATATGCGATTCACATTATTGACGTAAATTTAATCGAATGAGACGATGAGAAATTGATGCGATAGGATAAGGAATAAGAAAATGACGTGGCTGCGCGTGCGAGGTGCATAGAACTGTGCATCGGCAAAATACAATTAACTGAAATTTCCCAAGTGGGCCATAGCCAAGTGTATGCCACGTGGCAGTAGTTCATTGGGGAGCCCACTCGAATCATGTTATCTTGAAGTTGACGACAAAATGGAGAATTACTTTACTGGACGAAAATGTGGTTGGAGAGAGGAAAATGGTGGCTCTATGAGAGAGAAACGGCCACGATTTGGGGTTATATAAACACACAGCAGCCCACGAGAATGTGCAAGCCGAACTTGGAATTGCGCACAACAGCGATCCAAAGAGGGGAAACAAATTTCTCCTCTTTTTTCTATTTTCTGCAATTATTCTCATCTTTTGTTCAATTACGCTCCCATTCCCCCCCTTCTGATTTCTCCCCGTTTCCTCAGTTCCCTTTCTGTCATCCTCTGTCTTTCAAACGATTAAGATTTTGGGTTTTTTCTGTTTCTTCTTTGGATTTAATCTTACATTTTGTGGCATAGACCCGGAAGACTGGTTCTTGGAAGTCGGTGATTCAGAATAGAGATCAAGATTTCTCTTTTTCCTTGGTAAATATTTTCAGTTTTCTTCCCTTTTTTTTTTTTGGATCGACTTCGAGGGTGTTTTTTCAGTCCCTCTGGTTGGTTACTGAAGTTTCTTATTCGTGGAAAGAAACTTGTTTTCTCAGTACAATTTTCTTGTTTTGCGATCTTTTTATTGGTTTTGGTATAAATCTTACGTTTGTTGACGAGACATGGCAGCAGCTATAGATGTTTACAGTGGAATTTCGACGCCGGGTTACTCTTCCGATCCGTTTAGTGAAGAATTAATGAAAGCGCTTCAACCTTTTATGAAAAGTGTTATCTCAACTTCTTCTTCTTCTTCTTCTTCTTCTTCTTCTTCTGCTTATTCTCCAGCTTCTTCTCAGCCTGAATTGAGCCCTGATTTTTGCTCCCCGTCGAGCACCCGCTTGTTTTCTCAAGGGTTCTCGAGTATTGAACAAATGGGTCTTGAGCAATCAGGTCCAATCGGGCTAAACAATCTCACTTCTTCTCAGATTCTCCAAATTCAAGCTCAAATCCAAATACCCCCACAAAGCATGCCTTCCTTCTCTGCCGCTCAGATTTCTTCCCAATACCATAACTTCCTTGCCCCAAAATCCATCCCCATGAAGCACGTGGGCTCTCCGCCCAAGCCCACCAAGCTCTACAGAGGAGTCCGGCAGCGCCACTGGGGAAAATGGGTGGCCGAAATCAGACTCCCCAAGAACCGCACCAGACTCTGGCTCGGCACTTTCGACACGGCGGAGGAGGCAGCTTTAGCCTATGATAAAGCTGCTTACAAGCTCCGTGGAGATTTTGCCAGGCTCAATTTCCCACATCTCAAGCACCAATTCGGAGACTTCAAACCCCTTCACCCTTCTGTAGACGCCAAGCTTCAAGCAATTTGTCAGAGCTTGAAACAGGGGAAAACAGAGCAGCTCTGTTCCGTGGCCGATGAAAAACTGACGACTCCACCTGAATTGGAATTGAAAACCGAAGTGGAGACTTCTCCATCCTCTTCATCCTCATCGTCGTCTCCTTCACGGTCTGAAGATTACTCCACGGGATCATCCCCTGAGTCGAGTATTAGCTTCTTGGATTTCTCAGATTATCAGTGGGGTGAAGGAGAAGCCTTTGGATTGGAAAAGTATCCTTCGGTTGAAATAGATTGGGCAGCTCTGAGTCAGCTGGCTGAATCGGAGTGTTAATTAGTATGTAATTTGTGTTTTGAATTGTGTCCAGTTGTTGCAAGATTCTGCAATGGAATTTTAGGCATTTGCAGAGGTCTTGTGTAGTGAAAGAGTCTTTAAGGGATTATGCAGTTTTGTTGTCTGTAATGGGTGTCTTCCATCGTGGTCTGCAGGTTCTTTTTTCTTCCTTTGCATGGCCATTTTGGTTATGGGTCTTTTTTTCCTTCTTTTACTTAAATGTTTTGGAGTACTTTTTGTAAGTTAATGTAATTAAGTACTTTGTGTTTTAATACTATATGTGTCTTGTAGTCTCTTTCCAGATATGATTTGGTTCAGAGATGGTGTTTTTTGTTTCTGTTCGTAATTTTCTTGTTTTGAAGAGTGATTTGGAGTGTTTAACAATTCAGAAACTCATTCTTGGAACGTTTCAATGTTTAGTATTTACATGCAGTACGAGCAGAAGATTGTCAAATTGGAAAACAGGAGTTTTAAGTAACATTAGAAGTAGTCCATTTGCAAATATAGCAACCATTCTTTTTTATTTGTAAATATAGCCAAAAAAAAGAGTCGACTCTACCTTAAAATGGGCGGTTTTCTAAAAATGAGAGAAATACTAACTTGATAACTATCAAATATATAAATTATATTATTGATATAGGTTCACATTTAAAATATTAGTTACTATACAAAAAGAAGATTTATAATGATATAAAGTATATCGATTTTTAGAAATAACGAATGTGAAATAAGAAATAAAGAAAAAAAAAAACAATATGATTTTAAAATTTTTTAACACTTTTACAAAATAAAAAAAAAATTGCTGCTTGATAAATATTTTTGCTACACCCATTTTAAAAAGAGTAGTTAAACATCTTATGTTTTGATGTGAAAATAATATTTAGAGACTTGAATCAATTATATTCCAGATAGCGTTGAATGATAGTTTCATAAAATCTATACTGAAAGGAAGTTGGAAGAGTTTTATAATACTAAGCGAAAGAGTTAAATTTGAGTGGAAGGAATTTAAGTCTTGAACAGGTTTTTGAACTGATATGTATATGATACAAGTTAGTAAGTTGAAGGGTGGATGAAGTTATAATTTGAAAATGAGAGAGTAAAATTATTGTAAGGCATAATTAGGGAGTGATTAAATATGAGATAAGGGAATTTATTATGGGGTGGGAGGCAGTCCAGTTGGATTTGGATGCATCCATTATGTTTGAAATGAAAACGAAATATTCTTATTCCTCAGGTGACGCCAAAGACAAATTTGAGAGTCCCAAACAAAAAGACAAGTCCAATACTGAAAGGAAGAAAGAAAGAAAGAGAGAAAGGGAAGGAAATAAAATCAGTGGGCTCCCGAGACACTGATTACTAAAGAAACAAGAAAGAAAACAACGATATTAATCTGGAGAATCCTCTGATGGGTGAAACAAAAAGGTTAGTAAGAAAAGAGTGTATCGTGGCCATTCCTTTTGAAATGGATCTGTTGTGAATAATATCTCAAAATTTGATCATATTCCGGAATTAAAAGTAAAGCAAAGCAAAGCAGTGTGAAACTTGGATTGTAAAGATAATTATTGATGGGTTACAGAGAAAGGGGGAATTAAAATTCTAAATCCAAGTTGGAGTTGGAGTTGTGGGGGCATCCTACTTTACAGGTTGAACTGATGTGGCATTTGTGATTGCTTTCCAACTTCAAACTTCAAACTCCAAATTAAAGCTAAGCTAAGCCAAGCATCTAATTTCCTATCGCTATATATAAAGGAAGTAGAAGTTTGTAGGCCAATGTGAAGATTCCCCATCAACCAAATCCCTGCACATGGACACATATTTTTCTTTGAGTTTTATCTCTCTTTTACTTCTAATCATTTAATTTCTAAACTCTCAAATCTTAATATGAGTTGACGTAGGCCAATGAAAATTTTGAGTTAGATTCTCTAATACTATGGAGTGGGGCTTCGAACTAACGAACTTTAAATTGAAGATACACGTATTAATCAATTAAGTTAAGTTTAAGTTAGCATTCGCGTTCACATTCACAAGAGAAAAATAAAGAAAAATAATAATGGTTGTTTTATTGTCTATTTATTAGAAATAGTAACCTCTTAGAATGTGTATCTCATGGTTCGAATAGATTGAATCTACAAACTTTTGCAACTTCTACTTCATCTCTCACCTCGCGGTTCATGCAACTTTGTTCTAACTTGTTACATGTATTTTAGAATAAATACCAAAAGTTTTAAAATCTTACCATTTTCCCACCCAACTCCAAATTTTGGGAGGGCTAATCAACTTGTATCGTGTTCACATACAGTATGTTAATTTTTTAAGAACATTTTACAGAAATACCCAATCTAGAATTTTTAGTATATTAATAGTAAAGTTGAAAATTCTAAAAGACTAAGGATGAAATTCAGAAGCAACTAAAAAGTTAGAGACTATGATGTATATTAATCATAAATAGTACGTAACTTTCTAAGGGATGGTGTTCAGTTGACTTTATAATAAATATTAATGAGATCTAGGATTTATGTTGTCATAAGTTTGATATAATGTCGAGCTGAAAATCATTTCCAGGACGGGTAAGAGGCCGCAATGTGAACAGTTTAATCATAATTGGGCCCATAAGGAAATGATGGGCCAAACCCAACAAGTCGAAGAAACTAAGCCCAAAACATATTCAAAGCTCCCATGAAGCAGACCCGAAAAAGGGACAGCAATCAGCATCAACATCAACATCAAGCATAAGGATAGACTTTACAGTTTACTGTGCTGATTACGGAAGGACTTGAGTTTACCAACATGCCCAAATTATTACAAGAAAAAGAAAAAAATGTGTGGGCTTTTCTAGTAACTAACCCAAGCCTATTGCTTTTTTGACCTTTTACTTTACCCATTCTTAAGGGGATCACATCTCTGACCCCGAAAGATTACAGATTCAAAGTGGGTTTTAATTGGAGATTAGCCATCTGTGTGGGTTTTGTTTTGTTTTTTTTCTGTGAAGTTTAAGACTGTGCGGTGTGTGTTGTTTTGGTCTCTTTAGTCAGCTGCAACAAAGCAAGGCAAGGGAATGGCCACGCCACTTTCTATTTTAGAAACTAAATATCCAAATTATTGAGATGATTTTATGGATAAGGAAGGGCATGGGAGCCATTGTTAAGGTTTCGGCACAATTTTCAACTTCGCATGCGCACATTCAAATTTAGTCAACGTCACAATTTTACTTACCTACATATTTTCTTGGAAATTTTGTTCCTTCAAATTTAAAAATATCCAATTACATTTCTTCACTTTGGATCATGCTTCTTCTTTAATTACTCTATCTATCCTTTTGTTGGGAACAACATTCCAATAGATTAAAATTAGATGAGGTTAACACAATCAAAGAATGAGCTAAATATCCTATAAATGATTAAATTTATCATAATTCATCCGCTTAAGTTTTTGAGTTTATCGACCATTTAACATATTTAAAATGATATCATGGTAAAGAGGTCATGTATTGGAACTCTAATATTTATCATTGGTTGAATTAGATTTGAGGTTGATAGTTAGATTTGGGGGCGTGGGTGAATAAAAAGTTAAAAAGTGTAATTGTTGATCTATAGTTCTTCAAATTTGTAATTGAGTAGGACTTGAATTATACTATCTCCTCCAAATCTTATTTAATAGAGTATCGAAATCATTGTTCTATCAATTGATGTTAAATGTTAAAAAAATATATATATAAGTCTAGGGATTAGAACGTTTTGCTCAACCCAAAGTACAATAATTGGGAGTTTATTGTTTTCAAATTTGAATATTTGCAAGAAAAAGTAATGAACAATCGAGGTTTTTGTTATTGCGTTTATAATGGAAGTGAAGAACATCTTATCATTTGTCTGATTTGTGCAGCCTTTTGATTAATTCTATTAGAATATGAAACAATATATTCAGAGAGAAGAATCCAACACAATTGAAAGTGTGAGGTAAGTATGTGTTTTGAGCCCACTGATTAAATTAAATCATTGTTTTATAAAGGTTTATTTGATATTCAGACTTTAATATGTCAAAATAAAGTTATATTCTCACCATCAAAATTGACAAGTTACCTCTACCAATGGCTGAAATGAAAAGCACCAAAAAGCCATGGCTGAGAGAATACATAGCAATGAAAGTCTAGGGTTTAAGAGCACTATTATCTCAAAATTGTCAACGGAAGAAGAGAACATTTTCAACCTATTCCCCCTCCAAAAATGTTCTCGTTAGGTTTCAAATGTAAATCATTTCAAAAATTCCATATGCTATTTTCAGTAGAACTAATTAAAAATGCTAAATGAATTACAACCGTCCAAAACTTTAGAAATGAGATGATATGCGCTTGAAGATTCCACCAAGCACCACCGTTTTACAGACTTATTTTCAATCTCCAATATTCGTGTCATAACCAACACAAAACTTTAGTCCCTTTCCTACCAAAATCAAAGCAAGTATTACGGATGAAATATTTGGGTTTTGTTACACTATGTGAATATAAATAAATATTTAGCCCTGTTGGTTTCCCTAAAAGCTTGCTACTTTAACTTTATCTTGTGGCATGCGCATAGGGGAGTTTTGGCATAAAGTAATAATTTTTATGTACACAAACCATCTTTTATATATGGTAAATCGCGATCTCCAGACAAGATAATGGTGGGATTGTATTAAATAACATATATTACTCGTGGCAAAGGACACTTTTACTTAATATTATAAAAATAAACTAAACTGGTTCTACTTTATGTGAAAGATCTCAATCTTGGATTCGGTTGCATGCTTAGGGCGAGTGTTACAAAATTATTATTGTTATTGGTGAACATTGGGCGTTGAAATTGACACACAAAAAATGATTAGAGAGAAATTAATTAAATTGGGTAGAATTATATTCGGGAAACAGAGCCCTCCAGAAACAAAGAAATTCAAACAAGTGGGAATAAGAATATATTAATAAATTTCAGCTTTAGATTTAGAATGCAAGACCAAACTATTAATATTCGGTGTTGAATTAGAAGTTTAGAGAGAGCGTGAAAAAGTTTGGTGTGGCGTAAATATGCGGAATGGAACAAAATTGATTATTATGAAAACAGTGATGAGTTTTGAAAGGTGGGAGTTAGAGAAGATATTTTAAAAATGATGAATCCCGACAAAGATTCTGATTACTTGGAAATCCATGAAACCGACCTGGACATTACTAGGAAGGTCCCACTTTATGCATCATTTAACGACCAGTTCGGCAGGAGAAATTATGCCTCTATACTTGTCCAAACTAGAGCTACAGATAAGCCCTGCCTAGGCCTAGCTAGTTTATCGCTTTTATCCAAATTATTCTTGCCTTTCCTTCTTCCTTCTCAGAAACAGATGGAGACAAATTAAGAAAGAAAAAGCAGCTGGACCGATCAGACCATGCCCTCTTATCAATATGTATTGTGTTTAAATAAAAGTAACAACATTAAATCTGTTAAATCACCCCTAAACTCAAATTATTAAATTTGATTTTTGAGTAGAAAATAACTGAAAAATTTAAAAAAATCAATAAAATAAAGAAACAATATAGATTTCTCCTCTCGAACCCAATTACACAAAATACTATTTCAAAGCAAATACCGTTCAGTTAACTAGAACTAATATACCAGACTTAAATGAGATGATTAAAATCCAAGGTCATTGACTCCTTTTATAGTAGTTGGAACACATCCCCTCTCGTTGTACCTTTTCGATATGGGACACCTTCTAGCACTTGGAGCTTCATTCTTGTACTTTTCCAATATGGAACAACTTCAATTCCACACCAATATTTTGCCAAAAAAACCCAATAGTTTCATTATAGAGATACAAACACAAGATCTCCTACTTTGATACTATATTAAATCAACCAATTGTCTTTTATTTTTATGGGATCCTTAACATGCTCCTCAAGATGGTGGTTCTTTTGGGATCACCAACCTTGATCATATACAATGTTTTGATCGAATGCTCGTTTCAGCTTGTTACGATACTATATCAAGATATGTGAGATTCTATCTCACAATCAATTGACAAGAAGAGGAGTAATTCACGTATATTATAAACTTTTGTTAGGTTCTTTATTTTTCAACGTGGAATTCTTAATACCGTATCATCATCTTAAACTTTTTGGGTTGATTGGTGAGATTTAACATGGTATCTAAGCAAGAATGTTCTATTTTGAAACCCTTGCAAATTTTCTCCCCATTTAATATTGATTACTACTTATTGTCCCTTGTACAAATTTCCAGGTCTACGGTGAGAAACAGTGTAAGTACCTCTAAGTAACATATCAAATTTACCGTATTCGTGAATTTAAACTTTTTGGTTATTTAAGCTTTGATTTTGCCAATAATTACGGTTCTTTTCCTCGTAAAAAACAGGTAAAAGAAAAGGATAGTCGGCTTTATATAACATGTCAAAGATATACTATAAGTGAATGGGATCAAGAGATTAATTAATGAACTCAAAATAAAAGAAGAGATCACATTACCAGAATGATTTAAGAGTAAGAGACAACTTTAAAAGGAGAGCAAAACCATAAGGTTGGCTTTAATTTTGACACGAAGACAAAGACCTAATTGGACGCACTTGCCGACCACAAATAGCAAGTTAGTACATAAGTGGCAATGTCTCTCTCTGCTAAAGAAAGGGTTTCTTTTTCCAACTTTATGGAATGTATATATACAACATCTAATTATCATTTATATTTTTTCACATATGTAGCAAATCTCGGTCAAAGTCTCCAATTATTGATTTTTTTTCTTAGGGTTAATTTGCTATTAAACCTTCAAATTACCCTATTTTAAATTTTGATCAATTGGTTTTGTTACTTTGGCTTAACATCTCTGTCATGTCACATTACTAATTTTAACGCTTCCCCAAATCCAAAATTGTACTTCAACTTTGGAATCAAGTCTATAGATGCTTTAATCACATCTATCCAAAAATATGAATAAATTTTTAGAAAGATTACAAGTAAAAAATAGAACCATAAATTCATGTATAACTGAAGATATCATATTTTTATTGATATAAGCTTCTTAGATAGAGTTTTAAAATAAATTTATGTGGGCTTAAGCTTAAAACTTAAAGTGAAGAATAATGGACAAATGTGAAGATAGAGGATGTCCCTTGTCCTCCCATATCAAAGGTTCAAAAAGGCTAATTATTAATTTAAATGACTAAGTTAATATTTTTAAAAAGCTAATTTTATTATCATTAAAATATTATCGCCAAAATGTAGATTGCATTGTAAAAAGTTCTAGAAAATAAGCTTTTATCTGCAAAATAAAAATATAAATTGTTATCATATAGAGGCTCAAAATTTTTCTGCTGTTAATGATGCCTCATTGTTAATTAATAATCTCTGTATTGATCAAAAAAATTAAAATAAGTAGAAGAAAACTATCTTAGAATTTAATCCACACGTTTAGTCGTTAACATTTTAAGAGGAACAAAAAAGAAAAAGTTGTTTTTTTTTATCACTTTTAGATAAATTTAAATTAAAATATTTTGATGGATTAGTGGAATTTCCCATTGAAACACAACTAATTATTAGAAATGAATAAAGAGTAACCTAACCAACCCAATTAAAGGAACAGAATGAAGAAAATAATTAATTTCTAAACCTCTAAAATAGGGTCCACAAACCGACCCAATAAAAAGAAAAGGACATTTTTATGGAGGGTCTTATGGAATATTCTACAAGCTGTAGCACAACTTTTTATACAATCTTAACCAAGAAGTATAAATTCTAAACAATTGTATGCGTAGTGTTCAGAGCTGAATGTAAATTAGGTAAGTCTTGAAAAGATGGTTATCACAAAACAAGTATTTGATTCCCCAGACAACAATATAATGCATACTATTTTCCTTCAGAAAATGTAAAATGTAAGGTTTAATTGAAGGAATGACATGTATGATTTTGATGTTAAGATTGGAGTAAATGGTGGTGATTATCAATATGATTCAATTTCAAAATCATTGGACAATGAGAAGAATAATTTATATTTATTATAAATATTTAAATCTCTTATCTTTTCAATATTTGATCATGGAATTAAGATATAATGTAATTTAGAGAAAAAAGACAGAAGAAAAAAATTATTAAGAATTGCAGGTAAAATTGACTTTAAAATGAATTATTTCTCTCATTTATCATTTTGACAGGGAACCTCGAGAATATCAATCAAATTACAAGAGAAGTAAGGATTATTGAATGATGGGAGGGTAGACCCCCACCTAGCTAAGGTAGCTAGGCTGGCGGGTACTGGCAGCTGCAGTGCACGTGAGTATTCCCAGAATGCCGCCGACCACCGTAGTCCTCGCCGACAGCCGACGCACGTGCGTGCATGCCTATTGTGCCCTTCGTAGGTCAGGTCTATGAGGCTCGGCCATTACGACACGTAACTCTAACCTCTACCATCCTCAGTAGCATGTAAGCTGTGGATGTTTCTTGTTGGGTGGATTGCCAACACTTGATTGCCGCGCGCTGCACCCCCCGCTTCGGGTCTCGTGCCACACACTTCCATGAGCGTTGATCCAGGCGGCCGGGTTAAATGTACTTTGTAAAATAAATAACGGGATGTTGGAAGTGACCTATAATATTGATAGTTAGGTTCTCCCTTCAGATACCCCTTTATCTGTCTATTTTTTGTTTGCTTCTATTTAAAGTTTTTGGTACACTTAGAATTATATGAGGACTACATATTTCTTTGTCATTTCACTTATACATTTAAGTTTAGATTATGATTCTGATATTAAATGTTGAGAGTCCATATCGTTCCAATTCTCACAATAATATGATATTTTTCGTTTTGGACAAAACTCTTATAATTTTACTTTTAGTTTGATGTATAATCAAAGAATCTTGTATCAATGATCTTATTTTTTTCTAGTCAATTTTGCACGTTCTTTACAAACACGACAAGGCTTTTTTACTTAAATTTATTATCTTTCTTTGTATTTTATGCTAGGTTCAAGCTTGAGTACAGACTAATTGCTGCCTTCATTTCCTTCGGTTCAGTTTTTGTAGCTATTGTCAAAGTTGAAGGTTTCAACTTCAAAGTTCCAAGTTCCAAGTCTTGGTGTTTTGGGTTAAATTTGATCTCTAATCCCTATAAAGCAGTGGGAAACCAAATATAATAACTATTAAATCAATGTCGCCACCAAACGTATTAAGACTTTGAGTTTGGATTACAGTGATGAACTCATTAAATTAGTCATGCATGTGAGACATTCTGACTCTAATTAATGTGTTCATATGGTCTTTTTAGAATCTTTTATTTTATTTTATTTTCGTGAAGGCGCCAATACAGAGGAGTGACGAGGAGGACTAACTTTCCATAATTTTCTTAATTGGAACATGATTATAATTTATACGTTTCACATGTCTTCCCCATTTTTCTCTCTAATTATGAATATTTATGTATAATGTAGACTTGGAGGGCAATTTAAAGCATTTTAAAACACTTTTCTTTTAACAGTGTTTTGTTGTCACCGACGACCTACATATTTTTAGACTAATTGAGGGTTTTATTCTTTTCAAACTCTTGAACTTGGTGTGATTTCAATAATATAAATAATATATTTATATTTAAAAGTCATTGAAAAAAAAAAGACTATTTTTCACAACAATTATCAAACAAACTTTCTTTTCTCTTTCTTGCCGATCATTGTCTCATCAAGCTTATAATAATAAATAAACAAAACATGAGAGAAAGAAAGAAAGAAAAGCCTAGGCATTTCACCATTTTTATTCTCGTTTTCAACTTTTCTTACCATTACTTTTGTTAATGGTTAAATTTGGGTTTTATGTGTTGGTTTATCTACCATTATTTTATTTCATTCTAAAATAATAGCATTTTGCAAACAGTGTGTGTATATATATATATATATATATATATATATATTAAGAATTTTCGTAGCTAGTTTTTGTCAATGTTTTTCCTTTTTTTAGTACAACATGTTGGGAAGGGGATTCGAACTCACAATCTCTTAATTTGAGGTATATGATAATTACCACCGAACTATGTTCGTTTAAGCTTTTTCAATGTTTGATGAACAATATTAATGCGCTTTTATATGCTAATATTATGTTTGATGGACAAAAATATGTATATACTTTGCGCATGCTATTTACCTGTCCATTCAGCATATATAATTTCAAAGCAATTTTTTATACTGGTTTTTGTGACAAATGATGTTGTCTGTGTCTCGAATAAACAAATTTTCCAAACACATGTCAGTTATATATGGTATTAGCAAAAGTTTTCCATTTTATTTTTTATAATATTTGGATAGTAAAGCCATACTACTGTAAATTATTGAATAAATTTTAATAGAGAGAGAGAGAGAGAGAGAGAGAGAGAGAGAGAGAGAGAAATGGTCAGAGGTTGTTGTATTTGAATGGAGAAGTCAGACAAGATAAATAAATAAAAAAAAAAAGGATAAATAAAATAAGAAAAGAGTAATATTCTAATTTCGAGTGTTGGGAGTATTTGGAATATGCGGTGTGTGGGGTGGGACAGAAGAGGAAAAGGAAAAGAAAAATGGATGATTTTGGTGCCTCTACTCTACTCTACTCTACTCTACTGTGTGTGTAATACAAGGGGGAATTGAATTGAAAAGTAGATAGACCAAAGACGAATTTTCCTTTAATTTGAAGCCACATTCACTCAGCTAATTCCTTCAGCTCACATATCTACCCTTTTGTGTTCTACTACTCCAAATCTGTTTATAACTCATGAAAGTTTTAATATTTAAGAAGGTTTCGATAAACTAATGAAAAATCAAAATGTGTTTATAACTTACCAAACCTAATTAAATCTTTAAATAACAAAAATCTATTCTTAATTTTGAGGATAGTTTTCACCGTAGAGATGAAATTGTTCAAATTTTAAATCATAAAAACTCATATTGTTACCTATTAAAGTTTAATAACTAAATTATTACAAATTTAAAAATATAGCACTAAATCCTTGTAAATTAAAATTTTGCGACTAAAACATTACTTCAGACGAGAATACAAAGGTCCAGAAAATATTTTCTCAACCTACTTTTTATTTTTGTCAAATAATTAATGACAGTCCGAAAAGGAGTAGATTTTATGCAACGGGTGAGGACAAGGTCAATAATTGAGGTGATATTTAATAAATTACAGTAGATTGGTAAAAAACAATAATAATAATGGCCATGTATTAATTATTTGGGGGGATGCAATGCATATAGCTCTAGCTACGTCTAATGAGGAGAAATAAGGTAACTGCTTTGTTGTTAAATTTAGATATATAATATATATATATTCCAACAGTTTTGCAGGGTACTGAAGCCGCTTGTTTTGGTGGATTTTACAAGGGGCGTTTCTGTCCTTTCCTCTACATTAAAAGAAAACGTCCTTCGTTATCTCTAATTTTAGCTACCTTACCAACCGCCCACAACATCAACTGCAACTATTTATGGCAAAACAGCCCTTCCTTAACAAACCAGTGGGTTCTCTCTTTCACTACTTTCAATCTCTCCAAACTATCAATGTCGGTTTCTTTTTCTTTACTTTATTATTCTACCAAAAACTAAAACCCTCATCACGATTCACATTTTATAAATGCTTATTATGAAATAGTAGTTTGCAGTGTCATATTCTCTTTTGTGAAATATAATTTATCCAATTTTAACTAGTGGTTTTTGATAAATTATGTTAAATAAGCAACCTAGAATAATAAATGGATTGAACAGTTTTTTCCGTTCCTACTATTGAATATGAAATGAAGAACAATGTAAGAAACAAAAGTTATACATTGTGGTGTGCAAGTGCGTGAGGCAGGGAAAGCTAAGGGGAGCAAATTATTGTAGGGAGTAGCATAATTATAATATAATAGAAAATTTTTTTAATAATTAGAAATAGGCCACGTGGCGGAAAGCAGGTTGGTTTGACTTGGATGAGGAATGTTGGCCACGTGGAGACAACCACTTCCCCGTCTCCAACTCTATAAATCCCACCACTTCCCCCTCTCAATTCTCTCACTCAACTCCCCTCTCTTATTTCTCTATTTTGCGTAATTTCTGCTTCTCCCAAGTATTTCCCAACATTAATTTTTAAACATGACGAACCCGAATGTTGTAGTATCCGACCCGAAATCCGGCATCAACATGGCCATCACCCTCACAGTATCCAACTCCTCCATCTTCCAACCCACCGCCCAGAAGCCGCCGGCCGGACCCACCACTGGCGCCGGAGGCTACATCTCCATTTCTCGCCCCGCCGCACGCTGGGTCGACTCAATGCGAGCCTCGTCTCCCAGTCGTATTAAATCCACTTCTTCTTCTCTCTCCGACGACCATATTTCTTGGATGGTGAACTCACCAACCTCTCTCCTCCGATTTCTTTCACCATCTCATGTGATTTTAATTATTAGTTTAAGAATACTAAATTTGAGTTTTTTTTTTTTGTTTTTTTTTTTTTTAACACAGCTTCATCATCCTTCCGCGTTGGAGATGTTTGAGCAGATAATTGATGCTTCCAAAGGGAAGCAAATAGTCATGTTTTTGGACTATGATGGTACACTTTCGCCAATTGTGGACGACCCAGATCGAGCTTTCATGTCTCGTGCGGTCAGTTAGTTATTATTATTCATTACATTCATTTTTGGACAATAGCTTCTTCTTTTAACTTTTGTTTTGACTTCCTAACAGATGAGAAAAACGGTGAAAAAGGTAGCGAGAAGCTTCCCCACCGCAATAGTGAGCGGGAGGCGGAGAGACAAGGTATGGTATGGTAAATATTTATATAAAATATTTGTAATTTTTTTGGTTGAATTTAATGTTGTCCACACATGACAATATGACATGATATATGTATTTTGTATTGTCTGTTTTTGATTGCAGGTTTATGGGTTTGTGAAATTAGAAGAACTGTATTATGCCGGAAGCCATGGAATGGATATTAAAGGACCGACAAAAGATTCCAATTACACTAAAGTGGGTGAATTGTTGTGCTTTATTTTTACCACCCACCACCACCTGACCTGACATATTCTCTTTTTACCACTGCTCTGCTCCCAATTCTTTTCTCAATATTAATTTTCCTTTCATTTGCTCTTCCAGTGTACCCAATCTGTTCTCTTTCAACCTGCCAGTGAATTTCTTCCCATGATCGACCAGGTAATCATAGTAATAATAATTTCATTTTCTCTCTTTTTACTCCAAAATACACCCAATAAAGCCAAATCCTTGTTTCTTTTTCTTTTTCAGGTTTATAAACAGCTGGTTGAAAAAACAAAATCAACTCCAGGAGCAAAGGTGGAGAACAACAAGTTCTGTCTCTCTGTGCACTTTCGCTGTGTCGAAGAAAAGGTAAATTCGTCATTATATAATTAATTTTCACTATTCATAATAAAACACATCTTTATACTACTGTTCTACCTCTAATTCAATAAAGTAGATTCATTATTGATTAATGAGCCTGTCCTCTTTGAAAAATACAGAAATGGAATGAATTGGCTCAACAAGTGAAATCTGTGTTGAAGGACTTCCCCAAGCTCCAACTAACCTACGGAAGAAAGGTAAAATTTTTAAATAACTGTATTTGTACTTTGTAATATTCTTTTATTACAAAAATTACGGACAAACATATACATAAATACACATGAGTAGAAAATGCTTCTAATTAATCTTCCATTTCTACACAGGTATTAGAGATTCGTCCAACCATTAAGTGGGATAAAGGAAAGGCTTTGGAATTTTTATTGGAGTCACTCGGTGAGTTTTACCTTTCCATAAATTTAATTACCATTTCAAAGATTATATATATATATATATATATATATATAATTAATTAATGCTAATCACTTTGTTATTAATAGGATTCAACAGTTGTTCGGATGTTTTTCCCGTTTATATTGGTGATGATCGAACCGATGAAGATGCATTTAAGGTACATGCGGGAGATTTTCTGTTTTTGATAAAATACCCTTCTCTTTGTTCAAATTTAAAATATTGTATTTCCGATCCACCTCCTGATGATTCTAAAATTGTAATTTACACATTCAGATCATAAGAGAGAGAGGACAAGGTTTCGGGATTCTTGTGTCCAAATTTCCAAAGGAAACAAGTGCTTCTTATTCCTTACGTGAACCTTCCGAGGCAAGTACACTTACATAGACCTTACATAATATATACGCCAAATTTGTACATGAGTGCTTTAGTTTTGTCTTGTTGTACATATATTATAGTTTCTTATTATAATTTTGTTTTGGTTTGATTATAGGTTATGTATTTTTTGCAACGCTTGGCTGAGTGGAAGAAGAGGCCTCCATTGGTAGGGCAGTGCGACTGCTAGAAGGTAGATGTGAAATACGAGGACGTTTTGGTCTTGGTAAGGAAAGCTACAAAACCAAACGCCTTTTTCCAATCAAATGTTAAAGAAGGAGTTGGTTCCGATTGGTCGGTCTATATATAATATATATATATCCATATGTAACTTATAATTGTTCAGAATATTTTAGTTAGAACTTAGATATATATATTTTATATTATATGGAAATAGAAGAAAAAGTTAGGTGGGTGTGGGGGGAAGTTAGTGGGGAAGCTTGGGGTTTTTTTTTTCTTGTACTTGTACATCCTTGGTAACTGTGTGTACAAAGGAAGGGATCGGAAGACAAACAAAATCTGCAACTCTTCAACTTGATTAATCAAGAAATGCATGCCTAATTATCTTATCTTCTCTCTCTTTCTTTATAGTCTAGTAGTAATTAATTTGATAAACACTTGTACTAATTTCACACAATGCGCTATTATTATTTGTGAATTTTAGCTTTTGATATCCTAACAGATCAACTTAGTGATTTTAATGTGAAACTTTAGCAAAAAGTTGTTTGATTTTGAATTATGCTTGTATGTATATATGATACCAAATACCAACAAAACAAAAAAGTTGCAAGGAGTGAGAGAATCCACGAGAGTAAATGAGATAATAGAGGAGATACGGGAACGCCTTACGGCTCTCTTTTATTGACCATTATATTATTACCATAACTACAAAGGGAAGACTTTTATTTGTTGATACTTCAGTGGAGTACAAGATTGCCTCATATGGAAATGACCTATGTGTTTTATTTATTTAATCTATCTACATAATCAAATCTTTATGATAACAATCTATCCCTTCAACCTATGATTTCAATCTAAATCTCTCGGAGTTTAATTTTCCATCTTCTCAACAAATAAAAAGTTCGGTGGCGTCTTCAAGTCAATTATCATTAATGTTAATCTAATACAAATCGATGCTCGTTTACTCTGACACGACCCGAACTTGAGATCTTGAGTAGGGGATACTTCAAGATCCCAAGCACTTGCTACTACGCCATTCTCTCGGAGACTCATTAGTGTGTAATATAATAAATTTTGTAATATAGTTATATGCTCAATATTTAAATTCATCTAGAAAGAAAATTGAATATATACTTTTCCAATTTTTGTATAAAATATTCATTAGAAGTAACCATCACCACTGAGTTAAATAGGTTAACACCATTAAATATCTCTCAAAGACCCATGTGATAATTCAAATAATTTAATATACTTCAATTTCTTTTGTAGAGTCAACAATAATTGTGAGTGAGAAGAAACAAACAAAACATGCGCGTTATATATTATATATGTGTCTAAATACATACATATATATAATTTATATAAGCGAAAAAAAGAATGGTGTGGCCTAACTAATCCCTTCGATGCCCTATCATGTTTTTTTTTTCTTCTCTGAGAAACGATGCTCTATCATGTTTTCAACATTATTGTTCCGTCATTTTTTTCACATCATCGCTGGCGTCTAAACATAATTTAATTAACACAATTTTTTCTAATTAATAACATGAAATGACTCAATTATATGGAGCTTTAATGGCCTATATTATAACCATATTTTCTTTTGCAGGGAGGGAGGAGGCTATGATTTAGGCTAACCTTTTTATGAGAGAATCCTTTATTATTATTATTATTTTATGCAACCAGGGAATCTGCAGTGATATAATATAATGTTCCCAAGGGGAGCTGCCCTGCCACCACGTTGCAAGCTAGCAACTGCAACTCCATTAAGAATTAAATGCAAGCAATATTCACTTGATATGCTTCTAGATAAATTATTTCTAATTACAATAAGTGGAACTCCAACCTCTAACTTCTGGAATAAACTATAAATAAATCGTTAAAATGAAAATTAAATACAAAGTAGGGAGTAGAAAACAAATACTCAAATATGCCCTTATATGGACACAAGGCATGGATATGATCCTACCTTATTTTCTAATAATTTAGGACATGTTTTAAATTATACAACTTCTTAAAAAGGAAATTCAAAATTAATAAGTTTATGCATTTTTAAGTTAAAAAAATAGTTCTGATCCTAAAAAATTGTTATTTTGTCCTATATTATACTGTTATTTATGTCTATTTTTTATGCTTAGCAAGCACTCGAAATGTGCCTAATAATTAAGTATCGAAACCATATAGACTTTGTACAAAAATTAGTATGTGACACACATGTATTAAAACCAACTAACACGTGTCTGATAAATATCGGAATGTCCAGTTGGAAATGTTAAGCGAAAATGAAATGTGGTTAGCTTATTGATTAAGAGTGCAATAAATTAACTTTGTTTTCTTATTGTGTCTGTCTGTCAAAAAGCAGTGGGGGCAGAAGGATGAATATAAGAAACAGAGAAGGAAAAGGGAATGGGAATGGCGGGTATTGGGTGTTGAGATTTGAAAGAGGCCCACCAGGGAGAGAATCTGGTTCAAATATTTAGGTAATTTTGAGAGCTTTATTAAGAAGATGGGGGATAATTATAAGGGTTGCATTGGGTTTGGTTTGGTGAGTTTTAATTTAGTGAAAGGGAAGAATTGGTGGTTGAAGAAGGAGTTGGAATTCCACTGAAAAGAGGATGGGGAAAAAACACATGGGGAGTTGGAGTTTAGATCAATACATACAGACACTGACATGAATCCAACATTGTGTAAACTT
Organism: Momordica charantia; assembly: GCF_013281855.1. Classification (NCBI taxonomy): domain Eukaryota; kingdom Viridiplantae; phylum Streptophyta; class Magnoliopsida; order Cucurbitales; family Cucurbitaceae; genus Momordica; species Momordica charantia. The sequence goes on along the minus strand of NW_028275157.1, from coordinate 19,625,935 downwards.
TTAACAAAACCTCGCCTCTTTAAGACGTGTAAAGAGGGAGGGGAGTCCTCCACTAGGTTTAATTTTTCAACCCCCTCGGCCCCATCGCATTGCTGCCTTAACTCAAAATATATAAAACTAATTAACTCTTTATTTCTCTTTAATTTTTGTGAACTTCAATTATTGGTACCAAAAAAAAAAAGAAAAGAAAAAACAAACTCAAATAATTATCGTCCAAAGCCCTCCTTCCTTTTCACAAACCCAAATGTGAGAATCGATAATAATATGCAGATTTTTAATGTGTCAGATTGGCAATGGGTCTGCCCATATTTGGGACCGAAGAAATAGATTTGTTACACGTGTGCATTGTCATGGGAAGTTGGTCCCGGCATTGAGGGTCGAGCCCTTAAGTGGGTAAGTGTGAAGTTGTAATTATAATTATAAATTATTAATTTTGGATTTGATGGCAGTCACATGGAATCCATGTGGAACCAACTTATGTGTAGGAAGTCCATTGGATCAAACTAATTTGGTCAGAATCTGCAAACACAAATAAATTAAAAGAAACAAAGCCATTAATCCGAATAATTTTTTGCATTGGGCATATAATTAATCATCACGGACGTTGTCGTTGGCTAGGAAGGAAGTGGAAGCATCATATGGAATATATACATTATCTATCCAAAATGTCATTAATTTACCTTGATGGGTGATGGGTGTGCGATTAAATGAATTTTCCAGGGCTTGGTTTGTCGGTTCCTCTTAGGTGGAAAGAGAATGTTGCAGGCTTGGGCTAGTAAAAGAAGATAAAAAAAGAAACCCTACACTATCAGAATCAGAATAAGAATCAGAGAGGGAGAAAAAAAAAAGTGTATTTGGTTTGGTTACTTTTGTTTGGATTTGGGTTTGATTTATTTGCTATGGGGGAACCATGCAATGGATTGCTATAAATGAATAGACTGACTCAACCAAAAGGAGTTCCTCAATGCATTAATTCCTAAACCGTTCTTTGTCAATTACCTCGATTCTCTCAATGGAGGCAGCTTTAGCCCAACCTGGCCCCTTATCTCCATTTATTTGTTCTCTCAATTCTCACTATATTTATTTGCCATTGGAGAATGAAGTGTATGTGTCACCCTTTCACTTTATTATTATATATTCTCGCCCATGCATATTTATTTGTATTTCTATTTTTTTTTATTTTATATATTTTCCAAGACCAAAAGAAAAAAGGAAAAGGAAAAGGAAAATCGAGTGAAATGAGCATGTGGGGGTGGGAAAACACAATACACAACACAACACAACACCCTTTGGCCTTTGCTTTAGTTTTGAATATCTAAATTAAATTAGCCAAGTTATAAAGTTTTGGTTTGTGTGTAAAGTGAAAGTGAAAGTTTCTCAGTTCTGAAACGTCCAACCCACCACTCTTCTAAATTCCAACACTTGTAAAGTTCCCCTCCTTTCTGTAACATCCCTTTTTAAAGTTTCTCCCTTTTTTCAAAACTATATATTGTATTCTATTATCATCCACCTCCCTACTTTACTACTCCCTCAAAAAGAATGACAATTATTATTAGGTTAGAACACTACCCTTTTCGATATATAAAATATGGATTCAATTAACTTTTTTCTTTTCTAGACATCTCCTTTTCTTCAAGTGGGCTTTACCCATTAACATGAGATAATTTACTTATTTAACAAATAATAATGTAATCTATGCCATGGATTTCAAATTACCGTACAATAATTATTACATGAATTGAAATTTATAGCGTATAGACTACACATTTTCTTGAAGAACTACTTATGATGCCTCAAATTAGGTCAATGATGGGTCATGAATTTATGCAATGTGACATGCTTCGTAATCTCTTTTGGAAAGGATTTTATGTTTTTAGTTATCAATTAACTACTTTAACAATATAACTTTCTGATGGATGGTCAAATTAAAGTTTGTTGTGCACTTAAAATTATTATTCACATATCCAAACCATCCATGTACGAGGGAAAATTTTAAGAAAATTTTATTTCCAATCATATCAAATCTCTCTCAACAATAAGGAGTTTTCGTAATACAAAATGACTAAAATTCTCACTGAAGTTAGAAATTTCAAGATGGAAGGAGAAATTTCTTCCAGATTATTATAATCTGAGAGTAAGTAAACTCTTGCTTAACATTAATCAATAATAAGAAGACCATATATATAGGCCATACAGAATACCTAGGTAACTAATCCTAATGAAAAATGAAAAAAAAAAAAAAATTCCATCCAGCAATGACCTATTTTTCTCGTGGATATGGGCTTCGGGAAGTGTCAGAACCAACAGTGGGCTGTTCCTTGTCCAACCCAAGTCTTCTAGTTTGTGTTCCGAAAACTGAACAAAGGCCCATGGGCTCAATCACGCCCATCTTATTTTAAAGAAAATATTAATTTTGTTGAGAGTGGGATTTGAACCCACGCCCTTTCGGACCAGAACCTTAATCTGGCGCCTTAGACCAACTCGGCCATCTCAACCTTATTGACATAATCGTTTCATTTTTTTATACTTTAGTTTAAGTCTTCAATAATTCGCCAATTAACAAAAATTCAACTTCACTCTAAGTGTGAACCTGTATATTTCCTATTAAGGCTTCTACTGGTAATTTATTGAATGCACATTAAAATTATTCTTAAATATTTTCGAATGGAAGGCTAATATAAAATAAAATTGCAGTACTTAGTAAAAAGTCTAAGACAGAAATTAGTTTAGGTTAAAATTCACTTACTTAATAGTTAAAAAATGAATTTCTCCCTAAGAAAAGTTGTAAAATTTTCCATTGAATTAATAAATACAGCATGGTAGGTATGGAGACAAAGATCACAATGGTACAACCGTACATGTGGAGCCAAATATCATTTTCTCATTGTCCACGTCGATCATGAAAGTTCTCAATTATTTTTAAAATTATAATTATCTGTGAAAATATTACAATCTCCAAACTATTTCATAAAATAATACTATTTTTACTCTCCCGAATGTTAAAAAAATACTTTTTAGACAAAATAATGTTGAGAGTAGGATTTGAACCCACGCCCTTTCGGACCAGAACCTTAATCTGGCGCCTTAGACCAACTCGGCCATCTCAACTCTTCATATTTGATTTAAAAAGTTTGTAAGATAATCACAGCCACTCAAATAACACAGAGATCCAATTTATTTCGTATTATGTTTCTGTTGACAATATATTGAATGCACAAGAAAATTATTTTTAATAATTTTCAAATTTAAGGCTAACATAAAATAAAATTTGCTGCACTTATTGAAAAGTATAAATCTTGTTTTTTAAAAAAAAGTATAAAGCTAAAATTTAATGAAATTAGAAGTTGAGGTTAAAATTGACTTTCCCAACTAACTTTTTGGTAAAATAATGAATTTGTCCATTAAAGAAAAATTAGAAAATTTCCTATTGAATTAATAAATACGCCATGGCACAGGTGGAGACAAAGATCATTTTCTCATTCTCCACATCAATCATCATTAAGTTGTATATTTTTCTAGAATTTACTATTTGAGGCTAAAAAAAGCATTCGACGTCACTGTCTTTGATTGACTAACTCATTATTTCAAAAAGAAAAAAAAATATATTCTTTAGTTTTACAATTTTTATGTTCTAGTTCTCAAACATTCAATAGTTATATTTGAACAAGATTTCTAGAGTTTTTGTTGCTTGGTTCCATTATTGTTTGATGGATAATAAGTGGAGGCTAAAACCGTGAGCGATGCCATCCCATCCCATCACAAAAGAAATAGTAAAAAGCAATCTCAGTCGGCCATTATTCGCACTACATTCAAAGCGGTGCTCAAAAGTCAACATAATTGAAAATTGAAAGCATTCCGTTCCTAAACAGAAAATTAATCGAAGCGGAGTGAGCGATTTGCATTGGCATTTGCAGAGGGGCAATAGTCGACGATGGCGGTGAGGGTGAAGGGCTCCCGGTCACGGGCAAGCCACCGGTCGACGGAAAAGCGCTGTTTGGTGCAAGGATGGGCCGGGGCGGAGACCGTGACCTCCACGTAATCGCAGTACCAGTCATGGTAGGGGCCGGATGCGTCGGAGGTGAGATTGAGAGAGCAGATGGGGTCTGGGTAGGTCAGACATGGGCCTCTTCCTGTGAAGGTGTCCAATCTGCCGGTCTCAAAGAAGTTGTAATTTGGGCCCATAATTCCGCCCCATTCCTCCAGATTGGGGATCGAAATCCCCTCTCCCGCCCCCGTCTTCAGCTCCAGGCTGATTGTTGAGTGAGTCCCCGCCTTTTTCACTGTCCCCGTTTGTACGTAGATCACGTACGCGCACTCCCCGCCGCCGCCGCCGCCGCCGCCCTGCCCCTGTAGTGTACAAATCAAACATCCTCTTTAATTATTTCTCCCATAACAAGAAAAACATAGAGTGAGAGAGGGGGGATTGATTTTTTTTTTTTTACATCATCAGGAAGGGAACCGTCGACGGACACGGTTGAGAATATTGGCAGGAGTAGGACCGAGAGGATAAGAAAAGGAAGTAGAGATTTGGATGCCATTTTTGCTTCGCTCTTACGCGCCTTACCACATGCCTCTTTATATACAAATTACAGGAATGCTTAATGAGAAGGCCATTTTATACTGACGCTCGTCATTTTCTAGAAAATGTTTTTACCGTGAGGAGGTGGCATTGCGAGTTCCAACCATGTCCTTTCATTCTTTAGATAAGGATAAGGATAAGGAAAGTCTGGATGCCATTTACCATCCATTATACATTCCACGTGACAATTTTAATAAGTATGAAACGGGGGAAATTTTTTCCAAATAATATACTTTTCAAAAATTGACTCTAAAAGTAGGATAGTTTTTAAGGTAATATGAGAGTAAAATATCTGAACAAACTATTGACAAAATAGGAAACTTTTTAAAAATACTACAAAAGGCATAAATGTTATCTGAAATGAAATAGAAGAGTAAACAGAGGTGGCCAATAATAATTGCAATTCAAAAAAATTTAAAAGTAAAACGTTTTAAAATTGACAGAGTACTAACCACTACAGCATGGATTTTTAAATTAAAATATGGATAATATAATTTTATAAATTACTGCTTAATTTTATATCTAATTATGAAACTTCAACTTAAGATAGAATAAGATATATTTTATTAAAAAAAACAATGGGTAGTTGAAAAAAATAAATATATGAAACTTCAAATTTAGAGATGTCAAAATCTTTTAGGTCAAATAACCTAGTTTTATGGCATTAAATAAGGATATTTAATAAGGGGAAAAAATGGCATGGACTAACTTGTCACTAGCTATTTTGGTACCAATTTGAGTATAGTCGAACTAATTAAGACATCTATTTTCGACTAAAAATTTTGTGGGTTAATGTACTAAAAAAACTTGCAATTTTTGTAATATTTTACGATTATGATATTTTTGCTTTTTTATAATAAGACTCCGTAAAGGAGTTATTTCTGTATAAATCAATCCCTTTCCCAAAATTTGAAGGGGCCAATTCCTGACGGTAATCTTTTCTGTTGGGCCGCTTATACTCAACGAGCCCACTCCAAAGTCTCCAATGACATTCCAAACCTCCATTGGCCGGCCCTTAAGAAAAAAAAATAGCACGCGTATCACGTGACATTTGGAATATTCTGTATTGTACCATTATTATCACTTATTTATTTTCTGGAAATAATAAAAAACCAGAGGAAGCGATCGGGAAGAGGATGATTTTATTTAGTAGACGTGGTGATAGAGTATTGGTTAAAGGTTTGAAAGATGGCCCAACTGTTGACATTTGACCCTGTAAAGTGGGGCACCAAATGATTACGGCCGTCCGATCAAAGACTCCAACCAGTGGCAGTGAGTCATAGGACCAAACGAAACCCAATCGCCCCTGAGTTGGCAATCAAATTTTCTATATAAGATAGTATCTAGTTTTGTTTATCAAGAAAATTACATGACAACCATGGCCTCCAAATCAGCTCTCTTGCTCTCCCTCTCAATCCTTCTTTCCTTCTCTCTCATCGCTCTCTCTGATGTGCGTGTTCCTCTCTCTCTCTCTTTTTCTCTCTGTGTTGTGTGTTCTTCCCAATTGACTGATAAAAGTTTTCTTTGAATTGGTTGATGCAGGATTGTGTGTACACGGTGTACGTGCGAACCGGGTCGACCCCCAAAGGAGGGACGGACTCGGTGATCAGCGTGACGCTGTACACGGCGCAGGGGGACGGTGTCCGGATAAGGGATCTGGAGAAATGGGGCGGGTTGATGGGGCCGGGTTACGATTACTTCGAGAGGGGTAATCTGGACATTTTCAGCGGGAGGGGTCCGTGCCTCAGCGGCCCCGTGTGTTCCTTGAATCTAACCTCCGACGGATCGGGTCCGCACCATGGTTGGTACTGCAACTACGTGGAGGTCACCACCACGGGGGTGCACAGGTCGTGCGATCAGGCGCAGTTTGAGGTGGAGCAGTGGTTGGCCCTCGACACGTCGCCCTATGAACTCACCGCCATCCGGAATTACTGCCCCAAGTCCACGGTGAGTAGTGACGGCCGCCGGGATCTAATCCGATCCACTTTGGAGTACGTCATATGACGATGATGATGCTGATTCGTGAAATAGTATTATTGTTGAATAAGGAAGCGAGAGAGTGCTTAATTTGATTTGATGATTAAGCAGGATTTTGCTTGCTGGTGTTAATGGGTGCTAATTTTGGATAATGGATGGCATCGCGCAGCACCCTATCCGATTCCGATCTTTGTTAATTGTTATTTGTGTGATGTGTTCTTGGGGCTTTGCCAGACAATTTATTGCTGTGTAATAGTTAAATTGAGAGCAGTGCCTTTTTTGACCCGATCGGGCTCATGATCAATAGCTGGCAATGGCAATATGAAAACAGAGCATTTTAAACCCAAAATCAAATAAACAGTTCAGCAGTGGGTGTCGGTAAGAGACGTGGAGGGAGGGCGTCCGGAAGCGCTTTGTCTTACTCCTACTCTTCGCATTGACAAAATCGTATTTTAAATAATTATAATAATAATAAAAGCCAATAATTTACTATTATATGAGCTGGAAAGGTTGACCTTTTTCTTAAAAAAAAGTGCCAAGGGTCTTTAGGTACTAGGACGACTCTGGAGAGTGGAGAGATCGGCGACAAGTATCAGAAAAATGATGGATTTGATCCAAATATGCTTGAAAATTTCACGTTTAAAGGGGCTCGAAATGGACAAAATAGAAACCCCATTTGTTGTAGACAAATGTGAAATTTGGATTTTTGCTTGGGAGATAGAAAATGTGCATTGATGACGCCGCCTGTGGAGGCTAAGGCTCAATGGAAAACAAAAAAGAAAGGAGAAATTGGGGTGTGACGTAAATTTGTTGAGGATAATATCCCGAAATTTTGTGTGGGTCGGGGTGATATTGATAGTTCTTCACGTCCTTTTTACATGATTTTGATTCACATCTATGACTGCACTTCTCCACTTGCATTCGAATCATCGGATTCAACCAAAAAACAAATGTTAGCCTCTTGCTTTGATGATTGATTCGTAGAAGCCATAGTGAGGGGTTAAATCGACTGCAGTTGGTAATGGCAAACCGAAATCCAATTTCCTGGCTGATGCGAACATAGTTGAATTCAGTTGGCTTAAATCGACTTTTAGTCAAAATCAACATCAAATCGTCTTCTTATTCAAATACAAAAATCGACACCAAACCACTTATACCAATCATCAAATCACGCTGAACTGTCCATAATACTTTCTTCATCTGTTATAGTGCCAACATGGTGCCCAATTATCGACTTATTAGTTCATACAGGGAACTGGAAGATCCTGCCAATTCTTGTGGACTGAGACGTTTTACTTTCATGCAACTTAGATGACAGTATGGTTTTACATTTGTGAGGGAGACAAAACTATGGATTTGTCCAATTCTTACATACAAGCAGCATTATCTGGTCCTCTATAAATGAAAAAAAGTTTTATTGGAACATATGTTAAAACTACTGAAAGGGGGCAGAGTGGACGGAACAACCTTCTCGACGTACTTAGAACTGATAACGAATAAAACGAAGCATTGAAGATTAAAGCATTATTTCCATCTCTCACTGAAAATGTTGGGTAGATTTTGCATCTCATCCAAACCTGAATATAATTTTTATCTGATAGTTGAAGCAGCCAATGAGTTCAATGGATTATGGTGATGTTCTATTACTCATCTCGGCTCACCAAGTTTAAACAATTACTGAACAAAAAAAATTGCCTTTTCTGTCTGTACTAATATACTGCTAATGAACTTCTAAAAAGTCAAAATTCAAGTAAACAAGTCAAGACAACATTTTAAATGATTTCACTGGATGATTAGAAAGAAACCTAAGAAAAATAGAAAAGGAAAGAATTTGAAGACCTGTAGGTCGTTATTGAGGAGTTTTCTGAACTACATTCAGTATGGCTTGTGATAGCTCTTCAGCATTATACTCGATTCCACAGCATCTCATGACCTCCAGGTTTGGACTCAACAAATACCTGATTGTTTTTTAAGCATCATACGTACATTATTATTCAAGTTAGAGATGAGACATAGATGGGAAGGCACAGCCAGCGGGCTTACATTTTGTGTGAAGACTCGATAAGATAATCGCCGCCTTCCTCTTCGACCTTCTTAAAGTAAACACGGTATTCCTGTGCCATTTGCCTTACTGCTGCAACTGGTCCAGCCAGTCCTACAATTCTTGGATCAAACTCTGCAGTCCATAGATGATGGGACAAATAAGAGAAATATCAACCAAAATAGATTTATCTGGACAGTGTGAATCATGTTCATGAACAGAAGAAGACTGACCTTTAAGGTAAGCACGAAGATGTGATGGATTATCACGTTGAGGATCAATTGTGACAAATACTGGTAGAACCTTGAGATTATGTCTTGACTCTTATCCACAGAATAATAAACAAATAAATCAAACAAGAGAGGAAGCAAGTGCCAACATCATATAAGCTAGGATAGAGCAAATGTCGTATTTTTTAAGTAGTCAAATACCTAATATGTCTATAGCCTTGGACATAATCTGGAGTTGCTCTGGAACAACATCAGGAGATGAAGTGTAGCCAAAGTAGAGGAGAGACCAATTCCCCCGAAGATTTTGCTCTGTTACAACTCTATTCTCTGTATCAGTAAGAGTGAAAGGACCCCCAATAATCGGTCCTCTAACCAAGTTTCCATCAGATGAGTTACCTTGTCCTGAATAATAAAAGGCACTTCAAGTCAAGTCTTTAAAATCTTATGCAATAAAATATGGCATGTGAAATCAATCAGAAAATTATTTTGCCCCCTGCTTCAGGTTTATCAAAAGTCATGTACATGCCAAAATCATCAGAGCCTAATACAATCATAAATTTTTCTCGCATTAATTTTCACATATTAACCGTTGCCATGCATCACGGGCTCAACAGGGTTAAAAAATTCAACTAGCAGATCTTGGTTTTCTAGCATCACAGTCATTTACATGCCAAAATCTTCAGAGCCTAAATTTGATCATTAAGTTTTCTAGCGTTAATTTTCACATATTAACTGTTGCCATGCATCACAGTCTCAACAGTGTTAAAAAATTCAACTAGCAGATCTTGGTTTCCAACTAAACAGCTATCCATCTGACATCTCACGAGTTGAAAAAGCCCATACATTCCTAGTTTCAGTTCAAAGAGTCTACAAATAGTCTGCTTACATATATTCACTGATCCACCCTTAAGCTTTTATCAGGCCGTTCAAAGGTTTGTATTCAAGCTTTCATTTTCGTAATCCATATTTTACAAAGTTTTTTCATGCCATTAAAGCCTTAATTCCATCTTCCACTTCCTTATCTCTCTACCCTATGCAAAGAGGTGTCGAGGAAATTCATAACTTTCAGATGATTGCACAGCTATCTACAGTTTCTTAAGGTATTGGAAACCTAACAAGACCTCCAAGGAAGTAAACTAAAAAGGAACAAGTTATAGCGATAGGAAACCTCTTTTGATCCTCTAACAGGACTATGGTGCCTTATTATCTCTCTTAAATCTGGAAAATAAATTACTGAACTAATTTGCTGCAACAAATAAACAATGGTAGCCAAAACTAAATTGCTGAAATAATTTGCAGCAACAAATCAACAATGGTAGCCAAAACTAAAGACAGGAGCACAAAGATATAATAAAACCTTTCAAGACAGCTCTTCTCTCATCATTATAATGGACAAGGGCTGCTAACCCAACAAAACTCATCACTGCAGCTGGCTGCACATACATAATAAACAATAAATGAAAAGTAAAATCATGGCCAATTAAATGTCTTCACAAAGTTGTATTTACCGAAGAAGGAGAAACTTGAATATTAACAAGATGAGGGTCAGGTCATACAATGACATAAGTAGCCCTAGAACGAGAAGCCTGTTCATCTATGGAAATGAGAGGATGGACTTCTGGTATTTCCTTATTGTATTTTGATGATTTTGAATATTTGCAGGATCTAACGGAATTTGATGGATGAAACCTGCAACAAAATTTACCAGGTTTAGAGCAAAGTCATCGTATTCTTAGTAACCAAGGACAATCTAGCACACAACTGTATTGAAAGTTACTGGAATAACAGTTACATGGCAAGGCTTCACATTAGAAGAAATGGCATTCATGATTACTCAACTCCATATAATTGAAACGCAATAGAAGTTGTGAAAATTTGATGTTGAAGTTTGGAAACAGCACGAGTGATGAAAAGATTTCGAAACTACAAATAATAAATACCAAATACAAATTCCACAAGCTATGCTAAACTCATGGATAATAAACAAAAGCCTATGCTTCCTTCCCCTTAACATTTTGAAGCGACTTCTCAATAGACCCAAATATCGAATTGCATTGGTAGAAATGACAAATCATTTCAGTAGGATAAGGGTTTGCATATCCGGCATTTGGACTTGAAGACAGATAATAGGGAGCCATAAGTTAATAAACAGTAAACGGTGCCATAAAACACGAGACCGGCGATCAAAGGAAAGGAGATGGTTGAAAAGGGTTTAAGGGAAAAACCTTTGAAGTAGACCGCGAGCCTGTCGGAAGTGGTGTTTGGAGGAAAAGAAAATAGAGTTGAAGATGGGCATGTTTTATTTCTTCCAGTGGAGATTTCTTATGAGCTTCTCAATAATCGCGGCGCCAGCCAAACACAAATAGCCATGTTAATTGATCTTCAGAGCTGCCTTGCTCACCAAGCTCGTTTAGTTCCTCAAAATATGAGAATCATCCTGGATTTTGACTTCCCAGGGTATCAATTTTCTGCCTTTAATTCAAATCTTGCTGCCCAAGATTGCTATGCTATGCTTCTGCTTCTGCTTCCCGTAAATTGAAACCCGTTCCATGCGCTGCGCTCCGATTCCCTCCCCCTTCCCCGCCCCCAGCTCAGAAGGAATGCAGTAGTCAAATAATAATACAATTTTACTCTCTCTTTTTTTTTTCCTTCTTTTTGTTTAGTTCAAAACTTCAAATCAAATTTACCTCTATTTAGATATAAACTCTTTTTTTTTTTTGTTTAAGGAACTTAAATACGAACTCTTATTCCTGCCAAAAAAATGTGTATATATAAACTCTTATTATTTAAAGAGAAAAATTATAAATTCTTAATTTCATTATATTGAAACGAATATACTTTTATTATTTAAAGAGAAAAATTATAAACTCTTAATTTCATTATATTTGAAACGAATATACTCTTATCATTTAAAGAGAAAAATTATAAACTCTTAATTTCATTATATTGAAACCAACATTTGGCCAATTCGATTTGTTAAGGTACCGAATTATCTTTTTGGGAGTCGAAGGTGAATCGTCAATCTTACATTTGTGGTAAAAATAAAAACGAACAAAAAGAAACTAAATTTAAATATGGGACGAAATTAATTATTTTAAAATGAGATAAACTTTCAAAATGTTAGCCCACTGCATGCGTAACGATGTCTGTAGATGTACCAGGATTTTGGTCCATTTATAAGGCCTTCAAACGAGCCCATAACTAGAGGACTTATGCTGGGCAGTAAGGCCCAGTCCAAATTCCGAAACAAGAACAACCCAAACTATACAAAATAGAGAAATTTGCCAACTTTTTGAACTAAAAGTAAAATGTTAATATTGCACTTATTTGATAAGGTTGTCCTACGTTTTTAGTTTCTCTATCTTTTTTAAATGATGTTTGATAAGGTTGCCATGATGGCCACCAACTAAAAAATTATTAATTGCAAAGTATTGAAAGGATTAATATGATAGACTATATTTAGAAACTATATTTAGAAACTATAATTCAACGTATAAAATTTACACTTTTGTCATAAAATAATCTATTTAAAATGGTCCCATCACCCAATTTACTAATATGTCCTTTGTATCTACAATTCAATATTAATTAATTTAAAATCCAAAATTGGTTAATTGGGAGATTTTAAATCCCTTAAAGTTTGGCCTAATTAAACTTTCCAAAAGTAAAAAAATATCAAATGTTCAAAATCCTCCATTATTGAAAAAATTCAAAAACCTCCTTCCTCCAAATTTTCTTCTTCCTCTTTCTGTTTCCATCGTTCCTTCGTCTCCAGCCGTCGTCTGCGTTCCTTCGTCCCCGGCTGCCGTCTCTGTTCTTCTTTGTCGTTGGAACAATTCATCTAGCTTCTCCTTCGTATCCGGCCACCCGTCCACTATTTTCGTCCATTTATCCCGAGGCATCTTTTTTGTCGTCGGCCGCCCGTTGGCCATTCGTGCCCTCCGCTTATCCTGACCATTACCTAGTCGTTGATCGGAAGGTTTGTAGACTATTTGCTTTGTTTGTTAATTGTAAAGGGATAATATATACTCCATAACCATATCTAGGTTATATCTCAATATAAGTTTATGTTATAATGACCGGATATAGTTTATATCTCCATATATATAAATAATATATATATATATATATATATAAAAGTGTATATTATAATGACTATAGTATTGAAATTTGGCCAAAAATTGTAATGAAATAAAACAATATTTTGTAATAAATTTCATTATTTAGTAGAATATACTAAGGAGTAAATTTTGGGATTATGAGAATAATTGAATATTTTGTAATAAATTTCATTGAATATATTAAGGAGTAAATTAAGGGATTATGAGAATAATTGATTTAGGTCTCATGATAATCTAATGTTTACCAAATCAAATTTAGAATATTAATCTTTTGTATTTAAATAAAAGAGTAATTATAATAAATATAAATGCCAAAATAAGGACAAATTTGACATTTGTAAAAAAATTTAACTCCAGGAATCTGAGACTGTAAAATTTTGTAAACATTGGACATTTGTGAAAATAAATTTCTAAAATAGCTTATCTAAGACATTATCTCAATATAGATCAGGCAGTTACCTCGCGAGATTAATCGAGGTGCGTTTAAGTTGGCCTGGACATTCACAGATAAAAATAATAATAATAAATAATATTTCATTTATTTATTCCATAATCTACTTTTAAAAAGGTATCGATCGTGACAATTTAATTTTTCATATAAAGTTTACATCGATCTTTTTTTTCAAGAATTAAAATATGTTACTACAGACTATGGTATTAAATATCCATGTGTTCGACATCAACATGAAGAGTAAATCAATATTTTCATAATTCTACAAAAAAGAATCAACAAAATATAAAAAAAACAAAATCTTACTAATATACATATAATATTAATATTAATTATTTTAAAGTTATTTATAAATGACGAAATTCTCAAATGGTAATTTAAATACTTTTTACGAATTTTTATTTTATAACTTTTCTAAAAATATTTATCGACATCGATTTTATTGATATGTCTATCGAGATTCTCATAAAATTAAGACCTCAACATTTTTATCCACATTAACATTTAAAATTATCTTGTTATAAATGAAAAAACTAACAAATTGAAAACATTGATTTAGGTTAACACTTTTCTTTAGTACTCAAAAAAGAAAAAATTAATACTTATCTAACTCAAAAAGGGTAAATTACCAAACACCCTACTTTTTCAAAAAAAAAAATGAAAGGATAAAAACTAAAAAGAAATTGAGAGACTTATCAAGTGAAACCAATTTTCAAATTTCACGAGATTTAACACATAAAAAATAGATCGAAAAACAAAGAAAAATATCATGAAAGAACCTTTCATATTAAAAAAAAAAAAAGAAAAATAAGTCATTTACGAAAGCAATCATTTGATTTCTTTATTGTTATCCCTTATTTATAATTTCCCAAATCATTAGTAAAGATAGTATCTTAGATTTTCCATTCATAGAATCATGAAAAGATTGAACAAATTAAAAGGACCCGAAGAAGAAAAAAAATGTCATATGTGGACTTTAACAACCTAATCAGTCCAAGTTCGACCCAACTGAAGATCAAAACTCCGGCCGATGCCACTGCTCTGAAACCGACTCTGTAGAATTTTGAGCTTCAAAAACTGGATCGCTAAATCTTCCCAGCAAAATTAATTTAACTTTTCGGAAATAATAAGGATCAACTTTGGAAAGCCTTAGGTGAGCTTGTTGGGATCGTTCAAAGTATGATCGCCGGATAAATCACTCCCAAATGATTGTGTTTGGCAAACAAGAAATTAATTTTAGAAAATTTTATGATCGTTTAAAATTAATTTTTGAGGTAACAATTGGATGGTGATTACGCTCTAAAGAATTTACCCCGATTTGATTCCTATGTGAATATTGAAATGGTTCTTAAAATTAAAAGGATAGTTATTCTCAGCCCTAATTGTCTCCCTACAAAAATTTATCTTGATTTTAAATGACGGTTTAATTAAATAATTTCTCAAATTTAATGTCCTTTTAAACTCATTTTTAAACCCAAACATTAAAAATTTATAATTACTTCTAGTAATATGAAAATCATGATAGTTGAGGATACAAATGGACTTGCCACGTGTATAGTTAGGAAAAACTAGCGTATAAAGATCTTTCCTCTCGGAGAACCAACGTAGCCACCTTGAAGCTCAACCAAGAGACGATTAGTAAGCTCGGTTAAACTTTGGTTGGAGGCAAAGTCAAACTCAAGCATTAGGAATCCGACAAACCGACCTTGTGCAATAGACTTCCCGACAGTAAAGTCGAATGTTTGAATACTCCTATACGATCTTTACCTATAAATAAAGACATCATTCTAACTCATTTAAATTTGACTTGAGACTTAAAGATTGATCTTTTACTAATTTGAACGTCACAATACTTGCTTCTTTTGGGCAGGTCATAGCTTTTCCTATCGAGCTCGTTCTCAAACTCGATCCTATCTAATGTTATCATCTCTTAAAGTTAGATTGGAAATCATCATGAATGCACGTCAAACTAAACATAAAATAACTTGTATTTAGATCACTTTTACGAAATCGATTTAATAAAATTTCTCTTTCTCAATTATGCATCCTATCATTACTCCGCTCTTAGATCTATCTTTTAAAAAACGATTTTTTTGTTTTGTTTGGTCGATCATGTTTAAGTTTATTTCGTTCTACAATTTTTATGTCTAAATTAAAATTTTTATTTTAACTTTATTATATATGAAATACAACTTTAATTAAGCATTTTAGATGCTGGCTGTGTGCTATGGCGATGGGTTCCTACGCAATCTTGGAATAATCATTCATACATCCCATTTCTATAATTTTCCATCAAACTTTTCAATATATCTTTTTATCTTTCTATATACTATACCCCGTATTGGAATTTTCACATTAATGAACCTTTATACACAATTTAAGCCAAAATATAAGTGAAAATATCACACCTCCATTGAATTTTCAAATGCAAACATAATAATAATAATAATAATAATAATAATAATAATTATATTATTATTATTATTATTATTATTATTATTATTATTATTATTGACTATATGATCAAAGGATAGAAATTCAACCGGAGGAATGATAAAAGGTTGATTTGAACTTTAAAAAGAAAATTATATTTCAAAGATTATAATTACGGTTGTCTTATTTTAACCCATTAATTTTTTTTTGTTATCCACAAGATCATGATCGAATGAGCATAATAATATATTTATAATAAGTATAATGAAAATTACAAGAGAGCAATTTTCATGTAATAAAACTTTCCACTCAAACATTAAAAGAAGCTTGATGATTTTTTTAAAAATAAAATTCACATGGGTGCATGCATGCACACACTGAATATCCAAGTTAAATATATTTGTAGAAGTCAAAGTGAGCATAGTTATTGATATATATCTCTAACTAAAAGGTTGTAAGTTTGATCTCCACCCATGTATTGTACTAAAAATAAATAAATAAATAAATAAATATATATATATATATATATATTTAAACTAAAAATTCTTTTTTCCTTAGATCCTCTCCTAAATTATAAATTTTATAGGAGGAATATAGAGTTGAGTGGTGTGGACTATGGAAGAGAAGAAGTCTGATCTGCCTTCTATATATACTTTGAATATTAATGAATGTCAGTGAAATTGAACATATTATTTCTGTAAATAAAAAGATTTGAAGATTTAAACGAAATTGACATTTTCCCCACGGGATTATTTGAAATTGCAATGACACAGTCGTAATCATGGGTAATAGATTAGGTCTATTTGAAGAATTTTGCATACTTTCCTTGATTGATCTTATACAGTTCATCCAAGATGGCTATAATTAAAATTAATGATTTGTAGAAAATATTAATGATAATTTCCAAATATGGCTAAACTATTTCATAAAATTAGTCAAATAGCAACTAAATAGCAACTACATTTAGTTTACAAAATTAGTTTTTTTAAATATGGAGGTCCAATTTTAAAATGACAACTTTACATAAATGATATACATCTATAATATATCTGACTATTGAAATATGTATGTGATATACACATGATATACTACTGATATGATTGTCTGATATACTTATAGTATGCATGTGATATACATATAATATTCTATTGATATGAGTATCTGATATATTACCGATTTAAGTGAAAAAAATTTCTATATTTGAAAATTTTAAAGATGTGTGACATATTTTAAAATACATAACAAGTTTTTGCTACCTGCGACAATTTTTCAATACATTAATTAGTTTAAAGCCAAGTCAAGGATATTAGGAAAAATATATAGTTTGATGGTGCGGAACATAGTTATGCTAACCTCCCTAACTAGTTAGAGCATATACTCTGGCCCATAAAAAAGGGGACGGGTTTGGATCCCAACCATGTTATAAAAAAAATAAAAATAACAGTTATATATACCCTATATTCGTTTAGCATTAGATATATATTTTTTTTTTTTTGGAAAATTTGTTTAGCATTAGTTACAATATAATTAAGTTGATATTAAGTTGAGTGAATGACGACTCAATATTAAGATTTTAATTAATAAATTTTCTTATTTAGTCCAAAATTTTAATTTTACCTCAAATTTATAATATTAATACATATAATCTAAAAACAAATGACGTGAATATTAATATAATAGAAATAATAACCATATATATGTGATTAGTTAAGCTCAACGTTAATTGACACTTGTTATGATCCCCTACTCTCATGTGTGGTACCAAAAAGTATGTATTTTTTTTTTTTGAAATTTGGTTTTATAGCTGGTTCATTAGTATAAAATATAAAAAAATATTTCATTTGAGATACTACTTATTTTTTTTTGGTAGAAACCATTAGTAATTAAATATTTTTCAAACACATGAGATATTAGAAAGAAACTCTAAATAAGTAGCTAATTCGATCGGACCCATATCCTAATATTTGCATTATTTAACCATTTAGGGAAGTTTATTAATTTATTTGGTGATGATTCTATTGATAAAGCTCAATTAGTTCAAATTTTTATTCAACTTAATATTTATCTAAACTTGTTTTAGGGAGAAAAAGAAGGGGAATCCAAATAAAAAAATTATGATATTTGATACTCGATGTGGCGCTATCTTGAACTTGAAGTAATGATAGGCCCCACAATAAAGTAGTTAAATATATCTAAAAATGAAATATAAAATAATAGTTGAAAAGCTTTTATAAAAAATTATGTAAAGAACGGTTGAAAAACCTTCCAAAAGCCCCATGAATTTGTAATGTTATATTAATTTTTTCTATAGATCGAAGAAAACAATATAGAAATTTAATTTACTTAACGTTAAGACATTAAAAAAACTTCTCACTTCAACTGGCTAAAGCATAACCGAAGTGTTTTAAGCGTCTTTAAAGATAAAATATTATTACTTGTTATCCAAAAAAAAAGATAAAATATTACTAATTTGTTGGTGTAATAACTTTCTATTAACAAAAATTATACATGACAATTTTCTTTTGCTATAATATAACACTGCTAATGCAGAGGAATAAATTCAAAACTTAAGGCATGATTCGATTAAGGCATTTTGCTCATTTTCTTAAAGTGAGAAGATGAAACCAATACTAAAAAAGTTTGAGTGGTAGGAAAAAACTTTTGTTCTATTATATTATTGTTATTATTATTGTTTTCTTTCCTTTTTTGGGTAAATTGTACAAACCACCCATAAATTATGGTAGTTGTTGCAATTATACCCCTAAATTTTTAATTGTAAAAATTAAACCCTTAAACTTTGATAAGTGAAAAAATTGAACTCTTAACATTTAACAGTAAAAAATAAACCCTCAAACTTTGATGAATGATAAAATTGCACCCTTAAACTTACAAAAAAAAAAAAAAAACATATGTTTTATTCTTATTTCCTTCAAATCTCTACTTTCAGTCTCCCATTTGATTTTTGTCATTTAATCGGATAGAAATGGAAATTGTGGAAAACTAATTTGTAGGTGAAAAAGTGAATTGTAAGCTGGGACATAACCACAATAGAGATTGATTCAATGGCGAAGTATTAAGAATTTTGTTTTCTTGTAAGTGAAACAGAATTACAAGAAAACAAAATCATAAGCCCTCAACGTTTTCAATTACACAAGTAAAAAATTACAAAGAGAGTGGGTGAGACAAATGTTGGGGTAAACAGAATCTGTTTCCCAATTGAAGAGATGAAATTTTATGGGTATTCATATTCTTTAGTATTCCTTAAGAGAATTTGGTGTTAAACAGAATCTGGATTTCAATATTTTGGGTGACAGAGTTTTTATTTTCCCTCTAATACTCGTTTAAAGGATTTGTGGAGAGAAACCGACTAAAATAGATGTAATTTTTTTAAGTTTAAGGGCTTTATTTTTACTATTAAAAATATTTACGGGTGCAATTTCACCACTCATAAAAATTTGAGGGTTTATTTTCTACAACTCAATATTGAAGGGTTCAATTTTTTCACTTATCAAAATTTGAGGGTTTAATTTTTACAATTGAAAGTTCAGGGGTATAATTGCAACAACTACCGTACTTTAGGGGTAGTTTGTGCAATTTACCCTTCTTTTTTTAGTATAACATATAAATCGAACTCACAATCTTTTGGTTGGGGATATATGTCAATTACCGCTGAATTCTGGTCGCTTTGATTTTATTATATTATTTTATGAATAAACTGTTCATAATCTTTATTAGTACAATGAGTGGGAGAGGTGAACTCATAACTAATTTTAGTTAGAGATAGTTAATTATCAATTACCATTGCTAAATTACTTATGTTAGCAATTATTCCTCATTTCTTAAAACTTGAATTCTAATATAAAATATTAAATAAAAAATATTTCCAAGCGGTTATCACATAAACAATATAACTTTACAAATTCTAACCAAAACTGACAAATGAAATTATTGATTTTGTGCATGATTTTATATTAAGGACTCATTTTCTTGTTCAATACTATTTCTTGCCATGTCGTGGTACATGTTTCATAATGCAAACATCTCATTATAATATCTTTAGGACAGAGAGAAATAATGGGTAGTTTTCATTATCAATTTTTGAATGTATAAAGAAATAGGGAGGCAATTAATTCAATTGTCTTACCGTCCCTCGCTTCTTCTAATTATCCTTACCTAAATCCTTACATTCATTTAAAAAAAGATAAAATGAATTATTTAGATTCAGTCAAATATTTATTTCTTTTAAGTAACAATCAAGAACAAAAAAAATTGAAGCAATCAAGACCAATACCTGTCCATCAATTTTAGAAAAATGACCTCTAACCAAACTTTCATTTTCTCCTTTTTCATATAGCTCCAATCCCTTCGAACTACAGCTCAAGTAAATTACAGAAATACCAAAGACATGAGTAATCATCACGTTCTCAGAACTATTTTCAAGTGAATATAATAAATTATAATTATGAAAAATACACGATTTTTTATTTTGTTTTATTTTAAAGAAAAATCCAGAGTGTGAGGATAGTGGGTGATGGGGCCCCCTCTGGATATCCATCTGAATTCGTACAATTTAACTTTTGGGGGTGCATTTTACAATTATCACATCCAAATGATGGCTTAACTGAGGCCACCCTCCATCAATTCAACGGCTCTGATTAATGGCCCTTCTTTTCATCAATCCAACCCACAGTTTCACTGAAAATGACGCCAACCTCTCATCATTCTCCTTTTGTTTCTTTCATAACCAAATAATTGTCCAACCTTTCTAATTCTTCTTCACATATATTTTACATTAATTAATTACTTCCAAAAATCAATTACAGTGCTACAAGTATGTGAAGCAAAAATATTTTTTGTATCATGATGTTACAGTTGTAGCATAATACAATGTTGGAATTAAAACTTAATCCAAGTATAAAATTTTTAATAGAACTTTTTGGGATAATTAGGATCTATGATAAAATAATATATTCGCGAAAACAATACAGCAATGGAATGGTGAGTGTCATCCTCTCCAATTAAAGCAATTTTTATATATTGGGATGAAAATAATGTACAGCCTAGATGGAGAATAGACATAGATTGAGGCGAGCTAATCTTTAGGATATTGGGACCAAAATCACCGTAGTTAGCTTTAATAATTCCATTAGCTCGTACTAGAGCTCAAATATTAGGAAAAAGAAAGTTGATAGCTGCTTTTTCAAAACCTAAATATCCTTCGTAACAAAATTTCACTTTCACTTGGCCCATCTAAATTAATTGCCTGATTTCACTTTAATTATGAATAAATATGTTGACAACAAAATAAATCATTTCAGTAAAATTCAAACACGCACCGACACCACATTAGCCCTCTAGTTTAAAAATTTAAGAAAATTAAGTTTAAAATGGAACATTAATTCAAATTGATCACAAATTTTCTTCAACAGTCGAAGTATATATAAAAAGTAGATGGTGTGAATATATATATGTGTGGTGCGCCCTTATATCTGTTTTTCTTTTTAATTTTGATACTTTTTTAAAAGTTTGATCATGTTCCTAAACTTTTAACTGCTTTATATATTTTAGTATTCTGTTCTTTAAAATATCAATGTCTGTTATTATTGAAATGTTATTAAACTTTATTTATGATCTCAATTGTGAAGAGGTATAAAATGACCAGTAACTAAAATGGAAATCTAAACGATGAGCATAAATAAAATGAGAAGTTTGGTGAAAGTGTGGGGGAGAAAAACCACATATAAACAAAATAGAAAATATACAACTGAATCATGATTAGATATAAAAAAAAGTATAGGGTATGTATAAATACAGATAATATATAAAATATGGCATCACGAGATATGCAGTAAAAGGCATCTGATCCCCAATTAAAAGCTAATGAGTGACATGATTGCTTGCGGGACTGGAAGAATTGGAGGAAGAATTTTCAGATGTTAAAAGGAATAAAGAATTCTCTCATTTTTTTACACTTTTGTATATTGTCGTAATTTAAAATCTTTTTACCGGGATTATAAACTTATAATTAATTAAACAACCCGCTTTCATTTTGTTTTTATCTTCTTTTTTGTTTCTAGTACAGTGGGTGATTCTAGCTCATAGCTTTTGGTCGAAATTAAAATAATTATCTGATTGTTTAGAACTATGTTCAGAATTGATTTTTATTGTTTGATTAAAATTAGATGCAAAGATAAAATTAATATTATACACCCGTGGCACACGCAGAGGAATGTGTCAGAACAACGTGAAATTACAAAACCGGGCACGGGTGAAGTGTGGAAAAGTATGATGGTGGTGGTGATTTTCTTGACTTTTTGTATTACTCAACAACCCCTTTGCATTTTCTCTAGTTTGGTTGCTAGCCAACCTCATGATTCACTCTAGTTCTATATATGTAAATTTATAAAAGTAAAAGAGAAAAAATTAGGGAGTTTTTTTTTTTTTTTTTAAATGAATAATTGGATTAGTATTTTTGATAAGAATTGGACAATCGGTTTAAAATGATGTAACTTTTTGGTGGTGTAATTATATATGATTGAGATACGATAGAGGGGATGAGATGAAAAGTGGAGGGGCAAGTTGCATTTACTTTGACTCCGATTATAGGATGTTGAGTCCCCTACCGGCTACCGCCCGCCCCCTTGTGAGTTCTGAGAGAATGAGATGGATGGATGCCCTGCCCCACTGGCCACATCCATCCTTTTTGGTGGAGTAAATGTAAAACCACAACCACAAGCAACCTCTCTCTCTCTCTCTCTCTCTCTCTCCCTCTCCCCCCTTATTCTCTCTCCAAAAACCCTAACCCCGTTGGAAATCTGCAACCACCGATGTCGATGTCCATTTCCATTTCCATTTTGTGGGTTGTTGAATGAAGGCCAAGGCGTAGCGCTCTCTAAAATGGACTTTTTGTGATTAGCACAAAACCCTCTGCGTTTGAAATTTCTGTGTGGTGTGGTCTCAACCGGTACGTGTGGCATTGTTTGGTTTTGATTTGAATTTTAGTGTGGTGATGGATTCTGGCAGTAGCGGAAGCATACAAAGCTCCAGCGGTGGCGACGAAGAGTACGATTCACGCGCACAGGGGATCTCTGGTTTCTTAAATAATCCGCCAACGCCAAGGCAGCATGTCGGTCCCATGGCCAACGCTAGCCCATGCCCAGTACAGCCTCAAAACCCTCATTCCATCTTCGACCCTTTCTCCAACTTCTTCCATCCCAATTTACCAACTCCATCAAACCAACAACAAAATTCCCTCCTCGATCTCCACAACGCCTGGCCCAGAAACCCCATCCAAATCCCCGCCTCTTCTTCCTTTGTCCAAGTCCCGGAAGTTCCACGCCCTTTAGCAACTCTGACCAGTGACCCAAGCGACGTGGTTCATACTACTCCCGCTCCCAACCCCGGACCCGTCCGGAACCCAAGGAAGAGAAGCCGAGCCTCGAGGCGCGCCCCAACCACCGTTCTCACCACGGATACTTCCAATTTCCGAGCCATGGTCCAGGAATTCACAGGGATTCCCGCGCCTCCCTTCACGCCCGCATCCTCTAATTCTAATTTCCCCAGAGCCCGCCTCGATCTGTTTGGCGGCACCTCCACCTCTTCCCCTCCTTACCTACTCCGACCATTCCCTCAAAAGCTTTCCCCCTTTGCCCATCCCACTCCCACCACTACCTCAATTCTCTCCTCATCATCCCAATTTCTCCTCCCCAAACACAATCATCTACCACTACCAACCATGAACCCGATTTTCAATCTCCAACAACCCACCACCACCCACAACTCCAACATTAATCTCCTCGGCTCCCACCTTCAAGTTTCTGTCGACAGCAGTGCACCACACGCAACGGAGAATCGTAACCCCCCGCACCATCTCCCTGAAGACTTCCTTAGTGGGAATGGGAATATTCTGCCGACGAGCTGGGGCAGTACTGCCGGAGGAGGAGGAGGAGGACCACCATCGTCCGATCAAGCTCTATTTAGGACTATCAATGCCAAATACTGTAGCGGTACTACTAAACTTAACAACAACTACTCGGCTTCTTCTTCTTCGGATTTTCATGGAGATCATAAGGGGTCGGACATCAATAATAATGTCACCACTAGGACTGAAGGTATCATAGAATCTTGGATTTGTTCTTCTGATTAATTACCCCCATCCAATCAACAAACCCAAACGAAAACTGCTTCTGCTTACACATGAAATTAAATTAACCTTCCTGTTTGTTCTCCCCCAATTTTATGTACATATAACATACAACACTTCCATTTTGAATTTACCTTTTTTTTTTTGTGTTTACTTTCCCATACGCGTTTCTCTTCTTACACATTCCTACTAATTAATGAATATTTCTTTTTGTTTCTTTTTAATAATGGAAATAGAGGGCCGGTCAATTAGGTTGGTTCTGGTAAACAACTATAAATCCATTAAACAGTGTGCCTAAGCCTTCCTCGTACCAGCTCTACATTCTGAAATGAAACCTCAATGCTTGCGTTGCACCTAATTAATCTTATTTGAACTCAATAACCCATTGCCTTCTCTAGTGTTTGTCTCCTTCTCTCTCTCTCTCTTACACAAATGAAACGAAAGAGTTTCTTTTTTATGAAAAGGGAACAGTTTCCAAAATTGTGGAGTGATTGGAGGCGAGATTTGAGGAAGGTGAAGCCGCCATATAATCTGTCAGTGATCTTTAGAACGAGTAGATTTTAATTACGGA
Organism: Momordica charantia; assembly: GCF_013281855.1. Lineage (NCBI taxonomy): Eukaryota > Viridiplantae > Streptophyta > Magnoliopsida > Cucurbitales > Cucurbitaceae > Momordica > Momordica charantia. Next base: position 19,601,389 of record NW_028275157.1, on the reverse strand, counting down.
TATTGCATTCATGTGTGTCAATAGTACCTATCATGTTTTGTTTTTCCCTCCCCTAATTAATGGTTATTCAAGGTACATAAATTCATGCAACTTAATTAGGTTTTTATTTTAGTGTGTGTAATATACGGCTATAAGCTGCAGCTGAGTCCGCAGCCAGGACTGGAAACCAGACGCGGATGATGTGGCGCCCCAAATTTTCATTGATGCCTCTGGTTTTAAGACAAAAAGTACCACTTTTTCGCTGTCTAACCTTTTCTGACTACGCACAAACTATGAGAGTTTCGTTTCTTCACCCACGAAATATCTACTATTAAATGTTTGATAATTAAAAAAGATAAATATAAAAATAAAGATTTTTTTTTCTAAATAATAAATTATTAATTTTTTACAAATTCTTCCCAATATAAATATACAAATCAAACCTCATTGTGTTTAGTAGAGCGGATAATAAATGGGATTTGTAGCTAGTAGTAATCCTAATAAATAAATGGAAATCTAGATGTAACTGATCTTTGAATATGGAGGGATATTTATAGTATATGTATATGCATACGATTAACAATTTAAAGAGAACTAAAAAAGTGACCTTGGGATCTATGACATGGAAATTCGTGACGCAGAAACACCAATTTCGAAGTTGGTGTGTCCACAGGAAATGGGTTTCTTTTATTTAATTTGTGTGATTCAACTATCATTATCTTTATTTTGTGTTTCCCCCTCGTTTTCATTCACCATTTCAAAAATTTCTGATCCCCATTTGTAATGTTGTGGCGGAAATTGTTGGTCTGGATTTTGATTGGAAGAAGGCATTTGTCAAATCAACGCATTTAAAGTATTCGTTAAGTTTCAATAATCAACCACATTTTAATACTTATTATTTCATAATCATAATTAAGTTCGTACTCCATTCAATTACCATAGCTACATTATACCATCTCAACAATAACACATCTTACATGCTTGAATTTCCCAGATAATATATATTCGGACTTCACCCAAGTTGTTATTAAATTTGGTCGGTGCAAAACTTTGTTGTGTTTTGCTAGAAAGGCCCCACTATAGCCTAACTTTTTGGCAAAATATATCCTATGCTATGCTCCATAATACTTATTAGTAACTAGGTTTTTTTATGTAATGAAATTTGTTAACATAAATCAACTATAACATTAAATTTTTATTATATTAATATATTTGAACACATAAACCGGCCAACTTGGCCATTCCACTTTAAAAATGAATTTTGGTAATTGATTGGTGAGATTTTGTTAGTGTGAAAAATGTGTTAAGTTTTAGATGCAAAGTAGCATTATTATAGTGACATGTTCATGTATCTAACTATCTTAATAAGACAATTATTTAATATTAAATTTAACTTTTTGTTAAAACTTTAAATAAAGTAACCTAGGTTGAATGGAAATATACTTTATTTTCGAGCCTTTTTGTTTTTGGTAATGAAATTTTATGAAATGAAGACATATACACATATTTTCCATATTTCCTTAAAATATAAAGTAACCTAAGTTGTTAAAATCGACTTCCTAATTGACTAAATTAAAATCTGTGAGGTTGCGATTAATTAAAGGGCACTAAAGTAACGATCCAATGAGATAAGAATTAATAATTTGATAGAATTGTAGATGGACAAGAATTAGGCTGATCCAAAAGGGAGGGTACAGGAAAATGGGTCCATTCAATAATTTGATTAAATAGATATGGTGTTAATTGAGAATGGCAGGTGAACATCTTCATAAGAACCGTGTTGTCTGCCACCACCATTTCATTTAATTTCCCTCCACCTTACACTTCAAATCTGCACCACATATTATAATTTTTATTGTCTCAAATAAAGCCCATAATTTATTTGGAATCTAAGTTTTATATAACTAGATTTGATACTACTTTCTTTGTTTAAAATATTGTTGTTTTCTCCTTGGATTAGTATGGTGATATTTACCAAAAGATTTTTGTATTAATATAAATGTTGTCTTTGCATATAAGTCTAAAATCTTTTTTATTTCTAATAAATCTGGGACTTGGCTTCCATACTTTATTAACAAACTCTGTTTCAAGCTTTTTGGTTGCTGCAATTGACATAATATTGGGTAAAAAATAAACCCATTTTATAATGAATATATTTAATAATAATGAGATACAAGCCAGGATGTATGTTTTATAATGAGATTGCATTTAATTCTTGTTTTTAATATATGTATTTATTTATTAATTAAATAACTCGTTCTGTTATGCGTGTCTATTTTCCCACCTCAAATTTGGCAGTTCAACAATTTGTCCAAAGTTTAGAGTAAAAAACGAAGAAAAATACCGTAAATTTAAAAACAGACAAAAAAAACAATATAATTACGAAATGACCGTAACTTTGGTATGATTTTAAATTGAGGTTTAAGAAAATGTTAAAGCAATCTCCATGACGTGGCAAAGGGGTTACTTGGGGGAGGATATATATATATTAGATTATTATCATTAAAGAGCTGAATAATTTGGCTTTTTGTGTCCTCCATACGCTAATTGCCAATGATGAATGGTCTTCCCCAACTGCAAAATTTAGGCACAAAAGTTTCATTTGATCATAATGAAGCGTTAATTGTGTTAATTCTCGATGGGTTAATAGCATAACCCTTTTCAAAAGACAAATGCTTTGACCACATGTCTTTCCAAATATATCAATAACCCCATTTGATCATCATCACACTCACATGCATCATATATATATTTTGTAATTTCTCATACAACTACTCATCTAATAATTTTTATGAATCAATAGAGACGAAATTCTTCCAAGTAGAAGTTATATAAAATAATTAATTAATAGGAAAAGAAAAGTATAGATTATTTTGAAGGGAAGGGTAGACAAATTAAGGTGGTAATTTAGGAGGAGAAAAGGGAGAGCTACAGAAATAAAGATTCGAATATCTGAGAATTGAGGGGGACTTTCAGTATGATCTGATTGGACGCCACGGAAAGGAAGTGACTGCTTTCGGTGACTCATTTCCCAATATTAAAATTCTGTTATTTTTATATAAAAAAATATGGAAATCATACCCCCTCAAATTATCCCTCTTTATTACGTTACATTACATAACATTAGAAGCTCAGTAAATATTATTCCCTCTCCGACTCCAACCAGGCAGAGAGGAGAGGATGCTCTGTTTCGGTCCGACGTCGTTTTCGGGGACGATGGTGATATATATCAGCTTGATGTCACGGTTGCATCAGATGGGCCCCGCGTCCAACCCAGCGGGAAAATCCACGTAAGGCTACTGTCTGAATTCTGAATCTGATACTGATAAAGCCGAGACTCAGAGATACGATCACATGCTATCGGTTGCAGCAACGCTCCCCCACGTGCAGCTGCAAATTCCCAGTCCCTCCCAATATGCCCACGCATCTGACCATTCTGCATCCGCCAGGCCCAGCAATATACACTTTGGGCTTTCTCCTAGTGTTGGGCTCACTATTGGGCCGGGCTAGGCCTCAATCTCGGGAACGGCCCAGTGCTGTTGACTCTGTTTGGACTTTCAAACGGTTCGCGTGTGCTACATTCAAAAGTTTCGTTGGTCCCCAAATATAATATAGAATCTAATTATCTTCTGTTTTGTTATTTGGTTTACATTATCCAAAAATAAATGTACGAGACAGATACACAACAGATAGAAGTTAAGAATATGTAGTTTTCTAAAATCTATTAGAAAAATTGGATAGCATATAATATAAGAGGGACTGAGGGGAGGATGCAATATAACTTATAAGTTATGACATGTAGCATCCAGGAGTTGAAAAGTCTGTGAAGATGATGAGCTCCCAAGTTCCAACACTAACAGAGGTGTGGATGGAAGCATATTCCTTGCTCCAAACCTACTCCACCCCCAAATTATTTGGGTGTATATTAACAATATTTTTCTCAACAAATTAAAAAAATTGCGATGCTTGTTTTTTCCAAACATTTATTTATTTTTACTAATTAATAGTTTAATTTACATTGAAATACATTTTCTAAAATGATTCAAATTTCAAACTGATAATAGTACAGTTGGGGTTCATGAAAGCATCATATTCCTTTTTTTTTTTTTTTAAGTAAAAAGCATCCTATTCTATTCTAGGCTTGTAGCATATATTATATTTTGTTATTTTTATTAATGGGACCCATTCACAACCCTAACCTTTCCTTCAATTGCTCCATTCTTGTAGCAAAATTTTCTTTCGTCAACATTTTTCTGTCTGTATTCTCAGAACATCCTTCCCAGTCCTAACCGGATGAGTTTTTGATTAAGATGCCATGACGAAATTATATTTATTGCACAGCAATAAAAATAAATTAAGATTTAGAAATTGTGCATGCTTTTGGGTCCCAAGCTGCACCATCACCATATCAGCCAATAGCCATCTTCTTCACTTCATCCTTCCCACACGAGTCACGTGGCAAGCACGACGCGCAAGGCAAGACCAAGACTCCCATATACTTGCGCTGCGGCAGAGTCAACCCCTGCGCTGCAGCAGCTGAGGAACAACAAAAGGGGTCTTTCCGGAGAAGTAATAACAGCAGGGATTCCAAGATGAAATCTGAAGCAGCCACCTTGATATTGGTCAATTTAGCTGCTATAATGGAGAGGGCCGACGAGTCCCTGTTGCCCGGAGTCTATAAGGAGCTTGGGGCGGCTCTCCACACCGATCCCACTGGCTTGGGTTCCCTTACTCTCTTCAGATCTATGGTTCAGTCTTCTTGTTACCCATTAGCCGCTTACTTAGCCGTCCATCACAACCGTGCCCATGTCATCGCTCTTGGTGCCTTCCTCTGGGCCGCCGCCACTTTCCTCGTCGCCCTTTCCTCCACATTCTTACAGGTCTTCATCTCTCTCCATTAATCTCCAATAAAATCTTGCTTCTTCCAAGATGATTAGGATTCAAGGGGTTTTCCTAAATTTTGTCCGTTTCTGTATCACACTCTCGAATTAGAAGATCCATGTAAACTCAATCATTATGAACTTCAAGATGGATGTAAATTCCATACTTTTGAGTGCTACTACTATTGTTAATTCTATACATGCCAGGTTACTCACTTAAATGGTTCCAATTTGATGTCCATATTTAGGTGGCAATTTCCAGAGGTTTAAATGGAATTGGTCTTGCCATTGTGATACCTGCCATTCAGTCTCTTGTTGCTGACTCGACCGACGAAAGCAACCGTGGCTTGGCTTTCGGATGGCTACAACTAACAGGAAACCTTGGTTCCATCATTGGTGGGCTTAGTTCTGTATTAATAGCCTCCACATCTTTCATGGGGATCCCGGGATGGAGAATTGCCTTTCATCTAGTTGGACTGATAAGTGTCTTAGTTGGTCTTCTAGTATGGCTTTTTGCTAATGATCCACGCTTTTCTGAGATTGATGGAAGAGTTAAGGATCAATCACGAAAGCCATTCTGGTCAGAATTGAAGGATCTAATAAAAGAATCAAAGTCAGTTCTAGGAATCCAATCCTTCCAGATAATTGTAGCTCAAGGGGTTGCAGGGTCATTTCCATGGTCCTCTTTGTCATTTGCTCCTATGTGGCTTGAACTCATAGGCTTTTCTCACGAGAAAACAGCATTCCTATGGACTCTCTTCATAGTTGCTAGTTCACTTGGTGGTCTTTTCGGAGGAAGAATGGGGGATATCTTTGCAAAACGCTTTCCTAATTCAGGAAGAATAGTTCTATCTCAGATAAGCTCAGGCTCTGCCATCCCTCTTGCAGCAATTTTGCTCCTGGTCTTGCCCGACGATCCATCCACAGCATTCTTGCATGGACTGGTCTTGTTCATAATGGGTTTGAGCATCTCATGGAATGGCCCAGCAACTAACAAGTATGTGTCTTCATCAACTAGAACTAAATTAATTTACTGCACATTACAACTTCGTATGATATGATATGCAATCTCATTCACTTTCCATGCCACCCTAGGAATCATACTAATCAAACAATGAACATTTTCGATGAGGATTAAAGGGATAACATAACCAAATTGCAACTAGTACAAGCTTTGCTGAAATTTTGCCCCAAATGTCCTTAGTGATCAATGGTCTTATGTCAACTAGTCTTTCTGCAACATAGTTTTTGTATTACTTTACCTGTGATGTTAATTGGAGTACACAGTCCAATATTTGCAGAAATAGTCCCCGAGAAGTCCCGCACGAGCATCTATGCTTTAGATCGATCATTCGAGTCGGTACTATCGTCCTTTGCTCCACCTGTTGTTGGAGTTCTGGCTCAGCATGTTTATGGATATAAACCAGTTGTCAGAGGATCATCGGACTCTGTCCAGATTGAAACTGATAGAGAGAATGCAAAATCACTAGCCAGGGCACTCTACACAGCCATTGGCATTCCAATGTCACTGTGCTGTTTTATCTACTCTTTCTTATACCGCTCGTATCCAAGAGACCGAGAGCGTGCAAGAATGCATGCCCTGATAGAATCTGAAATGCTGCAGCTTGAGGCAAGCAATTTGCCTTTCCATGAAGGGGACAGTCGGTTTCTGATTTCAGAGGCTAAAGATCTTAACAATAAGGATCAAACGGAGATTGACCTAATGTATGGAGTTGAAGACAGTCTTGATTTAAACGACAATGATGAAAAACATCTTCTTCAACACCAGCTAACATTTTCTGATTTGAAATGATAACTTACAGCAAATAACTTTCGAGATCGTCGGCGAAATTTTGATCAACATGATCCATTCCAAAGCAGCATTTGAGTTCATCTCCTTTGGAACTTTATACGAAATATAATTTGTGTAATTATGCTTATTATCTTACCTTATAGTCACTGAAATTACGAATATACAAGACTTGAGGCTGTTATAGAGAACAAATTAGTTCAGTTCAGGTAAAGCACACAGCGAAAATTATACTGATCTTTTAAAGCGAAAACAGATAATCAAAACAGAGAAATAATTTTAGCCTTTGAGGTTTTGACTGCACGTTTGACCAAGTAAATGTTGAGCTTACACATGTATTGGGCCTTGGCTTGAGTTTGTGAGGATTGGCCCTTCAGAATAAACTATGAATGTAAAAGGAATGCAATATATATATAAACAATTTTCATCAATCCCTATCGAGGCACGTGGCAATCTCTCACAAGTTCAATGTCAAAAATCTAGCAATCTTGCAGTATGGGTATATGTATATGGTCCCATGGTAGAGTAGAATGAAGCAACAAAGTGAGTCAACGGCTCTTAGCTTAGTCCTCAACTCCATAGACATCTGCCTGGTTGATTCTCTGAGGCCTATATTTGGATGCGGTCGTTTGGGCCCTTCTTTTGTCGTTTTGGATTCTAAATTCTAATCAATGGCTCAGGATCATTTATTAGAACTCTTCATAGCCTCCATCATATAGTTATCTTTCTGTGGAACTCTCTATTTGTTATCTTCGTAGAAGTATAGACGGGTCCACGATGAGGTTCACAGCGATCCAACAGTAAAAAATTGCTGTTATTCTTAAGTTTCGTTACTTCATAAATTCACTTTCCACCTCTGATATTTACTGCAAAGTAGAAACGAAATTAATTGGTGAAACTCGTTTTGAACTTGAGAAATCACTGCTAACATGAACTTAACACATCAGTCATGAGTTCAAATCTCCACTCCACTTATTGTGTTAAAAAAAATTTCAAAAAATCATTCCCCTAAAACTCATTCTTATTTTGTATTCTACACATTTTCAATAATTATTTTATAACTTTTGATATTTTTCCATTTATATATTAATAAAATTTATAAATTTCTTCTTAACAATTTTGATTTTATTATAAAAGATTAAAATTTTCCATTTAACTTCACGTTCTATTTTCATTGAGTCATGAGCGTCCACAGAATAGAGCAGTTTCAGTGGCAAGCGAGTCATACGTAGGGCCCAAAACTTAGGATCCTCGTTTGGGTCCCGGATTTACAGCGTGACCGGTGAATCCGGTGGGCCCCTCCGCAAAACAAAAACAGAAATTATATATTCTCTATGCGAATTAATGGTGGAGTTAGTGGCAAACATAATAGTTAAATAATATATCATACCATAAACAGTAGTTGATATTGAATTTATCAGAATATTACATATGGAAATAAACCGCAAACTTTTAACAGCATAGGCGGTAGAGTTTCACTGCTTGAACCTTAAAGGAATGAAGTTATATCTTTTCATCTACGTTGGTTAATATTATAATTAGAGTTAGTAGTAAAGTTTAAAACTTTCACAGAGAATGTGAAGGAATGAAAAAATTTACATTCTATTTTTTTTTTATACATATATGACTTTTCACATCTAAAATTTAGAAAGATTAATTAAAGGAAAATGTTTAAAGCCTATTATTTCTTCTTATAAATTTTTTAATCTTAGGTAGGGTTTTTTTCCTTCCTTTGCTCCATTTCGAATCGATTCACATATTAAGAGTGTCAATTTAACCATAGCTTACTAAAATATCTATGGATTCAATTTCCCGTAAAATATACATATACACATTAATAGTTAATCATATGGATCAATAATTATCTAGAAAAATAAAATGTAAATCAATTACTGATCAATTAATTAAAGAAAGGTTGTAATTCAGTTGCATAATTCAGTTGCATATTGTTAAACGTGAAAGAAATATGTGGACATGTATTGGTATAAATTGGCTAATTAAGTTTTATCCTTGAAAAGAGAAAAGTTAAATTATAAGTCTAGTTTACGACTTTTAAAGTTGTGTCTAATAGATCTATGAATTTTAAGTCTCTTTATTTCAAAAGAAAAAATAATAATGAAATAGATAAAATAATTAAATAAGTTTTTCAACTTTTAATTTCATGTCTAATAGGTCCCTAAATTTATAATTTTAGGTATAATATGTTTTTGATCTTTAGACATTTTTTAAATTCTATAGATATATCTAAGATACACAAATGATATTTGCATTTAGTAGTTCTACTAATTTTTCAAAGTGTAGGTGCTTTTGCAAAGAAATCCACCAAGGTCAAAGAGTTTGCAGCTAAATATGACAGTTGGTTCTTTCAACATTACTCAATTCTCCATGTGCCAAATTTATTTATTTTCTACCTTTTAACAAATAGTTTGTTAAACATAAAATTGAAAGTTTAGAAACTTATTAACCTTTAAATTTATGGATTAATTCAAACTTTTTAATTAGGTGATTAAATTGGTAATTAAGAAAAAAAAAAACCAAATGGTTGGTGGGAGAGAGGAGTTAAAGATGAGCATTAAAAGTAAACTCTCCAAGCATTCAACCAAATGGTCTCCGGTCTCACAGTATAATGGACTAATGGGTGGCAGCTCACGATGTCGACGCCTACCAAGTTCGCCCGTATGCATTTAGTCAAACCCTGGGTCAAACAGTCCAAAAACACCCACTTTTCTTCAACTTCAAACCATTCAAAAAAATAAAAATAAAAATAAAATTCTAGATCTGTACAAATTCCAATAAATATTAATGACACCATGTCTATATATATATTATATTAATGACACAACCCTCGTAGTTTTATTTTGTCTATTTTGAAAAGAAAAAAAAAAACCCAAATAACTTTAATATTATTTTCTTGAAAATTTGGCATGGGGTTATAAGACCTAAATTTATGCCCACTAATTTATCTAACCATCTTTGAAAAATTTATAACTTTATAAAGTAAATTGATTTGATTAGTAGAAGAAATGTGAGGTCTAAATTTTGGACCTTTGATTTAAAGTAGATACTATTCTTTGTTTAAGTATTAATCACTCTTGAATACTTGAATATGCACTCAAAAAACTAATTGAACCAAATTATACAATAGTCTTAAATAGACATTTGATATATGTATTTTTTTTTATGTTCATTCTAGTATTTATAGTTTGAAAATTATTTTGATTCTTATGTTTTAGTTTTTGTCATTGATTCATCTCCTTTCAAAATGTTTGTTTTGGTCCATTTACTTTTAAAAATATTCCTTAATTTTGTCCCTTTATTATTTTTTTAATGTTATCTTTTGGATCATAATTTCAAAACGACACTATATTAAAAATAAAACTAAAATTTTTATTGAAATGTAGTTATAGCTCTGTATTAAAGAGTTTTATTATGTATATAGGGCATCTTAAAATTTTGTGAATATATACTAAATCATTTTTTAAAGTACAAAGGCAAGAATGAACGATTTAGAGTACATGACTTAAATGAACAAAAATTAAAAGTATAGTGACAAAAATAAACATTTTGAGTAATTCCTACATATTTCCCTATACCAAATATTGTAGGATCAAACGATTGCTCTGTAAAATTAATTAAGATACATGTAAGCTGGCTCAAACATATAAAAAAAAATAACCAATAAACAAGAACCAAAAAATATTTGCATCTACTAACTAAATTAGCCAACATTACAAAACCTTGTAACTTTCAAATTCTAATGGCTTTTATGTAAGAAAGGGGACCATCCTCTAAGCCATGAGTTTCAATTTTACGAATTTTGATAGTCACAATCATTTGCCACAGTAGAAATTTTAATATCCAACTTCAAGATAAAAGAAAAATGACGTCTTTTATCTATATTCATGTGGGCACAAAATAACTTACTTTCTTTTTTAACTTCAATCTAAAAAGTAAAAACTACTACATTTGTGAAGTAAGCACATCATCCTCAATCATAATACATAAACTCAAAAATAATGAATGCATTATATTTGATTTCTTTTTTTTTTTTTGGTTGAACTGTCTGAGATTAGGCAAGAACCAGTAGCCTTAAATTAATATTCCCTATAATTCCTGTATTATACTTTCTCTATTTTTTTTCTTTACGATCTTAGGTTACAAATAAGAGAGAAAAAAAAAACTTTACCATCAATAAAGGGAGCCATTATTTGTCTGCTTAGCATAGTCGGCTGTGTATACTTCAATGAACCAAAAAGAAATCGAAAAGATGATAGTTAATTTAAATTATTAGTTTAATGTGTAAAAAGAGATGAGCAAAGATGCTAATGTTTTCAAAATAATTGATCACGGAAAGAGATGGGAGCAGGCAGCCACGAGACAAGTGAAAACGCGTAGACTAAAAGCGCTTCCTGTTATGTAAATCCTTGCTTTCTTTGCTACTTTCCATGTGACGCTGACCTATTTAAAATTATATTCCTACTCTCACTCCCCACCCTCTTGCATTGAAATCCCCTCTCTCCTACTTCTACTTCACTCACCGTCACTCACTCTCCAGATTCTCCATCCCAATTCAATCAAAATTTTTATGTTTAAACCCCAAACCAATCTTGCAGAGGAGAACCCAGATTTCAGAAATGGCTCGATTTGTGAATTTCGGAGCCACGACCAGGAGGGTATTTCTGCTCTTTCTTGTTTTGGTTCTGTTTGCTGCGGCTTCTCTGCTATGCGTTTGCGCCGAATCTGAATCGAGAAATGGAGAATCGATACGGAGAGGAAGAAGAATTCTGCAGGAGGAGCAGCCGAAGAAGAAGAAGTCCGGCGATGCCTTGCCCACCAAAATCCAGAACAAGGTCATTAAAGAGTCCACAACAAACCAGACCAAGCTCATTAAGAACAGTTTGTCGTCGAAGAACAAGACCACTCTCGGCAAAGCTGCGAATTCGACGAAGCCGACATCCGGCAGCATCATTTCGAAGGTTGGGATTAAGAAACTCAATTCCACCGGCAAGCTCCCAAAGCTAAATTCCACATCGAAATCCTCCAATTCTACCAAAACCAGTTCGTACTCTGCCAAGAAATTCTCAGATCTACCCAAATTAAGCACATCCAAGAACAAAACGACGACGCCCACTTCCCCAAAACAGTCCCAATCCCTTCTCGACAAAGCAAAAAAGGACCAGAAATCAGAGAAGAAACCAATTCAGGAGAAACCCAATAAACAAGGGCAGGCAAAAGCAAAAGCCAGTTGGATGGAGGAAGATGAAGACGATGACTTAGTGTCGGAATTCAGAGATCTGCCGACGAAATTTCAGGAGAGTGTGATCCCAGACCTGGCGAAAATCTCTTCCAGTTCCAAGGCTTACATTACGAAAGCCAACAAACAAATGACAATGGGATTCAAACCCATCGTGGGCAACAAGTACGCCTCCACCATCGCTTCCCTAATCTCCTTCGCGTTCATTTTGATTCCGTTAATCTTGGTTAGTCTGTTATTCAATCGAATCAAGGCTTATTTCTCGCTCCAAAAGCTCCTCATATTCATCCAAGTCTACCTCTCAATCTACTTCGGCATCCTGTGCTTATCCTCCCTGGTGACGGGGCTGGAGCCCCTCAAGTTTTTCTACTCTACTTCGCAGTCCACGTACATGTGTTTACAGGTGATGCAGACCCTAGGATACATCTTGTATCTGCTGCTCCTGGTGATGTATCTGGTGCTGGTGTTCTCCACCGATTGTGGGCTGGGCTCCAGGATGCTGGGCCTGGCCCAGACCTTCGTCGGGTATGCCGTCGGCCTGCATTACTACGTGTCGGTGTTCCACAGGATGGTTCTGCACCAGCCGCCGAGGACCAATTGGAAAGTCCACGGGATTTACGCCACGTGTTTTCTGGTCATCTGTGCCTTGGCCGGGGCCGAGAGGAGGAAGAAGGCTTACTTGGAAGAAGGCGGGGCAGAGGGCAAGAAAAGTTGATTTGATTACATACATCATAAATGTGATACTTATTTTTTGTTTTACCAAATATTTATTGGCTGCGACCAAGAATAATCTTGTTGTTTTTGAGTCTCTTACTTTTTCGTCGGGCAGTGGCAAAATGAAAAGAACGGGTGCCAATTGCCAATGCAAAGATGGAACAGCAAAAATGAATATGAGTTTAATTTCTTTATCGTATTTTGGTACTGGCAAGATTCGAAGGTGAAGCGGCAGTAAGAGTGATTTTGTCTGTTTCAGGAGGTGGGAAAAAAGTGGTGTCGGTGGCCGCGACGCAACGGAGAGGGAAAAATTTGTGCTCTGGGTTGTTTTAATTTATGAATATATGCAGCACCGACTTGTTTTATTAAGGGCAGCGAGAGCGTTGAATGCGACTTGGGCAGGTTGTTTCTTTCTCGAAATTGGTTCCCAATGCCATTTTATCTCCAAATTGGCTGTATTGGCATTTATAGCACCCACTTGTACCTGCACCTGCACCTTGTCTACGTACGTTACCTTTTCCCCATGTCAACAATATGTGGCCTCTAAATTTAACCTCTAACTCTAAAGATGTTTGCTTTTAAAAATATCTTATACAGTGTCGGGACGGCTTGGGGAAATTAAATATGGGTACAAGTTTTACATTAACGGGGAGGAAGGTTAGCAGTTGCGGTAGGATGCAAATGATGTTAATTTCGCAACGTCAAAGCTGACCATGGGGCATAAATGAGGGATACTTTCTTATACTACACAGATCATATATCACCACATTAATCCTGATTTAGAATCATCAGTATTAAACAATTATTTATAGAAACCATAGAAAGTTGATATTACAAGGAAGCTAAGAATTATTTAACAAAATTAATTCAGATATTCCAAAAATGCTAATAATTTTTTCTAGCTAGAAGTTGTCAACTCATTGTTGCATGAAGTAATTTAACTTGAAAAATAACTCAATACCATGTACTCACCTCGTGTAAAAAATAGCTAATACTAATATAGTCGTTGCTAATGAATTCTTAAACTAAAAAATTGTTCGATTCTTGTGCAATCTGTCTTAAATTTTAAGTTCAAGTTGAATGAGAGTCAAATAGAGACATTTGAAACTGAACCAAGTCAAATTTCTCTAATAGAGAGATAATGTTTAATGGAGGATTAGGTGCTAATTGAATCTGCCCCAAGAAGTATAAGTTTATATCTTTTGTCACCACTTCCTCATCTACACGTTTGTGTTGTCCTTATCCGGAAATTTTGGAATCAGGCTAAGGGATGCTATGCTGTTGCAAATAACATAGAAAAAACATCTTCCAAGTTTCAAGATCTATTAATATTCCCTCTATTATTTATTCTTTACTACCTTTTTAATGGTCATGTTGATAATTCTTATTTAACGCCATTCAATTATCATTTCACTTCTTTCGTTGTCATCTTTATAGTTTATACAAATTCACAATTGACAACTACCACAAAACAATTTGAACCCCATTCTATTGCTATACAATTGAATTTTATTGCAGCGACAGATTAAATTAATCTAAGGCTTAGTCAAAATATTGCAAGTGCTTGTCAATAATAACTAAATGAAAAGATACCAGGTTGACGAATAAAACAATGTCATGTGTCCAAGATATCCTCATATATAGTAATAGATCATAGTAACAAACTTAATCTAAAATTAGATTATAATAACAGTATTGATTACTTGAGCCATAAATATTTAATATTTAAGATAAAGTTGACAAATAAAACAATATCATAGTGGCCAACCTGAGTATTAACTCAGCAGTAAATATATTTATTTATTTTTTTTAGGTGAGAGGTTCAAATCTTCGCACACTATATACTAAAAAAAGTCGATATATTGTACAGATCTAGGAAAGTTTTTTAATAATGTTAAATCACTATTCTTTTTATTACAACATATTTGGGGTGAGGTTTAAACCTCCAATCTCAACGATTATGAGTAAATATCTTAAGTTTTTTAATAATATTAAATCACTATTAAATTTATTCATGAGACATAAAATTAAAATTTCATGAATCTATCAACACTTTGAAAAATTTTTTATGATGAAAACAAGAAAGGGGAAATGGGCAAAAGTTGAAGGCCCAAATGAGTGGGTGAAAGAGGTCCATATAAAGGGGTATTTGTTGGGGGCCCAAATTGGTGAAAGAGAAACAAACAGAACTGCCACTGGTGACTGGTCCCCCACCCGTTGGTAAGCCAACTCTGGACTTCACCATTTGCTGCGCATTTTGAGATTGAATGAAAGGGACATCGCTTCAAGATTCTCCTGAAATCAAACATTGCCCCTTCCGACTTCCACTCCATTCTTTCACTTTCTTTCTTTCAAATCTCTTTATTCATTTATTATTCATAACATAAATTTAAATATATACATTTTCAAACTCAAGCCAAGGCCAAAGCCCAAGTCTTCCTCTCTATTCCTTTTCCTTTCCACCAGCTTTCATTTTTTCCAATAACATCGCATCTACTTATAATTTATCCAAAAAAAAAAACAAAGAAAAGAAAAAAATCTGAAGCCAAACCCAATCCAACCCAACAGGGACATTACAGAGGTCCATCTCACAACGTAAGAGTTTGTCTTCTTCCTTACATAGTGCGCTGCCTGCTGCCTCCTTTGTCCCACCTTCCACCTTCCTCTGTCGAGTGCTTCCCTTTATTTACCCTCTTCAACGCTCCCATCCATTTTTCTTCCCCACTTTTATTTCAATTTTTAGCAACCTTTTCACAATTCATCTGTCCCTTTTTTTTCTTTTCCTTTAAACAATTCAGTTCTGTGTTACTGTCTTAAATTGATAACCCAATTGCACGCCACTCTGAAACCATTTAAATACTACTTCTTTCATAATTTATATAACCAACTTTATTAACACATATATGCTCGTCAATTTCAGCATTCTTAATTTACATGTATATATAGTTCAACTTCATTGTTTGCATGTGACCTAACCAGCCGGAAAGGTTGAAGTTCAACTACTTTGTTTAAGATTCAACTGTCAACAACCAATGAATTTAATTAAGGAGGGGAAAAAGTGCCAATTATCATGAGCTTAATTTAGTTATTATAGTATCTTACTTCTTTTCTAATCTCTCATCCCTATATTATATTTGTTATTTGTGTGATTACTTAAAATATACCAACTTTGAAAAAAAAAATTAAATCGATAAAAACAAAAAAGACAAACAAAAAATTCAATTTCCAGGACCAACCATAAACCATGTCACGGTTTCCTATTCAGAAAGGTGCAAACTTGAGGCTGTCTATCAACCCAAACAAACTAGATTTGGCAAAGAATTGAATTCTAAAAGTGCAAGATTTAGTCCTTCCAATCTTGGAATTATGCTCCCAAATTATAGAACTTTCCATTTGGGTTTTTATTTTTCCCCATTTCCCAAAAATCTCCATTGCATTTTCATCAATATAACAAAAATCCAGAAAATACTTAGATTACCTGACCTATCTCCTTGCTTACCAACTCTGAAATATTGAAAACTTGTTATTTTTTATCTTAATTGTCATGATGAGCACAAAATAAGTATTTTGTATAAGAATTTAAGTTTTCTCCAATTTAAAATGGGTCATTTGACTCATTTAAGTCGGCAGAAATTATTCAATACATTATTATAGCGGAAAAGTATTCCCGTTTATTAACAGGCAATAAATAAACTTTGTAAAAATAAGTGTGCAAAATAGTGGCCACCGAGGCAGTGCCGTGACAAGAACAGCTAAAGAAAGTACTTGGGTTGGCCGTTCTCCATTTATTTTTTTTTCCATTTGTTATTGGCACAGAATTGAAGTTTTAGAAGATTTGGGGACATTTATGTAATTTCATCTTCCTCGATTCAAAACGGTAAAATGACAGGCGTGTAAGGAATGGGCCAGCCCGGGAAACTAAAAGGAAAACCGTAATAATAATTGGAAAAATTGGGAGTGGCCCACTGGGCCCATCTTATTTTCTCCAAACGCTATCCCGAAGACCAATATTCTCACGCGCTCTCGGTCGCGGTCGTCCTCTACACCCACTTTTAGTGCGAGGCTGTGACACACTCTCACGTGTGACATCACAACTGTACGTCAGAATCCCCACTGCTGCGCGTGGGATATTTTTTGTTGTTTGTGGAAAATTAAATATTTTAGCATTGACAGCGTTTAGCTATTACATTGCGAGATCTTCTTGATTGTCGGAATCTAAACGCCCAAACGTCGTCGTTTCGCCCGCCACCGGCACCGTCTACTCTCCTGCTTCTCTCTCTCTCTCTCTTCTCCCGTCCTCAGTTTTTGTAGCAGAGAGCTCTGAATCAAAGCAAACCTTCCTGTTCACCAAACCAAAATTTGAATTTTTTCAATTTCTTTATAAGTTTTTCTTTTCCTTTCCTCGTTGTTGCTAAGGATTACAAGCTTGTTTACTCGCGCTCTGGCTTATTGGAAGCAGCTTTTTGCTCCGAGGTATCTCCTCTGGACCTGCTATTTCTTTGTTTTCTTATTTTGCTTCCCCAATGTCTGGAAAGATATATATTTGAATCCCAGTTGCTTCTTTATGTTTTTTTCCCCCTTGTAATTTCTTCTCCTTCAAATTCCAATCTTCGTTTGGACGCTTCTTTTTCTTCTTTTGTCTGGGCATGTTCTTTTGGTTGTGGGTTTTAATTTTTATCGTTTTTATTGTTTAAAGCTGTCGCCTTCAGATCTGTGTACGCAGAACAAGCAAAACTATACAGATATGCTACAATCAAGTTGGTTGCTTTTTGAACTTGTTTCTAAAATCTTGGGTCAATTTCACTCTTCTTTCAAGTACAATTCATTTTCATTGCCGAAAAGTAAAGCCACCCAATTCTTCATTGATCTGAAAAGCTCCCCGATTTACATAATTTCGTTTTCACCTGTGATGATGGCGTCTTATCTTGAATGGCTCGTTTTGAGAAGTGGGGGCTCTGATTGAACGTGGATTTCTAATTTCCATGTCGATCCATTTGGAAAAAAATCAACTTTTGATTGCGGTTGTGTTTTGAGTTTAACTCGTTATAGTCTTACAAGATTAGCCTTAGAGTGATAGAGCCTTGTATATGTTTGGAACTTATATAGCAGTAATCGATGCAGCCTTCTAATTGTACGGTATGCTCTAGAATGTAATTTAGTGTTCTGTCAAAATCTACTCCATTTCCGTAGTTGCGTATGAATGTTAAAGATCGTGTATGTTCGTGATGATAATGAACGAGACAGAAAATCCGGCTGCTTGTAAAAAAAATTGAATGTTACTTGCTGATACTGCTTATTTGGTTTAGGTGAATTGTTGTCTGTCCAATACTTTGCTAACTTCTTATATTATTTGCAGTTTTGGAGATTTGAATTGGTCCAGCCCAGTAATGAGACTTTAGTTGTTGCCCTTCCGATAATTATTTAGTCGATAATGGAAAAGGTATCTACGGACTGTCCTTATCCAGGATGTTTCTTTTGTGTCATGAAGGAAGGAAATCCAAGTAAGCGGAAAGCAAGTATCCTGAAATTCTTTAGAGAGCTTCCTTCTCAGGACGATGATGGTCAAGTTCTCCCCATTAGTGGCCTTTGGAACACAGCCATGGCACATCCTAACGATCCTGAATTTATCGAATTGGGAATATTTGAATGTATGTCTGCACTTATATGGAAGGGACTGAAAAATCGCCGCTGGCTTTCTCACGACCAAAATATTTACATTCCATATTATGCAGCACATATCATTGGATCCTACACCATGAACATGGAGGAGTTTGCTGAAAGTGCTGTGCATGCCGGGGTAATTCCACCGCTAGTTGAACTTCTGAGGGGAAGATTGACTTGGGTTGAACAGAGGGTAGCTGTTCGTGCCCTCGGACATCTGGCTACATATGCAACTACTTTCCCTTCCGTGGCTAGCCACACTGAGATACTCGAGCTCTCAATTCAACTGGCAATGAGTTCTCTTGAAATTGTTTATACTCACTTTTACCAGTATGTGGACAGAAGGCTCAGTTATCATTGTGATCTGCTCACTCGTGGAATGGGAGGGGTCGAAATGGAATCCAGGAAAGCAGAGGAATGGGCTAGTCAGTTACAGTGTTGGTCCTTACAACTCATCAACTGCTTTGCATTTAAACCCGAGTTTCTTCCAACTATATGCAAGCCCGAATTCCTAGTAAAGCTACCTGGAATGTGGGGCGGTCTCGTTAATGAAAATTCACCTGCTGGTATTGGTTTATTAAGAACAATCTGCCATCACAAGCTTGGTAGGGCACCTGTTGCTAGCTGTCCGAGTATTATCGAAGCCTTGTGTAACATTGCCCGCTCTTCGGATGATTGGCAGTCTATGGCTATTGACTGTCTAATGTGGTTGCTTCAGGATCCAAATACAAGTCATAAGGTTGGATATCCTTCTCTCTTTGATTTTCACAGTAGAGCAATGACCTTGTTGAAAATAAATGTCTAGGAAACGATGTATTTTGTTTTTCCATGTTTTGTGTGATTATTTGCGACACAATTTGAATTGGTTCAGCGAACACTAGAAGAGGTAAATTGCTAATTAACTCCAAGAAATATTTGGCAACTTAACTACCATAAAACTCGGTTTCGTCAACTGTTGTCGGTGATGCCAGATAGCATAATGCTCTATCTGTTCCTATATTGCTTTCTTGGTATTTTACTATTTTGCAATGTGATCCAAAAGCTATTAGGATCTTCAAATACAGATTGCATTTAACATATTAAGCCCATTAGATCGGAAGTCTTTCACATTGAGTATGTGCTAAACCGTGCCATCATGTTCCCAGGTGATCGACAAAGCCGCACCTGCACTTCTGGATCTTGCAGAGATATCATCTCTGGGTGATCACAGAAAACTGGGGGAATCCATAGTTAATGTTCTTCAAGAATGTGTGCAATCACAAGGGGCTGGACGCAGTTCGATCAACAGCCGTACAAAGGAACAGATTGAGGAACTACTAAAATCAAGGCAGAGACTCAAGTGGGAAAAGAACATGCCAAAAGAGGACCTTCGAATCAAACAGGCCGCAGCACTAGTAATCAAGCTCGAAGGAAATTCCATGTTTTCATCAGGAAATATATCTGCAGCTGCATCCAAGTACTCCGAAGCACTAGCATTATGTCCGATGAGATCCAAAAAGGAACGAGTCGTTCTGTACAGTAACCGTGCTCAGTGTTATCTTCTGTTGCAGCAGCCCTTGGCTGCCATTGGTGATGCCACACGGGCACTCTGTCTCCACAACCCTGTAAACCGTCATGCCAAAAGTCTTTGGAGAAGAGCTCAGGCATATGACATGCTTGGCTTGGCAAAAGAAAGCCTCTTGGATGCCATTTTGTTCATAAACGAGTGCTCTCAGTCCAATGATCCCGATCTTTCGTTAAGACAAAACAAGGTTCCTGACTACGCAGAACGACTTGTTAAGAAGCAGATGCGTGCAGCTTGGCTATTCAGGGAGGCAGCTATTAAACATGGCAATGTCCAATGTGAAGATGGCGCTGGGGATATCTATGGTAGAGAGACTGATGATTCTGAATGGGAGACAGCCAGTGAAAGTGATATAGGAAACGATGGAAGGGACGAAATGGGAGATGAAGAAGACGACGATGACGAAGACTGTGAATGGAAAGATGAAGATAAATATGAGTCAACCAAAGGTAACTTCCAACTCATCAATTCTGGGTAACTGAGAATTGCAATCTGTTGAATTCCAATTTCATTATATGTTTTTCAGTACTATTTTTTTGGATTTTTGTATAGAAATTTTGAATGAGATGTTGATGTGATATACAGAGATGAAGCATGGCTATAAAGTGCAGCTTGCTGAGAATGAAGCATAAATTAGAGGAATCACAAACTGAGTTGCAGGATCTGAAGAAGAAGTCATCTTTCAAATCATTGTTCAAAAAGTAAAACTTGATTTCCTTTTTGTTCTTACTAGTTTTCTTCTCTCTCATGGTTTCATTGCCCCCAAATTTAATTTTCAATCGAATCCCCAACTGTAGAAAATGAATTAGGAATGTCTAGATGATTTTCTCTCCCTTTTTTTCTTTCTTTCTCAGAGTGATTATAAGAGGTTTGTGTACATAGACAATTCCATGTGTTCTTTATTTTTAAACTGCAAATTCCAATCTTATCATTGATTTTCTTTCGTGAATGATCCAGATTCTTGATAATGATTCTGTCTGTAGATTTCTGTTTTTTGTTTGCCCGTTGGTTCTTTCATTCCCGAGAGGCGTCTATGTCGTTCGATGTGATTAACTTTTTTATTATAATTATTTATAGATATGCTATACAAAATTGTAAAGTTCTCACTTAACTAAATTATTCATGTAATTGCAATTTAGTCTTGGAAGTTATATTTTCAGCTAAAAGGTCGTAAATTGGGATCGAAATTCAACTTAGAATTACACCTCATAATTAAAACATGTAATTAAAATTCTTTAAACTTTAGATATTAAATAAAAGAAAATTGCGGGGTAGCAAAAGTCTTTTATGTAGTTCAAAATGTGTCACTCGCTTTTTTAAATTAAATATAATATATATTTTCACTTATATCAATTTAGATAATTATATAGCAGTATATTAGATAATCATATTAAATGTATATAGTAGTTAAATATATTATAAATATATATCATTTTGTAAAATTGTCATTTTATAATTAGATCGCTATTTAAGTGCTATATTTAAAAAAATTAAATGTAGTTGCAGTTTTACTAATTTTACTAAATGTTTTTGCTATATTTACAACTGCACTTTAAATCAATAAAAAATTAGTCATTACCTTAGAAAATTAAATTTAGAATTTAATCTAAAAACTACAATCAGATAAATACTGAACTTCGGTTGCGTATGAAATTATTCTCGTTAAGTATGAGCGTCTCGATTCTCTGTATGTGAAGTATGTGAATGTACTATAAAAAAAGGAAGGGAAAAAAAAATCTACAAATGTAAAATAATATTATATGAGGAAAATCATATTCTATTCCGACATATCGGCGCCGCCGTGGACGGTGGACCAAACGAGCTTGGACAGTGCGGCAAGCGCGACGTCGACGGCATCCTTGAACTGAAATTCCGTGGCGTTTGGGTGCTTATACGTCACTTTAGGAATCAAACTCACCACCTCCTCACGCATTCGCTTCACTTTATCTTTAGGAATCTTCAAAAGCTCCTCCTCGATCCTCTTCCTTCCATCCCCTTTCTCATCGATGTACACAGAATAATCCGTGGGCTCCGCCGGCAAATACCACAAATACTGTGTGTACGCTGTGTGCCGCGAGAAGAACACCGGAATGCAGCCGGCCAATATCGAATCGAACGTCGACCGCCGCGTGAACGAGTCGCCCGGCGCCTGCAAGCAAAATTCCGATTCGCTCATTATTCTCACCACCTGGCCCGGATCGTAGCATTCCTTGGCCCGCTCGCCCCGGCAATTCACCAGATTGCACCTCGACGGCATGTCGCACTGGCGTATGATGTCGTCCCGGACGGCGGCTTTCTCCAACCCCTTGCGTGGGGCCCCGATGAAGGAGAACAAGTGGGGCCGCTTCGACTGCCGAATCTTGTTCTGCCACGTTTCCATTTCGGCTGACGTGGACGGGTGGAAGTATGACGCGTACGGAATCCCAAACTGGTTCGACCCGGCCCATGGGTTTCGCTCCACGGTCAGCACGGACATGTTCTGGACAGCGTTTAGATTGAGCAAACAATTCGCCCCGAAGTCAGGCCCGTTGGCGTTCCTCATGAAATCCCAAGCGGTCCTACCAAGCGCGAGGAAATGATAGCGTTCATTGTGCTTCCGCCACGTGGGTTGAGTCTGAAGGTAGTCAACCAATCGAACGGCCAGCGCGTCGCGCTCCGTGATATTCGGCTCGCGGAACTTGCTGGAGGCGTGGAGCCCACCGTAGAAGGGGACGTAGAACAAATTGGCACGGTTGGGATCGCGTGTGCGACACGGGTGATTCTCCATACGAGCGTGAAAAATCATCTCCGCTATAAACTGGTGGGTGGCGAACCAGGTGTTCCCGGTGGAAAGTTGACGGCCGAGGCCGCGATTTGCCACGTGGGGACACATGTCGGTGTAGACGCTGAGGTGGCGGCAGTTATGGAGAAGGCGAACGTTGAACTCGGGCGGCAAGTCGTAAACGTAGACATATGGAGGTCCGTCGCAAGTGGGGACCACTACCAGCTGATTGTTTGTTTGGTTGTGGAAGTTTTGAGTTTCTCGAGGAACATTGTTGGATGAGGTTGGGAAACAAATGAGAAGCACGAGAAACCAAAGCATGAGAGAAAGAATAAGAAAGGAATTGTAATTGACGAAGGGCTTGATGAATGAGGAAACATGGGAGTTTCTGTTTTTAGGAATGGGAGTTGTTTGTTTCTTGGGAAACATGGCGGAGAATTCAGGAAACATGGAAGAAAAAGTAGAAGACAATTAGATCAGGAAAATGGATTTCTCAAACTAAGCTGTATTTGCAAGAAGGAAAATTAGCAGGAAGCTGCAATGAATATATTTAAGAGAGAGAGAAAAAAGATTTGATTTCATGCAAACAAAAAGAGAAAAGGAAAGAAAAGGAGGATATGAAGGTGACCGCGGGACACATCTTAATAAAGTATGTGAGCCGGTAGAAATTGCATAATTGACTAATCATACATAATAATAATATATGTTAAAAAATCAATAATGAAAATATGAAACCTACCTTATTATTATTTTAATTTAAATGTAGGTAGTTGCCCCGCATATATATAAGACACGATGGAATTTCCTGATATTAAAGACAGCTTAGCTTGTTGAACGGGAGCCACGGAACCTCACATGCGTTCTCCTCTTCATTCGTATTTAATAAAATGTTAAGAGTTTGGTGTCACGTCTACATTGCTTTAGTTTTCTAATAATAAAGTAAAGTAATTGTTAGAAACTTTGTAATTATTGTATGTATATATATGCTATGTATATATGTTATAATATATATTCAACCATGCCATGTGGAGATGGTGATCTGCCATTTGGAGGAGGCCATGTCCACGAGGGAGAAGAACTAGCTAGCTGAGAAAAAAGTTAGAATAGAAAGCAATTCTAATTAATTAAAGAAAAATATTTGACTTTTATCGGTATGGAGCAATTTTATCCTACCACGGTTAAATATTTTGATGAAGAAAAATGTAAAATATATAGTTTTTATAAATTTTTAATGGTGGTTAGAATAAAATTTAGTCCTCTATGTCAAAGAAATAAGGATTTTCCCCCGTTAAGGTTAACAATTAAAATCATGTTATGTTGTTAAGCCATGGAGTCGAGAGTTTGAGAGGTTAGTTGAAGTCTGGAAGATCCCTGCCGACACATTTTTGGTGGGTGTTCTCTTCTTTTGATACCGATAATAATTAACAACTACACCTACTTTTTATTGGGACAAATTAATTAAATTAGTGCAGTACAATGTGACTGGTAACTTATTAAATTACATCTCAAACTTTACTAACCATTAATTATAATTTAACAAATTCATATTAGTTTAGTTTTTTTTTTAATGTTTACCATATAAAAAAAACATATAGTATATAAAATAGATTTTCATAAAAATCCTCTTTTCTACAAAAGTAAGGTTATTGCTAGATAATATGGCGTCAAGTATGAAATGTTTGACTTAAGCATATAGTTGACTTTAGTGGGTCCCAAGTATAAGATTCCTCTCACCGTATAAATTTTAAAATAAATACTAAAAAAACTTAACTAGTTAAAAGATATATTTATATTTTTATAAAGTTCGAAATACCCGGTCCTCGCTTTATTATAACACATATAGTAAAGATTAGTTTTTAGTGGTAATATATCTTTTACTATCTTCTAACGGGAGATTTTGATCTTAGAAGCCACATTTGCTTTTCAGGTTCTAATGAGAGGAAGAAATTTCATACGTATCTTGGATTTCCATTCCAGGTGGTAGTACTCTTAAAGGAAAACATTCTTTTTTTGTCAACTCCCCAAATACCTACATCATCTTCATTCGATTTCCTTTAGGCGAAGGAATCTGCAAAATTAATTCAGCCTCTTATAAAAGTTATTTCTAATCTTCTCCGCATCTTAACCTTCTTTGTGTTCATAAAGGTTGCAACATTCATCTCACGAATGGATGCGGGTGAAAATTAGCTTAAAAGAACCATGGATCTAGAGTTGATAAATGACGAAACTACTTAGGAATAGAGTACTATATTTACTATTTTTTTTACACTAATTTAAGATGAATGACTCGGTTATTAAATCCTAGAATTAGGTTGAGTTCAACTCTAAAATAGATGGATTTTTATTGGACATATTAGAAAATTTAGTATTTGGGCTGGATCAAAATGTCTGCCAGCCCAACCTACAAATACGACAAATAATTTTATTCGTATTAAAGTAATATATGGGATGAATTCTAAAACGAGAAAATTCAAAAATTTACAATTTGTAACTATTTGATCAAGTTATTACAAATTTGTAAAATTAAGCCCTGCAAACATAATTCAGAAGTAATTGGTATATATCTCTATTCAAAAGTCTGCGAGTTTGATCTCCCATTCTCACATGTTTTACTAAAAAAAGAAGAAAAAAGCTATAAAATTGTTAAAACTAAAGCAAACTCATTAAATCAAACAACCGAGAGAAGAGAAAAGAAGATGAAGAAGAAAAAAAGAAAAAAAAAATCAACACTATTGGCAAATGTCCAGGACCACCATAATAAGCAACGAAAATTTTCATTAGGTAGACTAGTTTTTTTAATAATTACAAATATAACATGTTTTTTAAAAAATAATTGTAAATATCTATTTTTTAAAAAAATTAAGGTTAAATTACAACTTGATCCTAGATTTTAAAATTGTCAGTTCAATTTGCATGGTTTGGACTTAATTTCAATATAGTTCCTATGGGTTGAGTTTAGTTTCAATTTGATATTTTAAAGTTTTAATTGATTCCTCTAATTTAGTCAAATTTTACAAATTATCTCTATCTTACCATATTGACATATTTTATTTTACGTGGCAATAAGACGATGTTTTCTATTTTACTAACCGGATTAGTTGATTCTATTAGAATTAAGGGTTCTGTAAAAACCTATAAGGACATATGTGAACGGTTTTTTTATTTTTTTTTTTAAAACCATTTGTAGACAGATTGTGAAGTTAAATTGAATCCTGAAGAGGAGAATAAATTTGGAATTAGTCCCAGACCATTGGACCAAATTGAAACTTTTTTGCTACACATACATAGCCATGCCATGCCGCGCCACAACTATAATATTATATTTATTGAAGTGAGCTTTTCAATTCTCCTCTCTTTTCTTTTCTTAAAGTGAATATATATTTCACACGTACTAATAATTTCCTTCCTTTCTCTATAGAAAGTAATCATACAGTGATCGATCGTGGTTAGTTGTAGTAAGCTAACTGACTCGGTAGAGTGGAGCCATAAAAATTGGAAAATGATGCTTCGTATTAAGTATAGTTAGTGTTGTATTTCATTTTAAAATAGCATTATCGGTCTCTCAAGCTCACCCTCTCTATTTGCTTAGACGATAGATTCCAAACTTCCTATATATATAACTTACCTTTCCAACCTATTGTGGCAGGGTAGATCTCTTGAAATTCAAAGCCAAGCTTGAGCTTGTAGTTAGGGTTAAGTAGAGCTTAATTAGTATTGATATGGCTAGCCTTCTATTAGTTGAGCTTTGGTTGTTTTGGCCTTCAATTGAGTTTTATTATGCTTTACTTTGTTATTAAGGTGGCTAAGTTAGGTCGATTTTAAGCTATATATTTCTCCTTTCACAATTTTTACCTATTAAATCATCGATCATATATACATAGTACGTACATCAAAACTCTCACAAAGCTTATAATAGGTTTTCTACTCACTTCTAAAATAACTAATCAAAAGAAGTATCGAACCTTGGAAAAATACCTCCTTTGCCGTCGAAAGGTCACCACCCTTCCATATTCTAATTAATGCAAATGCACACTTTTACAAGTAGCTTAAAGGTAGAATTAATTTAATCAACATATATATAGAATACCATTAACTCTTATAGAATAATGAGAACTTGAAACAAAAAGTGGTACTTTAGGCGAAGTTGCAGCTGTAAAATTTAATATATTATCAATATCATAGGGGAGAGTTAGATAAGAAGAGATCTCCTACCATTGTTGATAACGTTCAAAACCCTCAATGTTTTTTTCTTACTGACGTGTTGCCCACCAATCGTCTTCTTTAGCTCTATCTTTGGTTAATAATTCATGACTTCCATAATATATCAAATCTTTGGAAATCTCATAAACTTATATAAATAAATAAAGCATAGAGAGGAAAGAGACCCAAGCCATCTCAACCAGGTATCATATGCACTTGAAATGTTTTGTTTAAAGGTTGTTAAGTGGGATTTTCATGGAAGATTTGTAATTTTCTATCAGTTGAAGATCTCGATAAAGATCCTGTGTTGCAATTTGAAATTTTAAGATCATTTATTCACTTTGCTTTGTTCTCTAATTAATGACCTAAAACTGTTGGTGGAATGTGTTAATTAGTAGCTAGTTTGATTTCTTACCTTACACATTAAATAATGCAAATTATATTTCTGTCTTTTAACAAATAACTCCATTTTTCTACTGCTTTCAAATCAATTTTAATAAATTACACTTTTTACAATACAAAAATGTATTCCTATTTTGAGTCGTACGCCACCAAAACCTGTCAAAGGACGATATTTGATTTAGCAAGTTTGAAATTTTTGAACTTTCGTTGTCCAATTTTTGAATTTTCGTTGTCCTTGTGGGTTGTTAGGAAGTTCAGTTTTATACACAAGTACTACAAATGATTAGTTTGAAAAGTCTTTATGAATGTGTATTTGATTTGTAAAAACTAATTTGTAAAAATGAATTAGGTTCATTTAGGTACCACGTGAGCCTTAGTTCACATACTTCGAAGATGAGGTGGAAGCGCCCGTGACAAAGATAGTAGAACTCGTTTTAACTTGGGAGAAGATTATGACCAGCAAAGAAATCCGCTGACATTCCGCAAAATGACAATTTTGTTACATAAGAGGATCTTTTAATCCAATTGCCGACGGAAAACTCATTGAATTACAGCTAGTCAGGTATGTACGTCAGCGAATGGCAAGCGTTTCGATTCCCAATGTTCCCCTTATAAGAAGGTACGCAAGATAAATGCTTCGATTCCCCATGCTCCCCTTAATAGAAGGTACGCAATCTCTTATATTTTACTAAAGATCCGGCTCAACACCAACTTGGATTTAAATATTTTGGAGTGTACGTAGTTAAGAGCATGCACCACATCGATACACGGTTCTGTTTGTAAGTGCATGCAAGCGGATACCAAGTCAGAGTCCACCACAGATAGCTTGCTCCGAACACGTCACCTCGGACCAGCATCGTGCTTCTAACACGTATCTTATATATGCAAATGTTTCAATTTCATAAACCCAAATATCATTCCGTCTGTTATTTGATATACTTAAGTAAGATGGTAAGCAAAACCTATGTGCTACACATGTTATACAAATTGAATCGATGCCAAAGAACTGGCATAATCCACTAGAGAATTAAAAGAAATTTTAAAAAAAATTGCTCAATTACACCGTCAAGAGAAAGGACAATAACCCTCTTCTGTAATTGGACGAGGAAAAAGGTCGGCTAAGGATCGTTTTCTACGACAATCGAGCTGTGTTCAAGCTAATTATTATAATCAAAAGAAATCTCTCCTGCTATATCATATGGATCACGAAAGATTCAGTGGATAATAGTATATGGAAAAGTAAACCACTAACTTCTCTTGTCTATAAATATTTGAGTCCACCCTTTCTTCACCACCAAAAACCACCCTTTTTTCAATCCTTACCTTCCAATGGACGCCACTCAAAAACTCTCCTCCTTCAGCTGCGAAATCAGAATCCTCCAAGCCAAAACCATACACTTCACATCTCCAAAGAATCTCTTCGTGAGGTACTATCTCTCAGCAGGAAACAACAACAGAATTCGCCTCAACACCAAAAAAATCTCCTCATCCTCCGACTTCACCTGGAACGAGGCTTTCTCTTTGGAGTGTTTGGGGACAGAAGAATCCATCCATGGCCTCAAACAAGCAACTGTCGTGTTCGAGCTCCGGCAGGCCAAGACACTGCCGGTTCTCGGAACCGTTTCGGGGTCTCAACTTCTGGGGAGAGCGGGGATCCCGTGGGAGGATGTTTTTGAATCGCCAAACATGGAAATTGAGAGATGGGTTTCGTTGGTTTCGGGTGGTGAGAATGGATTTGGTCGTGAAGGGTTCTTCAAGCAACCGAAGTTGAAGGTCGGGATGAGAGTGAGAGGTGCTGAAGAAGTGGCGAAGGAGAAGAAGAGGAGATTTAGGAAGTGGAGTGATGAGTGCTTTGACCATTGTGCGGATCATGAGGTCTTTGCTCTTGCTGCTGCCATGGAGTTCTTGTAGTTGTCGCTACAAACTAATTAATTGTTGAGACTGAGAGTGAAAATTATAAACGTGATTCTTTTCTTTTAATTGCATTTCCCATATTGGCGATTGTAAATTTTGTTTTATTTAACTTTTTGAGTGTTTGTGAAATTAAAAAAAAAATTAATAGGCAAAATTGGAATAGTGGAAACCAATTGGATTGGTTTTATATTTTTGTCTTTCTACTGATAATTTTAAAAAAATCGTTAGATATCTTCAAATGTCTATACCGAAGCTTACTATATTTAGTTATCAAAGAAACTCTTTTAAATGGTCACTATGGTTTGAATTTATTCTTTCTAAATTTTTTAGAATTTCTTAGCTTATTTGGACTATTGTGACAATCTACAATGGTTTAGATAGGCCTCTTGCCTTAGGAATTGATTATTGCTTTAGGTAGACCTCTTGACATCTTTCTCTAAGGTCGTATTATACTCTTTTTGGTCAAAATGAGAGATTAGCGTCTTTTAAAACAAAAAAGTATCTTTCATTCAAAAGTATACAAAAAATATACAAATATATAAAGAATAATAAATGTGTAAACACTCCTGTATAAAGATAGTGAATATATCGTAATTAAGAAAAAGAAAAAAATGTCAATTTTGATGGCCAAAAAGAAACCATTATTTTAATGTAATCCAAAAAATGAGTAGTTGAAATCTAGAGACTTAAACCACTAAATGAGAGATCACCTTCCCTAGATGGGCCTCTAAAGCTCATTTGCGCGGAGAGTTTCTTCTTCTTTTGTGGATGAAGTTTAATATGAGGGTAACTCTTTTTTTTAGCCTATCTACTTTTTCCTCATTAATCATGTAATTAAATTTAAATAAAAGTGACTCAGCCCGAACCACTAAAAGTTTCCAATTATATATAACTAAAAAAAAAAGGCCATTTCTACTTTTTTTCTAAACAGAATTACATTTCTGTGTTCTCATACAAGGTATTCTAGAAATCATCAAATAAAAAAATAATAATAATGTCTCAAATGCAGCCGACTTCATTTCCCATACAAAAGTCTACAAAGAAACAAATAAAAGATGATATGATATGATCATATTAATTTTAGAAGCGACACGAGTAACCCACCCACCTAGCCAAAGCCAATTGCTTTGCCACTGTTGCAGCCGAATGGGGTGTTTTCTAAAATCCAGCCCTTCATGAATCCCAAGGGCTTCTTCACTAAAATAAACACGTTGTATTTTGCTATCCTTAGATTCAGTGCCTTTTTTTATAGTTGCCTACCATATAATTAACCACGAAGCTTCCTCCATATAAAAAGTGGAACTTCTTCTTCTCTTTAAATAAGACGAGAGGGTGCTCTAATATTGTCAGCCACACCCAATGGCGGATACCACTCAAAAATTCTCTACCTTTAGCTGCGAAATCAGCATTTTGGAAGCCAAAAACATAGAGTTCACGTCCCCAAAGAGGGTGTTCGTGAGATACTATCTTTCAGCAGGAAACAACAAGAGGGTCCGCCTCAACACCAAACAAATCTCCTCCACCTCCATCTTCGTCTGGAATGAGTGTTTCTCTTTGGAGTGTTTGGGTTCAAAAGAATCCATCCACAGCCTCAAGCAAGCCACCGTCGTTTTCGAGCTCCGGCGGGCCAACAAACTTGGTTTTGTGGGGTCTCAGCTGCTGGGGAGGGGTGAGATCCCATGGGAGGAAGTTTTTGAGTCCCCAAACATGGGAATTGAGAAGTGGGTGTGTTTGGTTTGTGGTGGTGGTCAATGTGAATTAGGGTTGTTAAAGCAACCGATTATGGTGAAGGTGGGGATGAGAGTAAGAGCTGGGGAAGAAATAATGGAGATGGAGAAGAAGATCATGAGGAGGAAGCATATTGATGAGTGGTGTGGGTGCAAATCCCATCACATGCCCCATTGTGCGGATCATGAAGTCTTTGCTCTTGCTGCCGCCATGGAGTTCTTATAACAACTATGGTGCATGCAAATTAGAGTAATGGTTTCCTTTTTTTTTTTTTTTTGGGATTCACTATTGTTTTCTAATTATTGTCTGGAAATGTACAAACTGTCATCAAATTATTATATCAATGGAATGGAACGAAGGAGAATACAAGTTATTGTTTGTTTGTTTTTTTCCCTCTTTCAAGGAACATGGAAGGCTTCGTCTTCGATCTTGATTCACATACGTCCTGTGTGTCTATCCCAAAAAAAGGAAAGAAAAAAAAACCACAATTGACGTAGTAATGCAAGTGAATTATTGTAGGGTGAAAATTAAGTGGAGATATTTATCCTCTAACAATTTAATCTTTGTAATTTGTAATTTTATAAATATATTTGTTCCCTAATCGATTTAGGGATCTATATATAATATATAAAAAAATTTAACAAAAAATTTCGCTATAGAAACTAAATTGTTATCAACTTTAAATTAAAAGATTAAATTATTACATTCAAGAACTAAACCGTTACCGATTTGAAAATGCATGAAGACTATAAAGTATAGAAATCAAAATTATTTTTTAATCTAAAAAAAAGTTGGTGATTCAAAATTTTCAGGTCTAGAAACTCAAAAGGTGTTTGTAAGTGGATATAAACCCACAGCATGCAAGCTGCAAAACAAAACCAAGGACGATTTTTTTTTCTCTTCTGCAAAGGTAGCAAGAATAATTTTGGGAGATGTCAGTGTGTTGGAGGCAATAAAAGAATGTAGGGGATTATTTAGAATGAAGAGACAAATATGGAGAAAAACTTTTAATATTGTGTTTTGACGCTTTCTTAATTTAAATTTCGGCTTTTCTTGATTACATAAAATGGGATAACACCTCAATTTATAGGTGTTTGAGAGAACTCTATGGAGAATTCTAAAAAGTCAGGGAGTTCTCTAAATACATATTAATTTATTTTTATCCAAAGGAATTCTCTAGAATTTCTTGGAACCTAGGAAAAAACTAGATAATTCTAAAGTCTTTTATTTACCTATTTATTTACAAACTTCTAAATAAATCTATAGATAACTACTTGTGTGGATAACTCTAGAAGTTTCTAGTATATATTTGGTGGGTGAAGTTCGTACAACTTTTTGCCATTTTGAAGATTAGTGAAGCCAAATTGTGGATTGAAAATAGAATCAACACCTTAATTAGTTCAGTGGGACCTGAAAATCAAAATCAAAATCTCGTTGATGTTGGCCTTGTGCTACTTCCCCCTCTTATAGCTTTGATGGGGCTCGATTGGATGAGCTAGCTATTTGTCTTACTTTAATCAGTCTCATTCACTTCAACTATTCTGTCAGTCCGTACGATAGATTATAATTTACTTAAAATTGTCAAGAATCAATCTTGTTAAAGAGGGGTGTTTCTATCTTTCATATTCGCTCTTTCTTAGCAAAGAAACCATCTATTTTCTGGACTTTTGGGAGGGAACCCTTTGTTTTTCCTTTTTGATGGACACAAAGAGTATATCATGCAAGCGAAGATTTAGTCAAGCTTTTCTATTTAATTACAAACATGGTTCATTTTAATACATTATCATGATTATTATAGAGGTATAATGATTAATGAAAAGTTATGGGTGTATACATTATCGTTTTATGGTGTATGTTTAATTTTGTCAGAAGTTTGTAATTTTAATATTATGTTTGGTGTTCTTCTTTGTGAAAATTATGGTCCAAATCCAAGTCCAGCATAGGGAAAAGGAGCACGTGTCCGTCCACGTGACAGCCAGCGCCAGCACCAGCCGAAGCCCCATATTTATTAATAAATAAAGTGAACCAATTTCCCAATGGTTGTTGCTTTGCTTTTCAAAATCCAAGATCTTCTCTTTTATCGCTTCCTTATTTTGAATTGAATCCCAATTCCAATTCCCCCATTTCAAAATCGAAAACAATATCTTTTCCACTTCCCCTTAACCTTACAACCCCACTTTAGTTCAGTTCCAGCAGAAAACAAAACACTGTGTGACTGTGGGTGTG
This sequence comes from Momordica charantia, assembly GCF_013281855.1. NCBI lineage: Eukaryota > Viridiplantae > Streptophyta > Magnoliopsida > Cucurbitales > Cucurbitaceae > Momordica > Momordica charantia. The sequence goes on along the minus strand of NW_028275157.1, from coordinate 19,568,296 downwards.
ATACAGAATGGAGAGAACCAAATCATCGGCAAAACCTCGCCCGTCCACCGCCGATCTGCTCACCTGGTCGGAGGTTCCCCCGCCGGAATCTTCCCCCGTCGTCTCCGCTTCCGCCGCTCGCTCCCACCAGGTACACCCTCTTTCTCTACCCCCATTCTTTAGCTTTGGGGCAGCTTGGTTTTGAGGCTTTTGAATGGTACATTCTCAGCCGTCCGATAGAATCAGCAAAGTGCTCCAGGGAGGTCAGCTCACGGATGAAGAAGCTGAGAGCTTGTTGAAAAAGTAAGATCCATTTCCTCCGTTCTAGAAATTTCCCCAAAAAAATCAGGGATGTGATTGTTGTGATGAAGCTATTACAATGTCTGAGCTGATTTTCCTTAATTTACTTATTTTGTGTTGCTGTTTGTTTGAAATTGAAACCCACAGCTGATCAGATCTCCCAGTTATGTTATTTTTCTTTTTGATTTGTGTTCTGTAGCTGATTTCCTTACTGTTCCTTGTTCTAGCATCTGGAGAACATTTAAGAAACAATTAATTCATATTTATTGCTCTCACACCATACCATTGGTGGAATCTATCTTGTAATATTTCCTTCTTCTGTTCTGTGTTGCTTTACTCATGTTCTGTTTAATTGATGGGCTACAATCCTGTTCCTCAAACAGTCAAACAGTTCATATACGTCATGAGTTATGACCTATTGCTATTTTTTATCTCTAAATTTTCAGTTTTATCGTTTTTACTTTCAGCATTGTTCCTAATAGGCCCATGTCTTTCAAATTTGTGTCACATAGGCCTTAAAGTAAAAAAAAAAAGTCTTATAGTTCTATTAGGCATTTTTGAAGTTGTCTAAATTTAGACAAAAACCACGAAAGGTGAAGGGAACGACTTATAATTTAACCAAATTAAAATTATCCCCCACCATTTTCAGGAAGAATTGTTCAGGGTATAAAATGAAGGAGATGACCGGAAGTGGAATATTTGCAGCTAATGGTGAAGGGGGTACCTCGGAAGCAGATAACAAAACAGGGCTGCGGATGTATCAGGTAAGTAATGATATCATGCCCACTTGGAAATGCATCAAAATTTAGAAGAACCCTTTTTAATTCTTTGAAATCGTTGGATGGTTCCAGCAAACTTTGAACGGAGTTAGCCAAATATCTTTTGCTGCTGAAGAGGGGGTGTCTGCCAAAAAGCCTAGCTCAGTTCCAGAAGTGGCAAAGCAACGTGAGTTAAGTGGAACACTGCAGAGTGAATCTGATGCCAGGAGTAAGAAGCAGATATCAGATGCAAAGAACAAGGAGCTTAGTGGACACGACATCTTCGGAGCTCCTCCTGAAATAACACCGAGATCACTAGCGGCTGCTCGGAGCTTGGAGTCGAAAGAAAGCAAAGACATGGGTGAACCTGCACCTCGGACTCTGAGAACATCAGTTAAAGTTTCAAATGTGAGTTTACTTCTTACCATAACCTCGAATATACTTCTTCTATGATTGTCTTTGTTTTCGCTCTTGTTCGTCTTCGCCGAGGAATTTAAGCTGTTTTTGAATTGTGCACATTTCTTATGAATTAACTTATGTTTTTGTTTACTCTCTGGAGTCAAGGCTGCAGGATTCTTTTTAGCCTTAGCATTGACAAGATTGCTTGCTGTTCATTCACGTCTCTTTTTTGCCTTAGCATTGACAAGATTGCTTGCTGTTCATTCACGTCTCTTTTTTTTTTTATCTCCCTATCTTGATAGTCTTTTTAAACTTGATTGAAACATTGAGCTCAGATGTTGAATCCCCCGCTTGCTGTTCATTCACGTCTCTTTTTTTTTTATCTCCCTATCTTGATAGTCTTTTTAAACTTGATTGAAACATTGAGCTCAGATGTTGAATCCCCCACGTTAATGAATGTTGAAGTGCTTTTTCCAATCTAATTCATCCCATGATTACTTCTTTCCTTTATTCTAGCGAGTTGTTCTAGATTGGGAGTAAATTTCTCTATGTCTTGACTTCATCTCTCATATCCTTGCTTCTGAGCCATAAAAACTCAAAATAAGGTGGCTTGTCCATCTTCACAGCCTGCTGGAGGGCAGAGTAATATCCTGTTCGGTGAAGAACCAGTTATGAAGACAGCTAAGAAACTACACAACCAGAAGTTTCAAGAGTTGACTGGTAACGATATATTTAAAGGAGACGCTCCACCGGGTTCGTCTGAGAAATCACTGAGCTCAGCCAAGCTAAGGGAGATGAGCGGCAACGACATCTTTGCTGACGGGAAGGCAGAATCGAGAGACTACTTCGGAGGAGTTCGTAAACCGCCCGGTGGAGAAAGCTCCATATCCTTGGTTTAATTTTAGTTACTAACTTGCATTGCATTGAAATGTTGGACATTATTGTCAAGATGTGTTTCTACTTGAACTTTTAATGTTATTTTACTGATCAATTGCACTTTGAAGCCTATGACGAAGCCTATCACGAGAGACTTGACTTGGTTAGCCAAAGGTTGCTGTGTGCTCTGTTTAAAATCTCTAGTTTTGATAGTAGGAGTTCCAGGCGTTGACTTGATTGATTGTTGTCTACTTTTCTTTTAACTTTTTGCTTTATGAATAATTCATCTAAATTTTTTTTTTTTTTAAAAGACACTTTTTCTTTGCATTTTCATGAAACGTTTACACCATCTTAGAAATTTATATTTTGACTCTTAGCCTTTGCATGGAGATTTGAGATTTGTTCCGTTCTCTCATTCGAGAGGTAAGAAAGAGATTGTATGAAAATTTGAAGGAAAATATTATATTTTATCCCTGAACTTCGTTGGGTGAGATTTAATATTGAAGCTTGAATTTCATAAAAATAGATTCTAGAAATGAAATTAATAACTTAATAATTGAATTTATACTCTTCTTTAAAGATGTATAACTAGACTTATTATAGTCCTTCAAATCTGCGGTTGGATAAAAGTAGAACTAAAATTAAACTTAATCCACTGCTCAAATTTGGAACATTTGAAAGTTGAAAACAATCTCAAGTTTTGAAGCAAACATATTACACATTTGCAATTAGAATATTATATAATGATTTAAAAGCAAGGTCAAATCAAACAGCAACCAATGTCTGAACCATACGAATCAATAGAACCAAAGAACATGCGAGTGTACGAGTCTTGCTGACTATGAACTACATATATAAAATTTGGATTTACTGATAAAACTTCAAAAGAAAGAAACGACAAAGAAGATTCGTTTAAGGATACTACATTAAACGTACTAAAAAAAAGGATACTACATTAAACACTAACTATTACCCTTATTTTATCATGTCGCTGTAGTAACATTCAGTTACAAACAAGGAAACAAAAACCAAGCCTTAAAAAAAACACTAGCGGGGGAAGGGGAACTTGTGCTACATTTGAACAGTAAAAACCAGATTCCCACTTTCGTCTTCCCGAAAATTTTCACAACTAGTCATCTGTCGAAACATTAAGAGGTACAGTTAGCATAACGAATTAGAGCTTTAGAAGGCAATAAATCATCAAGTTTCAGCTTTGCATTAATGGTGTAATTGATGGTTATCTGGATTGGATTAGAGCGAGAAGTAATTACAATTAAGAAATATATTAACTGAAACAAACAGTAATATGATTTACCTTTTGCCTTGGAGAATGAACTCCATTCTTGATATAAGCATGCCACAAACTAGTATGGGGAACAGTTGCACTATACTACGGCTGCAGCTTTCTCGAGGGTTACTTGAATTTCTTGGGGAGAGTCATTCAGTGCAGTAGCAATTTTAGCATTCAGCTTTTCCTCATATGCAGCTACATGAACACCGAGGGCAGCACGACCAGAGGGATCGAGATTTTTCGACCATGCAGCATCCCATTCCACTGCTTTTGCAGTACTGCATGCCACACTTGGACCTCCTGGGACAGTCGATCTAGCAGCATTCTGTTGTAAATTGAGAAACTAATACATCAGTATTTTGCTTAAATAGAATGAGGAAGCCTGATCAGAAGACTGGGGAAATACACACTCCATTCGTGTCATAAAAACAAAAGAAAACAGCACCTTAGGGAAGAATTTCTCAAATATTGTCCGGTAGTAATATGCTTCTTTTGTAGTAGGAGTGTTTTCTGGGTAGACGAAGTTCGCATTCATCAACATTGCATCAGTCACCTGATGAGGGCAAAGCGGCATTATTTCACCTTACTCCTTAAGCAAAGACAATCTGAATATGTTAAATACAGCAAAAATAGTGAGACAGTTTTGAGATAAAGCTTACTTGTTGCTCCGCGTGGTCCTTCAGACCATCAATCCAACTGTACCCAACACCATCACTGAATTGTTCCTTTTGCCTGTACAATATGTGCTATAAAGCAGGGAGGGGTGGGGCAAATTCAATATTCTTCCTTGGATAAAGAACACATAACGATTCAATGCCTCGGTTAAAAAAGACGAAAGAAACAACTGAAACATGCTAAGCATGGGGTCCATGTCTGATTCAGTGGACACATTGCAAAGACAGAAGCTACCTTGGGCAAATATGGTTCCTTCTCGTCATCAAATGCATTGCGCAAGACCCACTTCTCTATTCTCCCAAGATCACGCCTGATCTGCAGTAAAAAATGTATGGCAAGTAATTAACGTCACAAATTGTCTTCATTGATAATAACAGCTCCAATAGTACTTGTACAAGAGAGCTTTATGATAGAGATGTAATCAGATAGTACAAAATTAATTCAATCACTTAAGAGCTCAAACTTAAGCGAAGACAATTCCCACAATTAGATAACAACAGTTAAGTGACATGAGCTAAAGAATTGAATACCCAAAAAAAGAAAACATGCAAAGGTAAATATTATATTTATCTTATTACCAGAATATTTCTCTTTTGAATGTTCACTACTTTTCCAGAAAATAATAGGACCTAACCTATTGATCACTTACATTTTCTATTTTTTCTATGCAATAAATAGTAAATTGTCCACTGATGAGACACGTTCAACTCAAAAAAAGTAAATAGTGGGGCCAATTCAACATGCTCAAGCTACCAAAATTTTTCATCAAGAATGAAAACTAAAAAAAAAAGTATACCATTTTCCAATCAGGATCCATGCTCATGGCTGTGCTTATAAATTCTTTATCAAGAAAAGGGACACGAGCCTCAACACCCCATGCTGAGGTTGATTTATTGGCCCTCAAACAGTCATATAAGTGAAGAGCTTTAATCTGATATCATCAAAAGAAAATAAATTAGAACAAGTAAAAAAACACTACAGCATGAATAACTGTTCCCATCTATTATCTCAATGTATTGAAAAAAAATGGGGGGGGGGGGGGGGGGGGGCGAGGAGGTATACCTTTCTGCATGTTTCTTCATGAAACTCTTTTTTGTTTGGTGCCTTGTGGAAGTACAAATAACCTCCAAAAATTTCATCAGAACCTTCTCCAGAAAGAACCATTTTCACCCCCAAAGATTTGATTTTCCGGGACATAAGGAACATGGGTGTGCTAGCTCTGATAGTGGTCACATCGTATGTCTCAATGTGGTAAATCACTTCCTCAAGCGCATCTATGCCTTCCTGATATGGAAGGGAACAAAGCACAAACACATTATTTTGGTGGTGAACATTGAAAAAAGGATTTTCAACTGATCCCAAAAAAAAGTAGTTACCTGCACCGTAAAGTGAAACTCATGATGACGAGTTCCAAGGTAGTCGGCTACCTCTCTAGCAGCACCAAGATCGGGAGAACCCTGGATATAGTAAAAGTAACAAACATAAGTCAACAGAAGTATGATTGAATCAAACGGGGTCTAGTTATACAACATTTACTGGGGCAACAAATAAACAACCCATTCTAGAAATTCTTTTCTCAAGACTTTGAAATTTTGGTTATGCGGAAAAAAAAAATTTAATTGACACCATAGACAAGATCCCTTGTTAAATTTTGAAAACACAAGTGCGAGACTGCCTTTGCATGGATGTGCCAAAACCCAAACTGAAAATCAATTCTTCACGCAAAAGAAATAGTTGGGCAATAAAACTGAAAGTAAGTATTTAGATGATACTGAATGGGAACACATGGGAATCTCCAAAAGCAAACAGATAAGACGGAGAAGGCAACAACACTCAGTTTAAAGTCCCATTAAGTCCCCATATCCAAGTAAAATTATGCTGGTAGAGAACAGTTAAAAAATGAAGGCATGTCTTAAGTTAAGATTATGACAATAATCCAGATATGCTGGTAGAGACACTCGGGGGCATGCTCTTTAAACAGCTTCCAACCACTAATTTAAAGTAATTTCATCTTTCAATGATTACATGTAAAAATTTACTAAAATTATATGTCAATAGTAGAGCATTTCATTCGTTCATCAAACAACATATTTGTTATAAAAAATAATTAAATTTTGCAAAGAAATAAACCAACCACAATGTTAAAAAGAATGTAACAGAAAAAACCTATTACCGAGGGCCGAGGGTTACCCTTCGAAGAAAATGTTTTACGATTTCAAGTAAAATATATGCTTAATTCCCTCATTATCTAACCTTCAAGCCAACGCAAAAGGTGTGTAATTGTGACCCCCACTGACGAGCTGCTTCAGAATCAGCCAAATGGCGGCAGGCAACAGCAGCTACTAGTGATGAATCCAATCCTCCAGATAAAAGGACCCCAAAGGGCACATCTGTCATAAGTCTCTTAGTAACAGCCTACACCATAAAAATATAGAGGAAAGCTTAAAATCAGAAAATCTTAGCATATGAGACATTGCATGATTCGTCAATCAAGCAAGACAGCAGGTTTTCATATAAAAGTCCTTGTAAAACAGTAAACATCAAACACTAACAATGGTAGCAATCTCATCACATTAAAACTGAAAAACTACTGTGTTAAATAAAACTCCTCGAAGAAGATGACATAGTATGTTAAACTAATAAGTGTAAGTCCAGAACACGCCTTCTCAAATGCCTTGCGTAGAACCAAAAGATCATATGGACCTGATGGTACCATCTCTGTGTACCACGGAGGGTTATACCATCTTCTCAATCCTCCTAAAAACATTTAAAATCCACCATTTAGTAACGAATCTCATGGATTATAACATTACTCTTCGTGAAAACTGGAAAAAAGTAGAGTAAACCATATGATTCGGGAAAACAAAAGATGCATACCTTCTTTGCTAGAATATATATGCCCAGGAAGAAAAGAAATGAATCTCTCGCAATCATCACTTAGAGCTTTCATTTCAGAAGCAAACCAGATTGATCCTGGCAAGAAGGTAGCAGCCATATATTTTCAGAGATCAATCGACAATCAGTAAAAATGTAAGCAGTAATACGTATAAATGAACACTAATTATCAATTGGAGAGTTTTCTCACTACAACTTGAGGTTGTGAGTCACATATACAATGTGAAATTACATACCATCAAGACCCCATCCCATATATAGTGGGGTGATCCCAATAGCATCCCTGGCTGCAATAAAAGTTTTATTACGAGTATCAAGAAGGACGAAGGAAAACATGCCGTCCAACATGTCCACAAACTCTTCTCCATATTCTTCGTACTGGAAAAGATAAGTATTAAGTTAAGAACAGAACAAACTAATAGCAGGAACGCATAGGTGCATGGAAAAATTATTTCAGTAAGTTCTTGGCTACTAACAAGGTGTGCAATCACTTCACAGTCACTGCCAGTTCGGAACTGATGACCCTTGAGCTTTTCTCTCAATTCCTTGTGGTTGTAGATCTCCCCATTAACCTAGTACATGGTTCAAAATTCAAATTTAACTAAGTTATTAGTTACTAACATAGAGTAAATACAGACAGCACAATCTTAAGATAGAGTATGCCATCTAGGAACCAAAAAATGCTTCTATCAAAAGTCTTAAACAAAACAATATTTAAACGTAATAAACAAGTGAGCCTAATTTAAGATTGCAAAACATATCTCGGTACTAAGGAAAACCTAATAGTTCCTTCATTGAGAAATAAGGGGAGCATCATATCATCAATTATATACACAGTAAAAAGTATTAAAGATTGAAGAACAATTTATAACACATTAAATTTTAAGCAAACCATGTATATGCCCACAAATAAACTTGTATTGGTGGTTCACACTATCATTAAAAATGACAAACGGTATATGGTAAATTTTATCCAGACTCGGTAAAGTGCACAATAAAAAAACAATAGTTCTTGATCAATTCTCACACACTTTGACCAAACTTGATGCTGATTATCAGGTCTTTCTGCCAAATGTTTGAAACAAGCTTAGTTTTTTCTTCAGAAACCAGAAACAAAAGCAATGAAAATTAAACGACATGACGGCATAATTAAATGATATGAGAAAGTATATTTGCAGAAATGGCATCCATTTATCCTTACTGTAACAACGACGGTCTTGTCTTCGTTGTAAAGGGGTTGATCCCCGGAAGTGGGGTCTACAATAGCTAATCTTTGATGAGCAAGATAACAGTTCTCAAAACAATGCAAACCACTCCAATCGGGACCTCTATGGCGCAACCTGCAGTTCCAAACAGATTAAAACCCCACAAATTAATATAAAATAATCCACTGTTTCACTTCAGACGAAGAGGGAAGAGAACAAACAACAAAAGGAATCATAAAACAAATGCGGCGCTTTTATATTGTCAAACATTCATAACGCTTATTTTCCATTGGCATCAATGTCAAAATACCAAGGCGATTACAGAGAAAGAAATGTGAGGAAAATGACCTCCGAGACAATTCGATGATTCGGGAACGCTTAGCCTGAGAGCCGTCGGCGCAGCCTAAAACTGCGAGGATTCCACACATGACCGAAGCTCCCCTGTCCACTCAGAAGCTCAACTCTGAAGAAGGGGATGGAGAATCAAAGGTAAGGCTGCGGAATCGCAGTGGTTTGCCTGCTTTATAAAAGCTTTCGATCCCGGCCGTTGATTCTGACCCAATTCCCACAAGATTCTCTATCCAATTACTGCAATTTAAATTTATGTAATGCTTAGGGTTTCGGCCGTTGATACGAGACCTGGATTCGGGAATTTCAAATTAATATTTTGCCACAGTCACGGGATCTAAACCGGTCAAAATCTTGCAATTGGTGTCAGACTTCAACAGTTGTAGAAATCAGTTAAAAAGGCGATTTAAATTTTTCTATGATACTAAAATGTAAAAAAAGAGAGAGAGAAAAAAAAAGATTTGATCAAGAACAATAATACCAAGGACTTGTCAACCTCAGCTGATTAAGACCATTTTCGATTATGAGAACATCAAGTACAACTGTCCGTCCCATATTTTTTCTTTACAACGATTTGTTGGTGAAATATTGAATCGAAGAATACATTCGGACTTGGGACCTTCTAATTGAATATATATATCTTAACATGTTGATTTATGTTCAATTGACTATTGTTGCTTAGTTGTTGATTGCATTGCTTGCTAAAAAAGAAACATGTCAATTCAACCATAAATCAGTAGATAAAATATCTATTAACATCCTAAAATTTAATGGTTCAATTCTCCATCTTTGCCATGATTAAATAAATAAATATATATATAACAAATTGGGAAGCATTTACAAATCATTGTAATTTTTTTTATGTATGGAACTTTACATATTATTAGGAGATGATAATTTGACTACATCTTAACTACTAAAATACGCTTAAAAATGCAGGATAAATTGTAGCTACTCTAGGTTAGGTTACCTAGAAAATATTATCCAACACGAATGGTTTTTCTTTTCCTTTTTATTTTTTTTTCAAAGGAAAAAGTTATCAACATTAAGTAAGAGTCTTATATAAGCTTGAATACCACGAGTAAAAGTATCACATACACATATATCTTTCTTTTTTTTTTTTTGACGTGAAACATGTTTATTATATCATTAAACTATCGTCACAAATAGGGTATTTAGAGTCCTTATTTGAGACATTATATTATATACTAATTTTCTCTCATAACCAAACATCATTATAAACCATCTCTACGAAATCATCACTTTTAGTATAACATGTGTGGTGGAGGATTGAACTCACAACCTATTCGGATATATGTCAATCACCATTGAGATGTACTCACTTTAATAATCATCACTTTAATCTATTTACATATACACATTTATAAAGACATCTGCGACATCTGCGAGTATATAACCTATAGGATATTTTAGATTTGGGAAATTTAGTTAAAAAAGATGAATGCAAATATATTTGCATAATTGTTTTTAAATATAGCTTCTTTGAGTAATTATGTCATGAGTGATTCTTTTTCTTTTTTTTCTTTTTAACTAAAAATTGTTATGGTTTAACTATAAGGTTATGAACAATAAATTAAAATATGCGTAAATCCCGATCCTTAGCTAATCTGTAGAGATTATTTTGAAAAACAAACTACACACAAATCTATCAGTATATGAGCCTATATTAATAAAAAATAATGATAAACATGTGTAATCTAAATGAAATATCTTATTGTTAGCAAGTTAGAATGACAATACTTTTCATTTAAGTGGGGAAGGGGCAGGAATGAAAAAAAAAAAAAAAAAAAAACTTATGCTCTAATCCTGGAAATACAAAACAATAAATACAAATTGGCAATGAAGCTTGTAAACTATAGAGAAAAGAAAAGGGAAAAAATGGTAGATAGAATCTCTCAATATCTCATGTGCTGAAAAAATTAAAGAATTCCTCGTTAAATAGTCAAAATATAGTTTTTTTTTATATATTTTATATTCATGAGTGTCTGAGTCAAATTTGCGCGTATCTCGAATAATCTTACGTGATAACCGTCTAATTCTACTACATTTAGTTGTAGGTAACTCGTAAGATATTAAATCTCATGTAGATGACCATTATGATGTTTGAACTCATTATCTCTAAGTTAAGCGAATATACTAATAAACTACACATTGACAAGCTACTACAATAAAATAACATAAAAAAGTTCAAAACAACATAATTATTAAGCAATACAAAAATAGAAATTAAATTAAGTAATTTGAGGCTCAATGGGCTTAAGGCTTCAAGTTGGGATGACATCCTCCTTTACGAGGAATCAAATAATGTTTATTTATATGATAGGCACATTATTATTTGGGGATAGTGGAGCTGCCTTTTTTTCAATTCCTGTTTTAAATAAGTTTGTTTATATTTTGTTAACCAAATGGTCAAGTTCAACCTTAATCTATTTTCTTAAGAAATGAAAGTTTATATCACAATTTAATATTTAAAAAAACAAGACATTCAAATTGGAAGTAACTCAAAATCAAAATTAACTCATGCCACTATTATTCAGATGACAATTTTAAATTTAAGGATGTTCATGACGTTAAAAGACTAAAGTTATTGATTTTTGCATCTTGCTCTTTTGTGCATGTTCATCGTAAGATGAATCGGTCCAGTGATATGTTAGAGGCCTCCAAAATTGTATTTCCATGTGTCTTGGTACTCTAACTTTCCCTTTTTAAGCCCGGCAGGAGAAGATGTATCTTCAATTGTTGTCCACATTACTAGTTCCTCTGAAAGAAATTAGAAGTAATTTTATCTTTTAGTATATTATTTTTCTTGGTTGGTTCACTGGAATAATATAAAAAAACTTTCATTCACTTTTTTTCTCTAACAAATTTGGATTCTTCGTCATTATAGAGTGATTAGGGATTAGAGATGATCATGTATTATTAAATCGGAATATGATGGAATACATCTACAACTTCATTTATTATATCCCATCTATTTTTTATTTAAGAGAGTAAAAATGAGGATTTCTAAAAATATCCAATTTTACCTCAAAATAGGAGAAAATATATTGTATCTCACTTGTATAGCCATTATATTATTTTATTTAACTAACATCATTCTCAACTCATTATTTCCCTGCCAAACCACTCATGATTTATTTTTGTCATTTAATAGCATTTAACTCTGTAATCAGACCAAATATCTATAATCAATTTTTTTGAGAAAAAAATATCTATAATCAATTTAAAATACTAATTAGAATGAACACGATCAAATTAGAAATTGAAGCTGTCTTGTCTATAAATTTCTATATGTCATTACTAACTATAACGCATGCCGTTTTTTTTTTTTGGGTAAAGTATATAATCATCCCAAAAGACAAGTTGTAAATTTTCTATTATTTATTTTTATTTTTATTTTTAGTAAAAACGAGTCGTAAACCTTAAGCATGAGGTAAAAACAGCAACTTCCTCTTTATTCGGTTTCGCGGGACAAGGTGTCTTGCGGAGACGACGTCGTAACGACTACCAAATCGGCGTCCCCTCTCGGTTTCCCAATTGAATTCGGAAGAGACTCCGAGAGGTTGCAGTGATGGCGTCGGCGGCGGCAAAGAAAAGGCCCAAAGATGCCGCCATGAGCGCCGATAAAATGAGCGGGAGAATCTTTCTTTACTCCATTTTACTCGCTCTACAGTATGGAGCTCAACCCCTAATCTCCAAGCGATTTACCAGGTACTCTCTCATTTTTTTTTTCTGTCCTTTCAATCTTTGTACTTGTTTGAATTAACATCGGTTCTGGAGAAGGATGAATGAGAAAAGATTTATCTGGAATTTGCACAATCTGTCTGAATTTGAACTCAACCCCTAATGGTTCTTAGCATTTGAAATTCACGTGTTTATGTGTTTTATGTATTCGCTCGTCGGACAAGCAACACGTGTTGAATTTGAGACTCGCTGTTATGATGGATAGTTTTTACAATTTCTGTTGGCGGTATTTTTCACTATGAAACCTGTTGCCAAGGTGTGCGAGCAAAATGATTTACTATCGAGGACGCTGTTAAATGAATTGGGAATTGGTGTTGTGTATAGATTGGTTATGAGGATTCAAGTTGGGGTGACTCAAATTATTAGTTCTGCGCGTGTTTTTGGCTTCTGGAGCTACTCATCGCATTGCAGGATTCGCCATGGATATATTCCATATTAATGTCGATTGGATAAGCGTTGGGATTATGTTAAAATATTTCACGTGTTTGGTAGGCGTACAGGGTCCAGGGAGGATGCATCATGTCCTCGCCTCCTGAAGTTATTTGGGATTCCAATATGAGCTTGTAGCTTTGCTGCTATTGTGGTGTACATATGTGTAACTCTGACCAAATTATACTTTTCTTTCCAGCCGTGCACTGTGTTATCCATGGTTGCCTCATTTCTAAACTACGCGATATTTGTTTCTACTTTCTGATGCTTAGGATTCTGTTCCTACAGTGGTATCATCTTAGTCCTTCATTTCCACCATAAAATTATGAATTTTGACTTATTTTCATGAATTCATATTGCCAATTGTTAACTGTTGTATGCAACTTGCACCCCCCTTTCTTTGTATGATCTGAATTTATCTTGGTTTTTTTTTCTGTCATATAATGGTAATGACTTCTGGCATGTGCATTATGTTAACTCATATGAATCTCCCTGCAGACGAGAAGTTATTGTGACTTCATCCGTCTTAACTTGTGAGATAGTTAAGGTATTACTGTACGACATATTTCTTTTCCATTTCTGTAATATTATTTTTGCTTATTTTATGAAGAGGGTCTACTTTTTGCACTAATATCTTAGTGCATTTTTATATGTTTTGCAGGTCATATGTGCCCTGAGTTTCATGGCCAAAGAAGGTAGTTTAAAGAAAACTTTTAGTGAGTGGACTGTCGTTGGTGCATTGACTGCTTCAGGACTTCCTGCAATTATTTATGCATTACAAAATAGTCTGCTGCAGATAGCTTACAAGAATCTTGATTCTCTAACTTTCTCAATGCTGAACCAAACAAAAATACTCTTTACTGCTGTATGTACGTATTTGTTACTCAGGTATGTCCCAAATGCTTCTTCTGTCCTTTTCATAAATCATAATAGAACATCATGTTTCTTCAGGCTTTCATTACCATAGTTGGAAATTTATTTATTGATAAAATTGACTGATGATTAATTGTTATATGCTGTACTATGAAAGACTTCTTTGCTACCTTAAAATTTTCTTTTGTTGCAATATGTATATTTCCCCTCCTTCGATGTTGTTGTTTTGGAGGGAGGGGATCTGTTGTTCCATAAGATCTGCTATGACAGTGGCCAATGATTTTTGAGGCAATGCATGTCCTAGATTTTCCCATCTCCATTTGTGACTGGGTGCAGTTCATCTAGTGATGTACTGTAACCACTTTTGATTTAAGCTTCAGATCAGAAACTATTTGACATCTTACTCATTTGGGTTTTATGTATAGGCAGAGGCAGTCCGTTCAGCAAATTGGGGCTCTATTTTTGCTGATTGTTGCTGCTGTTCTTCTAAGTATAGGTGAAGGATCTAGTAAGGGTCCTGGTGATGGCAATCCTGATCGAATTTTATTTCATGGGATTATTCCTGTCTTGGTTGCTTCTGTGCTCTCCGGTTTGGCTTCCGCATTGTGTCAATGGGCTTCGCAGGTTTGTGGGGATCTTTTTGTTTATTTAGATATCAACCTCCAAGAAACAATGTTGTTCTTATGTGTTTGCTCTTGTCTAATGAAGTGTTTTCCTTCTATCGCAGGTTAAGAAACACTCATCATACTTGATGACTGTAGAAATGTCTATAGTTGGAATTCTGTGCTTATTTGCTAGTACATATAAGTCTCCTGATGGAGAAGCTATCAGACAGCATGGGTTTTTCTATGGTTGGACTCCTCTCACTATGGTAATTATATATCTCACTGTCATATATGAGGTCTTCTTTGAGTTGGAGACCATTTCTGATTAGTTAATTTCAATGACTCGTTTTGATCTACCACGTTTTTGTGCATGTCATCCTTGCGCAAGGCCATGCTGTATCATTTTGATCTACTATAGTTTACAGTTTTATTTTTTGTCATTTTGTTTCAGATTCCAGTCTTATTCAATGCTCTTGGTGGAATCCTTGTTGGCATAGTTACAAGTAGGGCTGGTGGTGTTCGAAAGGCAAGTTTCACGTTGGTCTTTTTAACCCTTAAGATTGATTTTTAACATAATCTCCAAGGATTCGAACCTCCTTAACACAGTTCAAACTCACCATGAGCATGCTCTAAATTCATGCTGCATAATTTCTCTCTTCCTCCAAGTTCGAAATAAGCTTTTTTTGATTGACTAGGTTTTCACTCAAGATAATGTTAATTAGGGTCTATAACTTGCATGATGCTGCTGCGAGCAAAAAAAACATTCCTCTTTTTTTCCTTCCCCCTTTCTTCTTTTCCTTCAGCATTAGGCAAAATGGACAATCACCCAAGTATTGGGCATGTGAAAGAAAAGTAAAAAGATTGAGTTCAAACCTCATAGTGACCACCCACTCATATAGAATATTAAAATCTTATGAATTTTCAAACGTTATCATCCCATGAGATTAGTTAAGTGTGTGCTAGGCCTGGATACTTACATATATACACAAAAACTGAATGTTAGACAATGGGCCAAAAAAATATTTCAATTTAACTTGATGGTGAGATGCTAATACAATTTTTCTTTTAATGTAAACTTATCTCGGGGAAACTTCGTCATGGTTTCAGGGATTCGTCATTGTGTCAGCACTTATCGTGACAGCATTGCTGCAGTTCATATTTGAAGGCAAACCGCCTTCATTATTTTGCATTGTGGCTCTTCCCCTCGTGGCCAGTAGCATTTCTATATATCAGAAGTACCCCTACAGAGTTAAAAAGAAGGAATCATAGGCTCTGACTTTATATAACCGAGCAAGAGACTTTATCAGTCCAACACAAGGTTGGAATTCGTAGATGGATCATAGAGTTGAAGCTACAGGAATAGCATTATTTTCATATTTTTGTCATCTGATTGATAATTGTACTTAAGAAGTACAATACTTGATTACATTTAAATTCATAGATGTTTGTATCTGGACTTGTGACGAGCTGATATCATGACGTATATGAACATTTCATATTCTTCTGTCTGGGTGAGGATTATAGAAGTGAAGATTGCCTTTACGTTTTAGCAACATACAAATAACAGCCACAGAAATTTAAAAACAATGTCATTTTAATTTTTTTTACAACATAAAAATATATTTTCTACATGTTTTGGAAAATTAGAAACAAAACGAAGAGTTAAGAAATGTGTAATTCTGATTTTTTTTTTTTTTTTTAAGTAACAGACGAGAAATAAGGGATGTTACGACTTGCAGAAACCTATATATTCTTTAAATTTTGAGGGAAATAAAATAGAAACTTTGAAACTCTCAAAATGTAATTAAGGTATTAAACACATTAGGCATTTGAAACTCTCAAAGTGGACGTGAGAGAACCAAATAGTGCGGGTAACGCCATCTGAGCAAATGCAATGTGGGGTCATATTATTTATTAATAAAAGTGCCCAACATTATAGGTCATATAATTTATCAAAAAAGAAAAATTATAGATCTACTTTTTGTGAGATTGAATGTTCAAATCCCTCCCCACATTTATAGTATTAAAAAAATATAATAAAAATTATTGAATTAACTCCCAATAACCATTAAATTTGACCTAATAGAATGTTTAAATTGTAGAAGTAGAAGAAAAGGTTGGAGTAACAAATTTATTTGTATTACTATTGTCATTGGTTTGGGAAATTGCATGGCAAGGAATGCTCAACGGACCGAGGCCGAAAGGGAAGGATGAGGATCAAGTTTGGCGCGTCGAGGGAGTGCAAAGCAAGGAGGATAAAAACGTAACTTGCTTCAACTTTAAAACATTTGACTTTCGGGTCTTCGTCATCGTTGGCGGTTTCTCCTGCGTGCAGGTGCAGGTTCGGCACCCGGAGAGAAAACGAACTTTTAAAAACCTGTAGGCGATACCCAATCCTGATTTTTCTTTCGCCGTTCATTTTCCTTTTCTGAGGTTTCGATCTATTTTCTTGCGCCATCTCCCATTGAATATTCATCATCGCTAGACTCGTATAGCCTTGATGGCGACGGTTTCTCCTCTCGCCAAGTACAAGCTCGTCTTCCTCGGCGATCAATCGGTTGGCAAAACCAGCATTATCACCCGCTTCATGTACGACAAGTTTGATACCACCTATCAGGTCCTCTATCTAATTGCCTTGCGTTTATTTTCTTCGTTTTTTTTTCTCGCCTGTTTTGATGTGGAATTTCTATTAGATTAGGAGTGTTCCTGTGGAAATGATTGTTTTGGCGCATCTCTGTTTCCATGTATATCTGAATCCGGATAGAAATTTATAGGAATTCATTTGGATCTAGATCATGTGGCGTTGTTTCTAATCGTGTTTATATAGGTGGCCACCATGGAAAACGTAGTCGGTTATATTTATGAGTTTCGTCAACGTCTTTTTTGACGACTCGCATATTTCTTTACAGTGATAAATCCTTTTTCTATTTATCAGAACTATTGAACGATTAAGACTAGTATTTGATTTAGCCACATCTGGTGGTGCAGAGTATTCTTTCTTCGTCAATGGAAAAGTTTCATTGTTTATCTGTATAAAAACCTGTGTAGAACAAGGAAAACGAAGGGAAAATTGCTTCTAATAGGGTTGATTCTATGCACTATCAGATTATCTAGCGTTCACTAAATTTTGTAGAGAGAGAGAGAGAGAGAGCTGAGCAAATGGTTGACACCTTAACAAGAAAATGAATTTCAGGGCTAAGTAGTTTGAAACGCCTAAGATCTCAATTCTCTCGGAATGACCAAAATGTGTGATCAGTAGGTTAGCATGCACCGTCAGTAACCTTCATCCTTACTCGGCTTGTGGACCTCCTTTTTTCATGCTGACATGAATTTTAATGCAGGCTACAATTGGAATTGACTTCTTGTCCAAAACAATGTACCTTGAAGATCGAACAATTCGATTGCAGCTTTGGTATGATGTCTTTGTTTCTTTTTTGATCATTTAGTGAAGATTGTATTGCCTATAAGTTTTCGTTTCAGCATCCTGACTGTTAAAGTTACAATTCTGGTTCTTTTCAACATGACGTAGATTTCTGATTCTTTTCAACTCGAAGCATACATCCGTAGAAATAGATCTTATGGAATTGTGAGAAACACAGATGGGACAGCTTCAGTTTTTTCTCTTTTTTCATGCACTGGCTTGGAGAGAAAGTTTATAGTAATTATAAAACATGAAGTCTGCTGCATAAACTTGTCGGGAGAAAGCTGAGTCTGCACATTACTTGTCAATATAAATATGCAAACACGACATTTATGTGTTAATTGATATGCATATGATTTTCTTTTTCTGAAAATCTAATGCCTCTAGTTCCACAGGGATACTGCTGGACAAGAAAGATTTAGAAGTCTCATTCCAAGTTACATAAGAGATTCTTCTGTCGCAGTAGTAGTCTATGATGTATCTAGTTAGTACTCTCTCTCTGTTATCTGTCCGTTTATTGTGTGATGCATCCTAGGTAGATGTAGTTGATATACTAATAACTTTGGTTTAAAACGTTATTATGCAGATAGACAATCATTCTTGAACACTAATAAGTGGATTGAGGAGGTACGAACGGAACGGGGCAGTGATGTGCTAATTGTTCTTGTTGGGAACAAAACTGATCTTGTTGAGAAAAGGTGAGGGGAATGAACTTCTGTAACTTAAAATTGATATTGTTAAACAAAAAGTGAGAAATGAACTGTTCCTATAATTTTAGAAAAGGTGAGGGAACGAACTTCTGTAACTTAAAATTGACATTGTTAAACAAAAAGTGAGAAATTAACTGTTCCTATAATTTTTAGATATATATTAGGATCGGTATTGTATGTGAATATCTTAGTACACTGCAGGGTGGTTGAGTCTAAACTTCTTTGAGGCTGCATTAGGAGCATGAGTTCTGTGCACACTTTTGTATGCGATGATAAGATGGAATTTGAGCTGATCTTTGTTGTTATTTGCCTTTTATTGCAGTATTTTATCTCCAAATTTTGTACACTATATTTTGTATTCAATATATAATCTGACAATTCTTATTGCCCTTCGACTGTCTTCGTGACTAAATCAGGCAAGTTTCAATCGAAGAAGGTGATGCCAAATCTCGTGAGTTTGGAGTCATGTTTATAGAAACTAGTGCCAAAGCTGGATTCAACATCAAGGTAATGTTATCCCATGATTTCTGAAACATAAAAGTACAATAGATTAAAAATCCAAAGTCCAGCCTGTACCTTTTTGTTCTCTATAATACAAACAGGGAGCATTCTCCAAAGAACACATATTTGAATTAGAAATGTGAAAGCAGGAAACTACGCATCCTCGCTAAATTTGCATTAGTTGCTCCTTTTTGGTTGGTTTATGGATGTAGTTTTGACTTGAAACAAATCTTGCAGCCTCTCTTTCGTAAGATTGCTGCAGCGCTGCCGGGGATGGAAACTCTGTCTTCTACAAGGCAGGAGGACATGGTTGACGTAAATTTGAAGCCTGCAGTGAATTCATCCCAGGCGGAACAGCAAGGAGGAGGTTGTGCATGCTAGAGGATATGTAAGTTCAATACATAAAAAATGCTGCAGAATTGAAATAGTAAACGCAATCATTCGCGGGTGAGTTAGTTCAACAAAATTGACATTCGAAATTTTCTAACGATATAATATTTGTAATATTGTATGCCATTAGATTCTTTTTGCGTTCTCGCAGAACAAATCAAGCATCATTTTGTCCTCCCACATGTTGAGATTTGCATTTTGGATTTGTGATGGGTTTCTACAAGTTGACCAACTATATCTAATTTCAGAGTACTTTAAACTGTTCCATTGTTTATAATTTTCAATATTATTCAGAAGAATTCTCTTTGGCTAGGCTGTTCACGTTTCAAATGTTCAGCTGTTGTGACAACAATCCATTGAATCACCACCTACTGTATTCGATGCCGAATTTATGTACTTTTTCCATACTAAAAAAATTCTATAACAGTAGCATAATAACTGAGTAGGGAAAAAGACTGACAAAATATGAATGATATCAGGAGCTTTTGGAATTGAAGAAGGGATCTTATTCCACGAACAAGTTGCTTCTCCTAGGGAGGATTTATTGATATGGATAGAAATGTCAATGTTCGGTAGACATTTTAAAGAAATTATAGAAATCAATAAACTAATTCAAATTCTCTTTCTCAAATAATAATAATAATCCTTTAAAATAATAATAATAATAATAATTCCGTCATTAAAAAAAATCAAATTAATAAATGAAGATTTAAATCTTTACATTCCCCATCGAGGACACATCTGTCAAAATTTGTAATACATTTTGGATTTTTCTTGTCAACATTTCTATGATTTTACAAAATAATATCGATTGTCCTCTTTATATCAATATCATGAAAATATGGAGGAATATTTTAGTCAATGATTAGAACATAATCATCAAACTTAAATCTGGTCGGTCAGAGGCAGCTCGCATTGGTTCATGTCGTGGTTGATCAGAAAAAATTAGGGTCGTTTAATGGGTAAAATTTGAAGGGCATAGATGCTGCTGTCACAGCCCCATGACCAATCTTATATCCCAGATGCTCCCAAGCCACTAGCCAAGCTAATGGACAAAAAAGATGGTAGGAAGCTACAGCCAGATTCATACAAAACCCATAATTTTGTTCTCTGTAGCGATGTGGTGAATAAATTATAGTGAACTGCGTGTGCTTGAAAGTGACATTTTAAAATATTGAAAACCTCCATCCCTTCTCAACCTTATCAATCCAATATACAAAGAACTTCAGAAAAAATAAACATTTCTTCATTATTGTCAAGAAAACTTCATTTTCACTCCTAAAAGACAGAAAAATTATCCACTTATAGTTAGCATCATTGAAGAAAACAAAAACAAGGTAAGCATGAGCTAGCTTTTAAATGTAGAAATGTTATATAGCTTAGCTATTGTGACAGCAAAGAGTTTGGTTGATTGAATGTCAAATTCTCATACACCCGAACAAAAATATGTTTTGTTTTCATATTTGGTGGATATCTTTATAATTTTGATTTTGATATGCTCCAATCATATATAATAAGATCACACTATTATTTGATATATCATATTATTTTAGGAATTTGTATTAGTTTGAACTAATATCAAATTCTTTGGATATTAGTTGCAAATAGTGTAATTTTTTTCACTAAGATATAGTTGAAGGCGATTCTTTTTTTTTTAAATATAAAAATGAAACCTTTAATCTTGTTAAAGACAATCTTCATTAGATAATATGAACTTGGCTTAATGGTCGATTCATTTTCTTTATCTCTGTGTTATTTGTTGTAAAAAAAAAAGGACAATATTTTCCTTTCTCGAGGAAAAATCCCTTTGTTTAACACTAGGGTATATGTGGAGCATCCACCCCATGACCATAACAAAAAAGTGGACAGCACAGACGAACGCCAACACAGAAACCACCTTCGACTCGATGAAAGCTTAGTGCGGTCTTCCGCAGCACAAGAAAATGGCATCAGCAGCTATAAATTCCTAATGTCACCATCTTCCCCTCAATTTTCTCGTTTTCTATTCCATTCTCTCGTCTTGTTCAAGCTTTTCTTTCTCCGCTCAACCTCCACTTCTTTCATCTCTCTTCTTAAAATCCCAACTCTTCTTCCTAATGTTCTTGAACCCATCGATTCTCAAGTCCTTGCCACTGTTTTCAATCCCATTAACCCTCGTTTCGATCTCACCTAACCCTCTGCAATGCAGGGAAAGCACCAGTGTTGGTTCACCCACTTGATCAAATCCGACCCATCTGATGCGATCTTCCTCGGAGGCTTGTTTCTTGAGGACAACCTTCCTCCTTCCTTCATTTCGCTAATCTCTTCTAAATGCTCTTCTGGGTCGGCTTCATTTTCGCCTTCTCACAGTCGTCGCAAGGCTCTCAACTTTCAAATCCTGTGTCGGCGAGGAAGGGGAATTTCCGATGGGGGCGGGTGCGGATTTTTATCAGTGAGCTTGTCTGCAAATGGGAGTGGAGAGAATGGAGAATATATCCAGGACTCGGACGAATATTTGGGACAAAATGGGAATAAAGGTTCGGTGGAGAAGGCTATCCAGCATGACGAGGAGGAAGAAGAGAGGGATCAGAAAGCTGTATTGGGAGGATCTGGTGCTATGAATACGACCAAGCATCTCTGGGCCGGAGCTGTCGCTGCTATGGTCTCAAGGTTTGCCTCCCAATTTCTCATTCTTTACCAATTTGGTTTTCAGGTATGAAATCAATAGCGTAACGTTTCAACATTTCAAACTCAATGATTTATTAGGAAATCACTGTTTCCAGAATGTAACTAATTCGACTAAATGCCATTTGCTGAGAACCAAAAAACATTGATTGGGCCGTCATGAGGAGATTCCCCGTAACTTTTTTTTACGTCTCCAACATTTTGCATATCTATGAATACGTATTTTTACTGTTTCAATCGGGTCGGTATGCAAATGCAAGCTACTCTGCCCTGTCTCAGGATCTTATTATTGCCACCTTTTCCCATAGTTCTTGTACGAAGGTTGTTGTCTGGACTCTGGTTATAATATCATTTCATTTGGTTGCATGGCATGTTCATTCATGGTGTCTTTGCTTTATGATAGAACTTTTGTTGCCCCTCTTGAGAGATTGAAGCTGGAGTACATAGTTCGTGGTGAGCAGAAAAATCTTATTGAACTAATCAAGACCATAGCAGCTTCTCAAGGTCTGAAAGGTTTTTGGAAAGGAAATTTTGTCAACATTCTTCGCACTGCTCCTTTTAAGGCTATCAATTTCTATGCTTATGATACGTACAGAAATCAGTTGATGAGGTGGTCTGGGAATGAGGAAACCACTAATTTTGAGCGGTTTCTTGCCGGTGCTGCTGCCGGGATTACTGCAACCGTGCTATGCATTCCTATGGACACTGTAAGTGGCAATTGCTTGTGTAGTAATTTGACCTTCAGTTTTCCTTTCTGCAGATTGTTACATTTCATAGATTGAAGCTTTTGCATCTTCATAACAGAGTTTTGTAAGTTGTGCTCGTGCTATGCATATCCGTTGTTTTGATCGTTACACGTCCTGGTATCAAATTGTTAGTTATCTGTATTGATTATTGATATTAACGCCAAAGGGTAGTTACGATAATTCAAACTACATAATACAGATTGTTAGCAAATTTGAGAGGATAACTACTCTCCCTTTCACTACGTCACTCACACTAATCAGAAGACACCGAAAACAAATCTATTACTTTCTATTATAGCGCATAAAACCACCCTCTTTGTAGCTAACTCGTGGGGGTAGTATTTTCCTTTTTGCCCTTTGTGGTGTATACTTGTATACTTTAACCATTGGAGGCCTAACATCTTCATGGCCTTTGTTCTGGCAGATCCGGACTAAGATGGTTGCACCAGGCGGGGAAGCCTTGGGTGGTGTCATTGGTGTCTTCCGCCACATGATCCAAACTGAAGGCTTCTTTTCTCTCTACAAGGGTTTAGTACCCTCAATTATAAGCATGGCACCATCAGGTGCAGTTTTTTATGGTGTTTATGATATACTAAAATCAGCTTACCTAAATTCACCAGAAGGAAGGAAAAGAATCCAAAATATGAAAGAAGGTGGTCAGGAGTTGAATGCTTTGGAACAACTAGAATTAGGTACGATGAGAACGCTACTGTATGGAGCCATAGCAGGGGCATGTGCTGAAGCTGCCACATATCCATTTGAAGTTGTGAGGAGGCAGCTCCAAATGCAAGTTAGGGAAACAAAGCTGAGTGCAGTTGCGACTTGTGTCAAGATTGTTAACCAAGGGGGTGTCCCTGCTCTTTATGCAGGCTTAATTCCTAGCTTATTACAGGTGCGCCAATGATTTCTCACAAACAACTCCCTTTTTCCCTTGGAAGTACTCTGTGCAATTAGATGCCTTTAGATACAATAATAGCTCTGGTAGATTATATACGAATATGGTGTCTCAAATGCATCCTGAACTAAGTATTAATTACCAGCTGTGAACTGTGAATATTTGCATCTAACATTCCATTGCATTATGGCTGAACTACCAATGGTCACGACTCTGTCGACCATTACGAAATGTACATTAGATGCATGAATTTCTGACCCTTCCATTCAAGTTTGCACCAGTTTAAGCTATCATATCTGTATTTGAGGGCATCAGATTGTCTTCTAAGGCCCCTTATTATATTATTTGATGAACTAGCTTAAATGAGTTGATTTTAGGACTTGACCTTGATAACTATGAGGAACTCCTAGCTTTCTATGCATGTTTCTAAAATGGTGTCCTTCGTCTGTGAAAGAGATGCAATTAAGTCCTGCAATAACCGCTTCCCGTAAATATTAGAATGTTGCTTTCAGTTCTTTTCTTCGAGACACTCTTTACATCTTTTGTTCTTGGCTTGTGAATAACAATTTCCCTAGAAGAGAAATATAGGATTTGCTTCTGAGCATTTACCCTTCTATCACATTCCTTTGATCCCATCACTTGTTCAGTTTAGCATTAATACATCGGTTGTCCATTGATTCTCGTGATCATTGTCATTTTATGGCCTTAATCTTATAATCTAATCTTATAATATTTTGTTTCCTTGCTTTAGGTTTTACCATCAGCTGCAATAAGCTATCTTGTGTACGAGTTCATGAAGATAGTCCTTGAAGTAGAATCTTCGTGAAGATCTATGATCATTTGAGTTTGGCCTTAGCAGTGGTTCTGAGCAAAGCTTCCACAGGCCATGAAAATAGCATTTTAATTTGTCATTTTATCTTGCTTTTTCAGTTTGGGGCGGCTGAGGCACTGGTGATATTTTTCAAAACAGTGCCCACA
The DNA here is from genome assembly GCF_013281855.1 of Momordica charantia. NCBI lineage: Eukaryota > Viridiplantae > Streptophyta > Magnoliopsida > Cucurbitales > Cucurbitaceae > Momordica > Momordica charantia. The sequence goes on along the minus strand of NW_028275157.1, from coordinate 19,543,593 downwards.
TAAAAGAGTTCCAAGTTCGAATGGAGTGATACAATGTTAATTAGAATGTCAATAAAATAAAACAGTTCAAATGGTATATGGAATTACGATTATTTGTATTACCAATTTGCACTACTCATTTTATTATGTATCCTATCCACAGCCGCAACACAAACAGAGCCAAACTCCACCAACTTTTCCTTTTTTTCCCTCCCCTCTTCTCTTTTAAATTGCTCTTTTAATCTGCCAATTTTTCACTACAATTTATTTTCTCTGCAACTTTTTTCTTTAGAATAAAACGTGCCCTTTAGTTACCATTCTCCGATCATGTAAAGAGCTCGCTCGTGTCTGATTAGTTAGTCGGTAAGACAAGAGCTTCTCAGACAATGATTCAATTGATGATAAAGGAGAACTCTTGGCTAAATAAGTCCTTGCAGGTAGTTTTTATGAGAAGTCTTCCAAAAGTGGGGGCGTGCCTTGCAATTACACGAGTTACATGTTTAATTATCTTTTTTTCCTTTTTCTTTTTCAGTAAAAGTGACTTTTTCATAATTTGTGAGAACTTTTGTGTAGGTATTATCATACTCATTTATTTGATTAATGAGTGACGACTGTGTTTGGAATAATTGAAACAAGTTTATAAAGTATTTATTTACTTTTTTTTTTAGACAAAGTTTATAAAGTATTTAAATTGATGAGTATTTATGGAATAGACTTCCAAATTCACATAATGACGTGGTATCAAACTTGACCAATGCCATATAAAGAAGGCTGTATTGTTTTTTCATATGATATACATACTCAACTAATCAATATCCATCATTTTTAAATAATCATTGATATATTAACCACTTCATGTTTCTAATTTTGATTTGAATATAATCTTTATTGAAGATATATTTTTTAAAAATTCAAAAGCAAATTTTTACTCTATAAATAGAATACTCAATTCTTTTACGAGCACGTCCTAATAACAACATTACAAATAAAATACAGCACAACCTAAAGTAAGGAATAGTTACAGATTTTTAAATTTTAAAAAACTAAATACTAAAAAGAAAAAAAAAACATCAGACTATACGTACTGAATTTAATTATAATTTAACCTTAAAAAGATATATGAATACAAGAATTTGCAAGAAAGTCAAATAAATACAATGACATATAAGTAATATATATAATGTCAAAATTCACACAGTTTCTTCAGTGTCGTTGCATTGCAAATTTAGGTGATGTCATTTCCGATGGCAGTTAGACAATTTAATCTAGAAGGATTCAACAGAAATCTAATTAATTTCCCTTAATCAGTTTGATTAAAAATAGTAATTATTCTTTTTAATTTGTGGAGGATTGCTTCTACATAAATTCAATGATGATTATATTTCCATTCCTAATCCCATTGTGTTGGCATAACGGTTGAGAAAATTTTCACTCTCTTTTGTTAAACAAAACTGAGGTGTAAAAAGGAAGCTCCTTTCATCACCATTGCTCTCATTTTTCAAACATTTTAGGACCTAGTTTTATATTATATTTTCACAATACCTTTACGTTTCTTTTTTTTTTCTTTCCTTTAACGGCTAATTAAAATAATATAACTAAACATTACTAAATGGTGGATTAATTGCACATCCACAACAATAAATTATAAATATAGTAAAAAAAAAAAAAAACAAACTCTTAGCCCAACTTCACTAACAAAAAATATAAAAAATCAATGAGTGATTGACAACTATCACTAGTTTATATCAATAAGGTTTATCCGTGATAAATGTCTATTAATCTAACTAGTGTCTATCAACCACATAAAAGAGTAAAAAGAGATGATGTAAAAATGTAAATAGACACGTGAAAAAATTTTAAAAATTTGTCAGGTTTGCAAAAGGATCATAATCTTGTTTTTGTAAATATGAAATTTGATACACGAGGTATTAATGTGAATTAAGGTAAAATTGTTGTGGTTAAAAACTTAAACCAACAGATCTAAAAATTTATGCTAATAAATTAGAATACATGTTGATATTTTCCATAGATTAGAGTGTATATGCTAATAAATTTCCAACAAATACATTGGTCAACCTTGATTCAGTAGGAAAAACTCTGAAGTATATGATTTAACATTTTTTAATAAAACTTTTAGTAGACTATCACGTGGGATGAAAGTTGAAACCAATTATATACTTGATAATTATATTTAATTTGAAACATAGATTAGAGTGTATTGCATGTTATTATAATGAGGGGAATCCCAGTAGGTTTTTTTTTTTTTTCCAATTTTAAATGATACGTTTAGGGTTGTTGGACTAAAAACATTGAATAACATATAATTAATTAATAGGGTTGAAAGTTTGGTGTGTTGGTTTTTGTAGAATTAGCTAGGGTTTGAGTATTTGGCAGTGAATCTTTGAATTCTTGCTTTAATTTTGAGCAGCAGCCTGTAACGATGACATTATTTACAGTATAATTGACTGTCATTATGATTAATTAGATACTTAAATAAAAAGTAAGAAATTTTCGCATTTGTTTTAGTTATAACATTTAGAATTTCAAATCAAAATCAACGACAAAATGGCTGTGTTTTTTTCCTTCACCCTTAACCTAATACAAGAAGTCTAACACTTGTGTCATTATTTAGCTAATTATGTTGTCTCTCCCACTTGGTTGAATTGATAATGATCATGATTAAGTTTTCAAATGCAAAATAATATGATCTTAATATTTTTGAATAATGGTTTGGAAATTATTCTTCAAAATAGGTCGGAAAATAAAATTACAGCTTAATTAGAAAAATGTCAGTCCTTTTTTTTTTTGTTGCAGGACATGTTTGTAGGAAACAATATTTGGGGGTTGATATATTTTTAATTTTATTAACCACCGTTAAAATTTTTAACGGTAGGAGAGATAAATGCAGAAAATGAGATATTTATTCTATTTTATTTTTCTAAATGAAAAGTTGTCAAATTTTCATTGGTGGGTAATAGTAAAACATGTATGATCAGTCATCTAACATGTAAGTTTTTTTTGTTGGAAAGTTTATTAGATTACAAAGTAAGGGTACTTTATTTTTTTTATTACAACTGTCAAAAAAAATTAATCTATTTCCGAACAAGTTTTGTATTCTACGGTCTGGTCTCTAAAAAAATTTTATAATGTCATAACAAATTTAAACTAAAAAAATTTTACTTTCAAAAATCTCATTTTCATCCTTGAAATTTGACTAATATTTCAAAATATTTTTTAATTGGGGTGGTGATGCAGTTGGGTAGGTTTCATAGTTGAAGAGTACCAGCCTCTCTCATCCCAATTATATTTAAAAAAAAATTTCAAAATATTTTTTTAAATCTAGACAATTAGAACATAAAATTGGGACTTAAAAGTACCAATATTTAATAAAAGAAATTAAAACCCATTTCAAGATTTTATATAATTATTTTTTATTTTCTCTACTTATGATCGATTTAGTGCTTTCATCTTCAAAATATGAAAATGTCTCTCTCTCACAAAACATAAATAAATTCTTAAATTATAACTTTTTTTATGCTAAAAGTATTTTTCAATTTATCTCCGGAAATGATATATATTCAAATCCTTAGAGTGACAAGTTCAAGATCTTTTTACAAACTAATTCCATACCTCGAATATTAATTAGTAGCTTATTGTCCTGCCAATGGTACGAGTATCTAAGTATCTCCACAATAATATAATATTGTCTGTTTTATGTATAACCTTCACGGCTTTGTTTTTTATTTCACACAAAAGATCCCATATCAATAGAGATAATTATCTTATATATCATAGATCATATTCTTCCCTAGTCAATGTGAAATTTTGTTTGCATTCTCTTTACGTATCCAACTACTTATTTTAAGAAATTTGACTGTTTGTCCCACTAAAAAGTTGACTAAAATATATTATCCGAAGAGAGGCTGCATATACCAATTTAATGTGTAGTTTTATGTGGAAAAGTTAACCAAATCAACACTTAAAATTACTTTCATTTAACCTTCCTTACACGAAACCAGAAGAAAAAAAAAGGAATAAAAAAGTTAATTAAAAATGTATAAAATATTCGTCTAGCTGATTAAAATATAATTAAAAGAAAAAAGAGGACCAATGGAATATAATATATATGGGTTTCGATTTTAGTTTTGCATGGAAATAGAAAGGTAAAAAATGATACACGTGGATGGAGAGACAACCAAAGTCCAAATTTAGATGTATTGGGTAGAAACTTATCCCAGCAAGCAAATCAGTTGTTTAGCTGACACTATGACTTTCCTCTCTCTATTTCTCCTCTTAAAACTCTTCACTGTTTCAGCAGTTATGACCAACTTGATTTTTTCTTTAAACACACAAATTAAATATATGGTGCACTTTCATGGTCCACCCGACAAGAAACCCTACTGGAAGAAGCAAAAGCTTATGTACGAGGAAAAAAATTTGATGTTTGGTTTATGATTTTGATGTATAAATCTATGGCTACGGGTCGAACCAGTCGTGTGCTGATTACTGTGTTGTTCAGTTCAGACAAGTTCTAATTATAGGGATTTAAAGTGCTAAACCAGGCGGCATTAATTCTCGGAAAAAAAAAATCTTTGTTTAAATTCTGTAAAAGAGAAAAGGTGTTTTAGAAATATAAGGATTAAGGAAATAATCAACTTGGGTCATCGTTTTTAATTTCTTGCTCTTTGGATCCCGAAAATCTAAAATTTGAGAAACTATTTGGTTTTCTTTCAAAAGTAAATTCTGTGCCGACAAGAAAATGAGGTCAGGGAGTTGGACTCGAGCTAAAATATATAATTAAATTGGGTCTCGTCCCCTCTTCTTTCCTTCTCTTTGACCCCCATTAATTAATTTTGTAAACCCTAAATTGATAGGGTGTTCTGTCATCAATTGTATTGTCATTCTACTGTTATAAGTTAACTTAGAAATGAAAATTAGGATTAAAGTGTGGAGAATTTTTGCTAAATCGTATAAATAAATTGTTCAATTTTTGTAATATATTTGAAAAATGAACATCAAATTCATGGAGAAGAACAAATACGAGGTTAAATAATTGTGTTATTTAGAGTGTGTAGATGAAGAAGAAGAAGAAAGGATTTGCATATTCCATAGTGATTGAGGACAGGGAAGAAAAGGACGAAAAGATCAACAAATGTCATTGACGCCATGGATTTAACTTGGGTGTTCAAGAAATCCATACGTCTTTTAGGTTATCAAAATAGATTTCCAAAACTTTAGATTTGTTCGCTTGATCACCAACTTTTCTCTAACCAGCATCCTCATTCGTCAAAATCTGTCCACATCACTTCTTTATGGAGCTCCTTTTAATAAAGATATATTAAATATTCCCTTATTATTAACTTAAATTAAGCTCTTTGAGTTTAATAACAATTTAATATGACATAATTTTCTTTATTATTATAGGTGTAATTATCGTAGTTGCATATTCCATACTCTTGACTACTTTCAATTGAAATCTTTGTCCGATTTAAACATTAGATTGTGTGTTGGGCTTAGCACTATACAAGTGTGCAGATCTTTTGTGTGTGTAGATTTTCGTCGAAGCATTTGCCATTGAACCCATATGTAAATCATACCTCTTATTTTCAAGTCCGGGTGGTCTTGATCTAGTATAGTCTATAATAATACTAAAATTACGATCAAGACTTAAAGGAAAAAACTTGAACACATCCATGTGATCTAATAAGTTGTTTTTTTGTTTTAATTATTTTATTAAATCTCGATATCTCATATTTTTAGTCTTCCTCTTTTTCTCTCTCCCAATAACATCTCATCTCCATCTTCTCTCTTCTCCAATAACTCCCTTTCATTTTTTTCTTTTATATTTGTATTTTTTTATTCAAATTTTTTTTTCTTTGAGGAAATTTTACTGTATCGGTTCAATACTACTACATATTTGATGTTTCAAGAAATTTTTTTTTCCATTGTTACAAAAAAAAAATAAAATTTCTTTATGTTCTCCTTGCAACAAACCAAACTTGATATGTTTTTCATAGTCTAAAGGTACATACAATAGAAAGTTAGAACTTAAAAGAAAAAATATTTGTTTTTTCGTTGATCTTTTTTTCTCAACATTTTTTAAATATAAAAGTTACAATGAATTGAAAGAAAAAAAGAGGTATTTGTGATTTTCTGAAAATTGAAATAAAAAAATTAAAAAACACAAAGATAAAAAATAGTGAAGCATTGCAAAAGAGAGAAAAATGAAGAAGTGAGAGTACGTAGGAGAGAGAGAAAAAATGGGAGAAGAACAAAAATAAGATATGTAAGATTTATTGAGATTTATCAAGAGACATGTCTCCTAGTAGATGGTGTAGCGGCAAGGATCTTTGACTTTGTGGTATCATCTATTATGAGATCTTGGTTCAAATCTTCTTATTTGGTTACAGTATTGCTCAATCCAAACAACCATAAGCCATTCTAAGAAATTTATGGTACAACATGTTTCCGCCATTTAAAATTATGAAGTTTTAAACTTGTTAGAGAGAGAGAGAGAGAGTAAAGTAACAGTTGGGGAAGATTCTAGAGAGAGAGAGGGTTGACCTTGGATTGTAATATAAATTACTGGTTGATGGGTCGGTAATTGGTTACTTTTAAACTCAATCGATAGGTAGGCTCTTTTCTTACACAAAGCAATAAGCAACCGCGTTTCAACTTTCATCGCCACCAACAAAATCACAAGGAAAACAAAAAAGTATTCTTACACCGTATCTGTAGCAGTTAGTTGAGTTCCGATCTACAAAAGCTCGTATAGAATATAAAATTAATATAATTTCCTCACCTCACCCTTTTCTTTTTCAACTTTTTTCTTTTTATTTTCTTCCGGGTTTACCTTCACCTCAAATATTGAATTTACCACTCTTACACCGATTACATTATTTGAAGACCCCCAAAAAATCGTCAAACTTTTTACCGTAACCCAACAACTTTTAAAATATTAATATGCAAGTACATTAAAAGAGCCCCAGAAGATACCCTACATTGAAATCAACTCTCTCTCATAACATAACTTCGATTTTGTCGTCAACATTTTAAAACACATAATTAATTATTAGTACTTTAATTAAATTATTTAATATTTATTGTTATTAGTTTTGCTAGCTAGCTATATGCCCAAATTTTAGTGGAACTCTGTTTAATATAAACCTGAAAAATTCGTAAGTTGGGCCATGGAGAGATATTATTTACGTAAAAGTTTAAAGGGCAAACTTTCTGTAGCCATGCAAATTAAAAACGAGGTGACGCCCATGAATGGCCCCCTCTCGTTTGCGTGCATGGAATGCCTCCACTCCCTCACCAATCACAACGTGCCATCTGTCCCACTGATGCTGACTTCCACTCAATTGCATTCTCACAGTTAATTAATTAATTAATAATAATCCCTCCATCAACTACTGTTTACATATAGAAAAATTTGGTTTTTTGATCTCCCCATAATTAAATATTTCACAACTAAAATAAATATTAAAACATAGATTTTTATTAGAAAAAATAACGAGCCGGGTGAAGATAAAATTTAGTCTTCATGAAGGAACTAACTATTTTCCTTTAGGACCTGTTTAAGAGGAGATAAGGGCATTGTTGGGGTTTCACACGAGAAGGAAAAATATTTTAATAGTTTTGGTGGCAAATGGGGAAGTAGCACGTCAGCCGCCTTCCATGGGGATGGGGAAGTGGGAACGACGAGTGTATATATAGAAGGGCTTTGGTTAATGGTTGGAATGGAGGAGGCAGCTGAGCCAAAACAAAAACTTTAGTTAAGAAAGAAGAGAAGAAGAGATTGAATCATTTATAGCTAGGAATGGGAAGAAGCCCTTGTTGTGACGAGAGTGGTCTCAAAAAAGGCCCTTGGACCCCTGAGGAAGATCAGAAACTCGTCAAACACATCCAAACTCATGGCCATGGCAGCTGGAGAGCCCTCCCCAAACTCGCCGGTACGCCATTTTCAAACCCCTTTACGCCTCTTTTACTTACCATGAATCGAAATATAAGGAGAGTATTAAATTTAAATTTGATTTGATTGGATTGCAGGGCTGAACAGATGTGGGAAGAGCTGCAGATTGAGGTGGACGAACTACCTAAGGCCAGATATAAAGAGGGGCAAATTTTCTCAAGAAGAAGAGCAAACCATTCTGAATCTCCATTCCGTCCTTGGAAACAAGTAAAATTTTTACCACTTATATGTCTCTTTAGATATTTTAAGTTAATAACTTGTAGTGATGATGATAAGTTTATTATTTTTGAAGGTGGTCAGCAATTGCAAGCCACCTACCGGGACGAACAGACAATGAAATCAAGAATTTCTGGAACACCCACTTGAAGAAAAAGCTAATTCAGATGGGTTTTGATCCGATGACCCACCGTCCTCGAACAGACATATTCTCCAGTTTGCCCCACATCATAGCGCTGGCCAGTCTCAAAGAGCTCATGGAGAATCCCTCGTGGGAAGAACAGGCATTGAGACTGCAAGCAGAAGCCGTTCAAATGGCTAAGTTTCAGTACCTTCAATATCTCCTCCAGCCTCCCGCAGCTTCCTTGAACAACAATCCTTCTGAAATTGAAATCATGAATTTGATCAACTCTCTGTCTTCTCCTCTGTTGGAAAACCCAATAAGTCATAGCAATAATAATAATATTAATCTTGCGGCAGCAACCACTCTCCAACAACTTGGTACTGACTCAATACTCCCATTTTCCCATTTGCCAAGCTTGGAAATTCCCACTAATGTTACGAACAGATACGAAACGGTGCCGTTGAATAATATTCCCAAGGAGATGGTGTGTGGGCAGAGTGATGATGCTGCTAATTCTGATCCTAATTCACCATGGCAGCTGCCTTCTTCTTCCACTGATCCGTCGCCGCCGCCGCCGCCGCACCTGAATATTAACGACCCGATCGCTTCAAATAGCAATAATAATTATGGCGACGCGTGTAGCACTTCAAGCTTTGCCGGATCCTCTGCTTCCATTTGGCCGGACCACCTCCTCCTTGAAGACGTTTTGTTTCATGATATTCCTTCGCTTTAGAATGTGAAAATTATTACATATTCATATATATAATGCTTTAATTAATTAACCATCGTGGTGCTGGTGGAGTATAGTTTATATAAAACAACACCTGAGGATTTATTTTACCATACATACAGATATATATGTGAGAAAGTTCTGTTTATTGTGTATAATTTTTCTCTAGTGTTTTCAGTTCAACAAATGGCAGAGGATTCGGATTGAGCTCCATGTTATTTCTCTGATCAAAACTAAAATTTTCCCATTGTTCAATATCTTGTAGAAATTAACCTTTTCTCTTTTTTTTTTTTTTTTTGCCCATTCTTTTGTCTGTTAGTTTCAAAGTCCCAATTAATCAGTATTTAATCTATACTAATCATTCACCAAACTTAACCTGCAGCAGCTGACCTACTCTTTTAATTAATTAAACGTTGTTAATGGTAAATTTCAGTCTTGGAATTTTTAAATTTTTGCCTATTTTGTATTTATTTTAAATTTTTTTAATAAGTCTGACTATATATACTTAACCCTATGATATTTTAAATTTTAAAAAGATTTTTATTTCTCCCTAAAGTTATAAATTTTAGGTTTTATAGATTCACATGGTGATTGATTATGTTTTTTTTTTAATTATCCAGGAGTCGCGACTCTTTGACTTTATGCCACTATACCTTGGGAGTATGCACACTGTCCTCATACCCGTACATATGTCAGGATTATTGGAGTTTATGTTAGTTTAATGTTATTTTTTCTCAAAAAAGAAAAAAAATTATGTTGGTTTAATGTTTTATTTAAAGAAGAACAATAAAAATTGGATAGCTTTTTGATTCATCATTCATCTTCCGGTTAAGCAACAATAAAAATTGGATAGCTTTTTGATTTTTTGAAAAATAAAAATTAAAAGATATCTATTTTTCTACGTTTCTCTCTCCTACTTATCAAACAATTAATCATGGTCAGAAAAAAAAAAATTGGATAATTGGATAGTAACCAATAACCCAGCAAACATTTTTCTCTAAAGATTGCATACATCAGTGGTTTCAAAAAACATCTAGAAAGCAGACCAGAAATATATGGTACTGCAAAAGTACCTATTCCTTTGGTACTATTCCTTCTCTCCACACCACAATTTTTTATTTGTAAATAATTTTTCAATACTAGTAAACCCGACATCATTTTTAAATGATACCGATGTGGCATGATAAATGATATAGAGATTAAATGAACACCATCTTGAAATTTTAACAACCTATTAAATATATATATATATATATATATATATATATTTTTGTTTTAACTAAGTAGCAATCTTGAAAGTTGGCAAATTTATAATCTAACCTTAATCGAACTCAGAAACAAGCTGAAAACTAGAGGCATCTACGTATATTTCAAAGTTTTAATGGAGTTGATCGAAGAAAAGTACGTAAACAAATAAACCAATCAGAGGTTCAGATGTGACACGCATGCAACTGGTTTTTTTTCCGGGGAGAGTGAGTGAGCTTTTTGACATAGAAACCCAAAGAACCACTTAAGTTGCAGACAAGTGGAGAAGAAGAACAAGAGCGGACTGATCATAATTACGATTCGACCCTTCTATTTCTCTTGGTTGAAAATTATTCGCAACAGCTTTTTAGTTAAATATAATAATTAATATGATTAATTAATATGTAACATGGTCGCAGCTTCTCTTTAACAGAGTTGACCAATGCATTAAGTTTCTAAACCGTGACGTATAAAGGGCTTGCAATGATAAAAGGGAGAGGGACCCCACGTAGTTGGGAAACAAGAGAGTTTGTTCCAGAAAATCTAATTAATGACATGTGTCTCCCATTTTTATAATTAACTTTCTGTTTAGATGTACAGTTAGTTACCATGTTGTTATAATTTAAATTTATATAACTTAAATTATTTAATTATGTAGTTAGTTACCTATTAAAGAGAGGTTCAACTTCTTAAATTCTAATTATTTGAATCTAACTCATGAATTAAACCGATTTTTAATGGATTAATTACCATTATTATCGCATTGAGTATTCTTTGCAAGGAGAAAGAAGGGAGTCTTTTTGTTTTTGTTCTGGTGGAGTAAATAATTGGGAACTGGGATAGAGTCAAAAAGAAAATCGAGGTGGCCAGCCTACTCTTTGACTTTTATATATATTTTTGAAGATCAAGTAAACTGTGTTTTTTCAATAATTAATTTTAAATATTTTTCTTAACCACTTGGTATGTTTTTAAATGATTTTTTAGTAAAAGGAGATTCCAACCTCCAATTTTGCAAAAACTTTTATGAGTGTCTTAGTTAATTGAAGCATGTGGATGTTGGTATGTATTTCTAATAATTCTTTTAATATAATTGTTGCAATTACATATCTCAAATAACTGTATCATTGTGGTGTCTTAAGTATAGAAATTGGATATTTGGTTAAATTTTTTTAAATTTTTTTAATTTAAACAAGTACTAATAAATATTTTATTCTCTAAATTTTAAGTTAATGAGCTTTGGCCATTAACTTAGGATCCTTTTAAGTTTTGGTTATGTTTTTCTTTTTAATATTATTGCCAAACTATTATTTATTATTTTCTGTTAATATTCTTGGGAGGAGGATTCTGTTCTCATTTTCATTCTAATATGCGCTTGGTTTAGTTTCAATGTTGACTTTTCCTTTACCTTTATTTAAAGAAAGATTACTATTTATTGTTTAAAAAAGCTATTGGTTATTTATTAATTTCAGATAAGTTGGGGATTTTAAAATTCGTCTTCCACGCTTAGGTTTAAATGAGTGTCCTTTGAAAGTTTATCTTCTGTTATTTGTATCCATTTTTCCTATTAACAAATAATATTAATTGTATCATTTCGAAGAAAATAATAATAATAAAAATAATATTAGTTGTAAAAAGAGATTTTTTCTAATACTGGCGGAGAGATTCAAACTCATTAACTTTTTCATAAAAAATTTATGTCAATTAAAAGTTAAGTTCACGCTTGAGGATTCATCATAACTACTATAAGAAAAATATAAGAGATAAGTGACCTAAATGCCCTAAATAATTAATCAATTTATTGCTTTAAAAAAGATCTGTACTAATTTTTATTTTTTCTATTTTCTTTATTTTCTTTATTTTTTGGTTGAAAAGATTGATTTTACTGTACTGATTGATTTAGATCAGTTGGTCATAAAGAGACCCAATTTCAACTCTATATATCTAGCTACTGCCTTCTATACTTTAAAGTCTACGGTTATATATATATATAGACATTACATTACAATAATCTAATAATAACTAATACATTTATATGAATACACTTTCTATCCTCTTCCTTGATTGATTTAAGGAGTAAATAAGGGATATGAATGATTATTAATATAACTTATGAGGGGTAAAAGTAAAAATATTTGTCTTTCATGTATTCCTAAACTTGAATTTAATGAATTCGCATTTGTATTTATGTTAGTATGTTACAATCTTTGATATGTAGTCCTCTAATGTCTTTTTCTCATATGCAAACTTCGAAACGCGGGCTAGTCAGCTAGTGCTCAGAATGAGGTTCATGGTACTTTGGTTTCTAACTTATTGAATGATCTTTAGGGACTTCGAATTTGAGCTACTTGTTGAAGTCTTCAGTTATGTAGCTTGATAAAATTCTTGAACTATGTAGCCTGATGAAGTTATTTGATTTTGCATCTTGACAAAAAATTTTGGCTTGTTACTTGACGTAGTCTTCGGCCTATAGTCTGACGAAGAGAAGATCTCAACTGCTGAAGTTTTATAGTCTTGATCGATTTTCCAAGTCTTTAAATCTTCAATTCTTCGAGTCTTTCAAATAGTCTTCATGAAGTCTTGGCTATGAATGATTCTAAATCTGACTCTTATGAGACATGACTTTCTTCTATTTGTAAATTGTCTTAAATGAGTCTTTTTCTTGTGGGCTTACGTACACATTTGAGCAGATTTGAATCCCAATCTGCATTAGGCTTATCTAATTAGCTTGTGTTATTAGACAGTTTATAAGAAAAATTCGTGTCATAATTTAGTTTGTCGATTCTTAAATTAATTTGAAAACAAATTTAAATTTATGATTCGTCAAAATATAATTTTATCATTTATTTAAAATAATGACATAAGAATTCAATAAAATTTATACTTCAACAATTTGACCTGTGGCAACTTAATCATAATTAAACAGACAACATTTTAATGATTTTTTAAAAGGGAAAGTCATAAAGTCTAGTCATTTAAATTCTTTTTACATGCATGTGTAGAAAATTGAATGACAAAGTCCAAATGATATTTTTAATAATGCAACTTCCATTGATTACTTTTTATTTTAAATATTTAAATTATTTAGTTTGGTCATCTGGTACCAATATTTCAAAACTTGTCGATTTTCTAAGGATGTCCACAGAATTATTTTAGAAAACAAATTAAAGGTTTTATACATTAGCATGGAAGAGATTATATTGAACTTTTTTTTTCTTTCTAAATATTCAGTGCTCAATAAAAAAAATATTTAGTAGAACATAAAAATTTGACCTAAAAGAGTGGAAGTTAATCATTTACCATATTTTTATTTTGAGTACATTTACCCACTGAAAATTTTTTTGTCGCATATTGTAGGATAACAAAATTCAGTATTCATTCTTTAATGTGGTGTAATAAAGTCTCTTATTTCTCTCTCAATATTAAAAATGTATTCCAAAAGATATTAAGCGGCAATGTCAATGGTACTTTGGACCTTTCAATAGTGTTAGATTTTTGTTTCTAAAACATAAGTTTGTTGACATTTCTTTCTGTTTTGTAAGTTACTTTTTAAGATCAAGTTTTTAAGAATTTTAGTCCAATTCTTTTTGTTCCCTTTTCCTTTAATCTCTAATTTAATTAGTTAATTTTTTTTTATGATAACAAATATATGTGGTCTTAATTATCTTTTATATATATATATTATTGATAATATTTTAGACAATAAAATTAAAAACATGAATAAATGGTTTGTGAATTGCCTAAATCTGAGTTAAAATAAACAAGTTGTAGAGAAAAGAAGAAAACATTTCTTTTTTCCACAGGCTACTAGATCTAATGCTTCGTTTTGGGAGGACATCACTATACACAGCCTCATCTTGGTCTTCCAAATCTTTTTTTTTTCTTCTGTAATTACTCTATATAGCTATACCATTTCTTGTAATAAGCCTTTTTATAGGTTCTTCTTGATTGTACGTATCTCACCTACCTCTTAATGAAATGATACCTTTTTCTAGAGGAAAAAAAAATAAAAGAAGAAAATATTTCATTTTTATTTATTTCAAAAAATGTGACATTTCTATTTTAGTTTTCATAGGTTTATATTTCCCAACGATTTGAAATTTGATTAGATTTTGAATGAGTGGTTGAGATTGATTAAAGAAAATCTTCAGGTCAATGCATGTATATAAGTTTTGGTATAAGATTTTATCAAAGGGTTAAAGTTGTATTTATTCAGTTTTCTTCTTCTTCTTCTTTTCTTTCTTTTTTTTTTTTTTTGTGAGATGGTTAGTTAAATTTATTGCATGTCTTGAGTTGTATTTATTGTTTTGATTTATTCTTTCATTAAATAGGACCCATATGACTTTTTGGAAAATCATTAATAAGGATTTTATTAAAAAAGAAAAAAGTGCTTATGAGCTGAATATTTTTAAATTAAAAATAAATTATTTTCAAAAATTTTAATTAACCCTATTCACCCGGTAGGGTTTCCATCATCCCACACTTGTTATAAAATAGTATTAAAAAAAATTGTCGCCGGGTATGATTTTAAAAATTGACTCAGAATTAAAAATAATTTTTCAAAAATGTCAAAATAGAACAAGACAAATATTGTTAAATAAGCAACCTATTTAAAAATAAAAATTAACTAAAAATAATATTGTTATTAAATGAGGTCTTATTTATTTTTATTTTTATTTTTATTTTTTACAAAGTATGATTGAGACTGGAAAATATGCTTTAAATTATCAGGTAGCTTTACATTTTACTTCCCCTAATCCTAACTGAGATTTTTCTTTAAAAAAAATTACATTTTTATTTATCAAAATCAAAATGAGATGAAAGAATATTATTGATATTTAAAGGCCATATTTATTTAATATGAATGAAAATGAAGAAAAGATAAAAAATAAGTACACTAATGGAATTGATTTTGTTTATTAATGTTCAAAAATCAATTAAATTAGAGATGAGATCCATTTGTAAGAAGTTTTAAAAAAAACAATATATATATTAATAAAATGAACGTTGGTGATCTACAGGATACCATTAAAATTAAATGAAATTTTCAGGTAAGACAATCTCATTTTCTCTCAAATTAAGAATTTTTTTTATTCGGGTGTTCAACTAGAAGTAAAAATAAAAATCTTTGGTAAATATCGCAGGAGAAGAAAAGGTTTAGAAAATTAAAAGCATTGGAAATGATTAAGATTAATATAATTTTTATATATGTTAAATATTTGAAAACAAAGATACAATATTGGAGATAAAATTCAAGTGCAAGTCAAAATGAAATATTTTCTTCAACGACTTAATTATTATATAAAGCCAAAATTTAAAACCTAATCCACTTCTCATCCTCATGAAACAATACATGGGGACTCACAATGGTTAGTTAAAAGTCCAAAAGGCGCAATTATTGACTTTTGGCTGAAAAATCTACTCTAACGAATGATGGTCCTATTTCCATTTTTTTTTTTACTAGACTAATTATAAATAAATAACAGGATTTTTGGTGGGTGTGACATATTTATAATTTAAATATTTTTAAAAAATATTTTTTCTTAAAATACTTTTTTATTAAAATATTTATGTGTTTAGTTACATTTTTTTTAAAATAATTTAAACCACTGGCATGTTTGGTTGCCCTATGCCTAAAAATAATTCTACCAATAGTCATTTAAGAAGTTAATCCAAATACATCATTATATTTATTATTATTATTATTTTGCAATGGATATACTCTTATATTTTACAGGCATAATGGTCACAATGTACAAACATATGATTTAGTTGGCCATTTCCATGGATATGAGATTTATTTTCGATTGTTTTGTTTTTTTCTAATTTCTATTGTTTATACTCGTATTCAACTTTGTTTTTGTTTTTGTTTTTATTTGTCTTGTTGTGGTCTTTTTTGTCCGTGCCATTGTTACTTTTTTTAATAGCATGTCTCTTTTAATCTTTTTTGCCTTGATATCATATGATCTTGAGATCTTTTTTTTTTTCCTCACAATATATCTAATCTTTGCCAACAATTTTAACTCTGTTACAAGTAGATGATGCATTGAGGTTTAAGATTCCTATACATTAAATGATCGAATAAATATGATACTCTGCGCCTTGTTTCAAAATGAATTATGTGCCTTACTAGTTAAATAAATGCTATGTCAAGATGACATTTGATTTCTGATATGAAATGGAGCCAAATCTAAAGGGGGTAGAAAACAAAATATCTACATATCGTGGGGCAATCTTTTATATTCTAGTTTTATATGGGGATATAAAAAATTATCCCATATAAATTCCGTTTTTCTTGAAATGGTCCCTTGAGAATGTTGAATTGCATGCTGGCCCATGCAGCCTTTGACGTGCTGAGATGCATCCCACTCTAAAAGTCTTAGGGAGTGGCCCATGAGGATCGGCCCATTAGACAAATTTTATTAGGGTAGACTTATTTGTAAAATACTTAAAATAAATATTTTTTTTTCAAAAATTATTTGTTAATATAGTTTTTAACCTATGTCAATCAATCACTTATGGATGAGTATTTTACTTTTTATTATATTTGAAATTATTTTTAAAATTTTTTCTTTAAAGATACAAAATTGTTATTATGATTCTTTTGGCTGCCTTAGTTTCCCATGTTATAAAAAAAATTGGAAAAATAAATTTTACTTTATAACGTTGGTGTGACTCTTCAAATTCTTAAAAAAAATAGTATAAGTATAGTTTTTTTTAGTGTATTTCAATTTTACATAAATTTGATTTGGATTATACTACTTTTATAAAATTTCAAACTTTATCCTACTTTTTAAAATAGAAATTTATTTTATGCTATTCATGCAAATACTTCAATAAAAAAACGCTAACTTTTGAATTATGGTTTTTTTAAAAATAAATGTTTTAAAAAGAGACCATCATAAAAAAAGATATAGGAAAAAAATATAATTTTAGAAATAATTAGTTTGGTATATATTTTCAAACTTTTACTCTTTATAAAATGACTTTTAAAAAATAACTTGAAATAGTAGGTTGTTTTTGAAATAGATGTATATTTTAAGAATATTACCTTGCAATATTTAAATTTACAACGCAAAAATGAAAATTATTGTCTAGCAGTTTAAACCATACCACATGATTGGTTCAAGGAAGGAGCAAAACAAAGAGAAGAAGCAGTTGGTCCCTTTTTGACTTAGTGTTAGAATAAACAATTATATATAAAAAAAAAGTTAAAAATATTTTTAAATTTTCTATTTCATTTGTCTTTTAGTTTTGCTATACTTTTCTCTAATAGGAAAATAAAAAATGGCTCAGCCACTAAATTAGATTATTGGTTCATTATTTACTTTTTGGTACCATATAGAAATGGAGAATTCAACTTCCAATTAATATCTTAACAGTCGAATTACAATAGCATTTCGTTGTCTTTGAAGGGTGGTGCATATTGAAATTGACCTATATAGATACACGTGGCAAGAATCCAAAAAGTTTCAAAAATGGTTTACAGCACTTTCCTCCTGCTGTCCCTCCTCTCTGTCGTTATTTTCACTTGGTTCGTCATCGCATGCGTCATACTCATATCCACTTCCTCCTACCAACTTCGCAGCCAACAAGACGGTGGTCCACTCGCCATCCGCCGCCCATTCCGCCTCCGTCAACCCCGCCGGCCTCCGCAATTCGACTCTTTCCTCATCCCCATAATATTATCTCTCCCTTAAAAGTTAAAACTCTCAGACCAATGCTGATCTTTCAGCAAACAAATCTTTCTGTTTCGTTATCCTAGTTAGTTCGTTCTTACCTTTTTTTTTCTAAAAAGTAAGAATTGTGTGAATTTTAAGGAGATAATATTAGTGTAATCCACCATTATTTTTGCATATAGTTATTAAACACAACTCTATATAAAAAGACTTAAATACTTTTCATTTTGATTCATTTTAAGTCTACGTAATTTTAAAATTTCTATTTTAATACCTATAATTTCAATCTAGTTGAATCGATGTATCCGAATCGATCCAAAGAGACTCTTTCTACAAATAAGAGGATGAACATTGGGCGTGAGATATATGTATGCTCTCACAACGCCTGGTTGTTAATCTCAACCAAATCCTTTGTTAACCTAGACATTGGAACACTGGTGTATGCAGTTCTCTTATATCCGCTAGAGCCTATCGAGGTTGGACTCTAAATTTCTAATGACATGATTATTTTAAATTAAGTGGTAGATTATCTAAATTAAATAATATTTTTGTTTATTGGATAGCTGATGTGGTCTTCTCCTTTCTCTCTCTCATCCCTCCTCCCCTCCTTTCTTCTCCAGCAACAAGCCGCTCACCACCCGTCGTCCATCGTTGCTTGTCGACTGCTTGCTACCCAGACCCACTATGAATTGAATAGACTCAACTAATTTAATTTTATCAATTTTTATTATTTACCCCATAAATAATTAAACTACACAACAATATCTCACAAATTCTTTGGAAATTATTAACCCTAGAGATGTATGTCTCTTAACCCTTTTTGTCGTTGTTGTTTTCTTTAATGTATAACTTAAAATTGTATTTTTTTACATCTTTTTGAATTTTATCAAAGATTTCAGAAATACCTTTGAAAGCAAAATTTGGAAAATAAAATTTTCCAATAAAAATTTTCCAATAAAGCTTCCGTGAACACGTGCGCTAGTTTTACGTGGGCGCTAACGAACTTGGACAAGCACCACACCCCGGTGAGGACGCACGTTCGCAAGTTTGACGTGGCCGCTGACCAAGCAGAAGGGGAAATCGAGAAAATAAGTCCCGTCGTCGTCGCCGTTGCACGTTGCGGTCGCCTTTTCCAACTACATTAATTGAATTATTAACCACTCACCTATTACTTTAATTATTCATTGAATAGAACTCCTAAACAACCAACAAAAGAAAAAGATAAGAAAGAAAAATAAATTATTCACTGAATAATATTATACATAAGGCTGTTAGAATATTTTAAAAGCATATTCTAATAATGAAATATTGACCACATATTAGTATAAGTATATTTTTAGACCATTTAATAAATCGGTGGAAGAGATCTATACTTTAATAGTCCATATACCTTTCAAAGAGTTTGTAGATACGACAATACACTAAACACATTTCATTTTTTCTACTTCCCGCATGATGGAGAGAATTTTGAATTTTGTATAGTGTGTTTGGTTAAGGAAGATTTATCCAACTGTTGAATTCGTTTTCAGTATAACACGAATGAATCTACATTTGATCGCTCTTCATATGTTGTTGATCTTTATAAGCACATAAGCCTCATACCCTATAAGTTAATAAAATTTTCTCCAAAGTTAACATAATTTTACTTTTAGTTCCTTGTTTAAAATTATTATGTTTTTTCAATACAATAATGTGAGATGGAGAGATTTGAACTTGGAGAGACCGAGGAGATGTTTATTTATTTAAAATTTTAAATTTTATAAAATATTTTTTAATTATTAGTCCATTTTAAAAGATTAATGTGGATCTTTGAAAATTATTATTTATATAATTTAGTTAGCTTTTTTATATGGAAAAACCAAGTAAATAGACTGTTTTTTAAACTAAACAAAATAAATATCAAATTTGTCCTTAGCTATCCATTAACGTTAAAGTTCCATTCATTTAATCAATGAGAATGAGGATTAATTGAATTAAAAATTTATAAAATAAAAACAAACTTTTTGACTATCAAGTTTACTAAAAGGAAATTTTGAGAACCGAAAAAAAAAAGTAAAGAGGCATATACCCCGGTAGATTTCATTTATTAATACTAAAAATAAGAATCAATTTAACTCAGGATTCATAAACCAAAGTTGAGATATAAAAACCATTAAAATAATAAAAATATAGGATTCACAAATTTGTGAAAAAATATATATATTTTTCTTCATTCATTAATTTTCATCGAATAGTAAACGCAGGCTAACTTTTGTGATCCGGTTCCACATGGGACCCAGACCCAGTTTTAATCAACAACAGCCCAAATCGATCATCGATCCACGTACCATGAAAACGACGTCATTTTTAAAGTGAGCCCTCAGCCCTTTGGAGCTTGTGGGGCTTCCTTGTCTTTGGGCATTTCCCGAGACGAGTCCAAGTCCAACAGTAAAGTCAAACTCCACTACGATACAATTAAATTCGGCCCCATCGCCGGTTCTCTCCTCGCCATTTCCTGATCCTCTTCCTTCCCCTCACCAATGGAATTCCCCGGCGACCCACTTCAGACCAGCCTCACCGGAGACGGCGACCCGCGCCCTCCCTTGCACAACCTCTCCACGATCCGCTCCAGAATGGATGCCCTCCAAAGCTTCCTATCCGGTCGAATCGAAAGGGAGGTTCGCATCAGCAATCGTGAGATGGATGCCGTGTCCTCTGAAATCGCCACCGCGATCCACCAGATTATTGTTAACGGCGCCGCTCTTCTGGCCTGCGCCCAAGTGAAGACCCCCAACACGCCGGCTTCTACGAGTCAAACACAAACTCATCCGATTCCCGTAACAGGGAAATCAATGGGGGAGCTCAAAATCGAGGCTGTGGATGAGACTGCGAGGCCCGAATCCGAGGAATTCGACTCGGATTGTGAAATCGTGGAGCTGGACGCGGTGGAGTTGCTGGCGGAGCACATCCATTTCTGCGAAATATGCGGGAAGGGGTTCAAGCGGGACGCGAATTTGCGGATGCACATGCGCGCTCACGGGAACCAATTCAAAACCCCAGAGGCTTTGGCGAAGCCGTTGGATGCCGTTGCTGCGGAGAACAGGTGGAAGCGCACGCGATTCTCGTGTCCGTACGACGGTTGTGTGAGGAACAGGACGCACAGGAAATTCAGGCCTCTGAAATCGTTGATTTGCGTCAAGAATCACTTCAAGCGGAGCCACTGCCCCAAGATGTTCTCCTGCAATCGATGCCACAAAAAGAGCTTCTCCGTAATGGCGGACTTGAAGAGCCACTTAAAGCACTGCGGTGAGTCCAAGTGGCGCTGTTCCTGCGGCACCACTTTCTCCCGTAAGGATAAGTTGTTCGGTCACATGGCGCTGTTCGAGGGCCACATGCCGGCGGTGGCGGAGGACGACGACGGGAAGGGCAAAGCCACGGCGGCGACGCCGGAAATGGATGAAGATGGGGAGGGGAATCGGATGGTGTTCAAGGGTGTGGATTTGCCGGACGCCTCAAATGGTTCGGATGATGGATCTTTCGAATTGTTTCTCGATGGGTTTGGTTCGATTGAGAATCACTGTTTACAAGAGGTGCTGGGGTTTCCCGACGATTTCGATTCGGAATCCGAATGGAAATTTTGTGGGTTTTAAGGTTTAATTTGGGGTTGGTGTCTGTTTAGAGATTTGTAGATATGAAATTCTTTGCATAGATTTGTAACTCCATTGGTCTGAATTTGATTCATTTGCTTTTAGTTCTTAACCCGGATTATTAGATTTGTGGATATTGGAACTTGATTGTTGGAAACTTGGAATCAATACTCTTTTGTTATCTTAAAAGAACCTCCTAAGTCCTACGAGACGGTCCTGATGAGGAAATTTGTTATAATAAATTAACAGGTAATGTGGAAGTATAAATTATTTAAACACAAAATGGTTATAGTCGTCGTTGAACATTAAAAACTAAAATTATTGGCTTCAGATGAACTGGCAATAAAACGGGTACTTGCTAAGAAATTTCCTCTGTTCAGAAGTCAGTTTTTTAATACCTTGCTAATAAGGAAAATTGTTATAATTAATCGACAGGTGTTACTTACAGGGGTTCTGACTTGTGAGTGCATTCAAAGTTTCTCTTTGTCGAGTACAGTGGAAAATTCATGGGTATATAGCTTTTTTTTTTTTTTATTATTGTTACGAGGTCTTAATTTTAAGTCAAAAATAAAGATATGAATATTTATTCAAAATAGACCGTAAAAATTATGGTGGTGTAAGCTATTGGAAAATAGAAAAAAAAAAATTTATTACTAAGAAGCACATTCCTTAATTTCCGGCTTTATTCCTTCTTTGCTTTTTTTTCATTTTCATTTTTTACTATGATTATCAACCGGTGGGTATGTTTTTTTTCTTTTTTTTAGTATAAGTGGAGTGTGAATTTAATTCACTCTTTTTTTATCAGAGATAGATGTCAAACTAGTTAAACTATGATTAGATTGACAACTACAAAGGAAAGTACGAGAGATTGGAAATCTTAAATTTTTATTATTTTATTTTTTTTACGACAATCTTAAATTTTTATTAGTGATGCCTATATTAATTAAGTTCATTAAGTAGCTCACTTTTTAATAAAAATGTCTAACTTTTTTTAAAGCTTTTCCATGAAGCATGCGATTGTGTAAGTGGGACAAAGTCTACTTGAATGACTCAAGTGCAAAGATTGATTTTTACCATTAAGTGAGTTGAGTTTGACCAAAGTAGTCTTAATTTCTTTAAATGAATTTAAAATTTAAATAAGTGGTAAGGATTAATTAATATACTCTATTAACAGAAGTTCCATTTTCTAAAGATTTGTTACTAGTTATAAGAGATAAAAACTATTTTTGTGAATTGTGATATTTTTTAAGTTACATTTGAAAACTCTTTTAACTTGTATGGGTTAGAAGGCTAACAAAAGCAATAATCTAAGATCATGCATATTGAATTATTAGAAGAACATATACGAAGAAAGGATCAAATCTGAATTCAATAATGTTATTAAATTTAGTACTGAAATGTTGAATTTGATCTTCCTCAACTACACACAAACCACTTGTTGGAATGTTGAATCCAATCTTATTATTAAATTCAGCAATACCTAAGTATTGAATTAGATTTTCCTAAGCTAAATACACCAAAACTCAAAACTCTCTACGCCTAATGGAAATGGGAGAACTAAAACATGTTTAGCTTATTTAAATTATAAACTCTTCCATAGATTCACATTAAGCCTAGTAAGAGTAAATGGTATCCATCTAAATAAACTTCATATTCATTGATTTCAATAATGGATTAATTACTCATAGATTACTTTTGTTGGCCCATTAAATAGTCCAACAATACAATTGAGGGCAAAATACATTTTTGGTCCCTGAAGTTTGAGGTAGGTGTCTACTTGGTTCCTCAAAGTTTCAAAATGAACACTTTTGGTCCCTGATGTTTGAGGTAGGTGTCTAATTTATCCCTGAAGTTTCAAAATGAATATTTTTAGTTTTTGAGGTTTAAAGTAGATGTTAACTTGGTCCCTGAAGTTTTAAAATAAACACTTTTGGTCTCTGAAGTTTGAGAAATAGTTTTAAATGGTCATTGATTTTTTTTTTTACTGTTAAACAACTAATATTAAAATAATTGCAATTAAATTTTTTTATTGTAGTTGTCGAGGTGACAAATTATATTAATTAAATAATATATGTGTAGGTGATGATGCTTTCTCCCTCATCTCCTCATCTTTTCCTCTCTCTTTCTCTTACCCTCTTCTGACTACCACCACGTCTTTGCCGCCACCGTCCGCCGTTCATATCGAACATATATCATTTAATTAATATAATTTGTCACATCAGCAACTACAATAAACAATTTAATTGTAATTTGTCACGTAGTTATAATATTAGTTAATTAACAGTAAAAAAAATCAGGGACCATTTAGAACTATTTCTCAAACTTCAAGGACCAAAAGTGTTTATTTTGAAACCTCAGACCAAGTTGATACCTACTTTAAACCTCAAGACTAAAAGTGTTCATTTTTAAACTTCAGGGACCAATTAGACACCTACCTCAAACATGAGACCAAAAATGTTCATTTTGAAACTTCAGGAACCAAATAGATACCTACCTCAAACCTCAGGAACCAAAAATGTATTTTGCCGTACAATCTATTAGTATATGTGTAGATCACACCTTTTATTATTAGAATATACAAATTCTAACAGTAGTGCCCCTTGTTTAGTTAATTGAATTTGTGGACAACTGCATGTTTTCACGTTTGAATTTGGACATGACTATATATTGAATTTTATAAGATGGTATCAATAGCCAATGAAACTTAGAACCTGGCTTTTTTTACCGAATGACCTGATATATTTAGTGAAATGAAATTTGTTCACCCCTTGAAATTAAGTACTTTATCTTCTTTTAAGCTTACCCGTTCTCTGTGCTCGTGTGTTGAGTCAATTATTCTCTCACGTACGAGTGACATAAATAAAATAATAGGAAATTTATTTTACAAAAAGGAGACAGATTTTATTTTTCCTATTTTAGGTCATCCAATAATAAAATAAAACCCTCACCCCTCTGGAACAATTACTTCAATAATGTCACAAAAGTGATTATTTATATCCTTAAGAAAAATAGGGAAATAACTAAAATACTAATTAACAAATTAACTAAAACAATGGACTAAAATCAATAACTTTAACTAGACTAATTATCTAATATCTCTCTCTTATAATTCACTATTTGTGGACAGTTCTTTTAATTTGATTAATTTCAAGTTTAAAATTTAACTCAATAAAATTGAGAGCTTATAAACGTTCATTTTGATTCATTGGACTAAATATGCATAGGTAAAACGATGAAAACTAAAATCAAATTGACCTAACAGACTTACGTGAAGAATAGATATATTTGAAAGTAGCTAGGTTATTGGAATAAATAATCGGAACATTTAACTTGGTCCAAGTAACTACAACTAGTGAAGCCTTGATGAAGAAATTTTCACGAGGATCACAAGCATGCAAGCCAAGCAGGAAAGATAGTTTCTAAGTTGATCTTCCACTGAATTCAATTCAAAGCCAACAAGATCTCATCATCTATATCGCTCCGCTACCTAGCTGATGTCGTAAAAAGATAGATTCAGATCTTTTAATTACCGCTTGTGATTTTTGTGAAAACCGTGAACTTTTCAGAAGCTCCCCCCCAGGCCCAGGCCCCACCCACATATAAAAATCCCCATTCCGGCTATCTTCACAAGATCACCAAAACCAAGATCTTTTAATTAGAACTTGGAAGCAACAAAGAGGGGAGAAGAAAAAAAATGACAGTCTCTTTGGAAGCTCTGGCGATGGCTGGGATGGACTCCGGCAATTGGGGCGTGGATTTTGACGAATGGGAAACCCAAGATTCGGACCAGTACCCTCCGCCGTATCTACTCGCCGAAGGGCCAGACAATGAAGCAGAGGAACCAAACTGGGTCGATAAATTTGGCGCCTTCCCGAGCCACCGTCGCAAAGTCGGCGGCGGCGGCGTCGATGGTGGTGAATGTGATGATGGCAGTTTTGTCGACATCATCGGTGCCGGTTCCGACTCATCTGAATGTGAGTGTCGGTGTAGCCTGAGGAGATAATTAATTACTTACTTGTGTGTGTAAAGTTTAAATTTTTATTAATTCTCTTTTTGTGCCTCCGATAAAGGACTTGTTATCTTCTCGATAAGTAAAAAATAGCTTTTTTTTGGGGATGTGGTTTAATTTGAGTGAAGATGTGGGAAGAAATCCCAGTCCATGTTGTTCATACAATCATGTTTATATCGTTATCATCTTACCTCGATGACTTTTAATGTAAATTATGCAAAAAATAAAAAATAAAAAAAGGGAGGGTCTCTTATTAATGAAGTTAACTTTCTAAAATATTAATGAAATTATCTTATATATTGTTCAATATAATATAAATTGAATTTTTTGAGAGACGTATAATATAAATGAATTGATAATGAGGTTAACTTAAAAAAAAAAACAAATAATTTCATTAATAGAAGTATAACACACAAAAAAAAAGTAAGAAAAGCACTTGTTTAATATATTCCAAATATTCAAACGATAAATTTATTGTTTTGCATGTTGTTTTGATTATCCAATTCAATTGTCTTCGAGATTAAATTTGAGTGTTAGGATTGAATTCGTCCGAAAATTTTAAGGTGATTTCACTCTAACAAATTGTTAATTAAAAATTTAAAATAGTTTCTTTTAACCCTTTGAATCAAAATGAATCTAAATTCTTTTTAGAAATAACAATTTTGTTCTAATATGTAGAAGGGCGTATTTGAATTCAACTTAATGCTACAACGACCAGTTGAACTATGCTCGATTTGGCTACAACATATTTTTGTTATTAAAAAGAACAATCATTTGTCTAATTCTTTTTTTTAAAGATAGAGACTAATTAATAATGATGAAATACATAGAACAAAAAAGATGTAATGGATTCTCTTGAAGTTTGTCCCACATCGCTTAGGGTGTGAAGAAGAGACGTACAAATGGCCTATAAAAGGAAATGGACGGGCTGCATTAGAACATACTTACCTGGACGGGGTTTTTGGGTGATCAGTGAGGCCCATGGCCTAGATTGGTGACCTCCATTGCACTTCGGAGGGGTGCCCGCCTAAGGTCTGCCCAATGCGGCAGAGCCTACGTCATAATTTGTGGCAGCGGGGGCCTGCGTTCGCGCGGCCCCTCCCCAAATTTCACTCTAAGCTTTTACCTACGTAACATCCCAACAGTTGGAGGAGTTTCAATTCTGAGACACCGGCGTGAACATTCAACGGGTTAGCTATGAGAAACTTTGGCTCTTTTCCGCCGGTAATTCTGCTGTTGGTTCTTCTTTAGTATATATGCTTCTAAATGTGGTCATACAGGAAGTGCATCTCTTCTGTTCGATGAAATTACGCTTACAAATGTAGTTGCTTGGATTGCGCTTATAGTTTGGCACGTCTATAATAATGAGAGTGAGAAGGGTTTGAAATGCTTGTTTGAGATAAATTGTAGGACATTAGGAAGCGGGTTTCAATCTTGTGTTGATCTGGATGCTTTAGTAGAGGGCAGATGTGTTTACATGGTTTGGCTCTAAAAGTTGGAATTCTGTGTTTTGGAGTCGTTAAGTCTTCTATTCTCTCTATGTATTCGAGGTGCGGGTCACTTTAATAGGCCTACCGTTGCTTTTGTAAAGTAAACAAAAAAGACCTTATCTCCTGGACATCAATTATATATTGCACTTCACACTAAATTTGGGTTAATGACTGAATGTCTGAGTTTATTTTGGGAAATGCAGGGTGATGAAATCATCCCAGATGAAATTGCTATCAGTTATGTATGGTTCTGAGTTTTTGTAATTCTGATAGAACCTCTAAAGGCAAAGCCTTTCGTGGTTGGATATTCTGAGACAATGTTATGCGATGAGTCAAATAACTCACCATGCACTATTCTCAATTTTGAACTCTTAAGACACAAGATCTTCCATAGTTTCCACAAAAATAGCAAAGAAGATTTGATTTGATCAGTTTAGGTTCTGTAATTTCTTCATGTAGTTCACAAGTTGGAGTAGTCAATATTGGTCGCTCCGTTCACTGTCATGCGATTAAAAACTCTATAATTGAAAATGTATCAATAGCTAACACACTCCTTGACATGTCCAGGGAAAAGTGGTAATTTAACCACCGAATGGAGGATATTTCGTAGGACACAAACAAACGGATATTATCTCATGGAATACATTGATCTCATCCTACAAGCAAAGTTGGCATCCTGCTGAAGCCATTGTCTTATTGATATGTATGCAAAATGTGGAGAGCTCGAGACATCAAGAAAATTGTTCAACTCAATGCAAGAGAGAGATGTTATGACATATCTATTTATGGGATGCATGGACATGCAGAATCTGCAATTGAGATCTTCGAACTAATGGAGTAGTCAAATGTCAAACCAAATTCGCCAACTTCTTTCTCTTCTCTCAGCTTGTAATCATACAGGCTTGTAAACTGAATCAATTTGGAAGTTGGGCGTTAAGAAAATTGTTTTGTGTTTCATTTCTTTTGAATGCATATATGCATACTTGTTGCTGTTGGCCTAATAGATTTTTAGTCACCTTTCTGGTGTAGAAACAATGTCTTTCTTTTTAAATAAAAATTGATTAGTTTGATATTTTATTTGAATAATGTTTCTCCATATTGGAAATTGATCGCTATCATTAGTAGCTACTTGAATGTTTGACATGAAGACATAACTTGTGAAGATGGACAACCAAAAAGCAGAAAAAATCTTGCAGTGCAGAATTTGAATTCTTCGATCTAGATGGATGACTTTCTTTATTCAAGTCAATTTTCAAGTTTGTATACTTGGGATTTGTTTTCTCTTTTAAATAAATGGATGGTGTTTTTCAGTTCAAAAACACTAAAATTAAACATTTTAATATATCTAGCGTAAAGAGCAGCAGAAAATGAACAGAAAGGGCATGCAAATAGTCAAAGTCAAACATTTTGACCTGGAAACTTCATTTCTTCATTTTTAACTGTTTGGTTTAGATATTTATTTATTATGCATAATGTCAACTATCACATGTTGGCATTAGTATAAGACTGCAGAGTGCGAAGTCGAGTTTTAAGTTATATTATTCTATAAATTTGATGATTTTTTAGGCTTCAAACTAGTTTTACAAATTAAATTACATATTTATAAATTCATCTATATTTTCCAACTCATTCTTATACAAATTTAACCTTCTCGGTATAAATACATGTTTGTTAAAACTACAAGTCAGATATCTTTGGAGAAGATTGGTGAGGTGACCACTCACTTTAATTTTTCAACTAATGACATTATTAATATGAAATAAGATTTTCTTTTGTTTTTTTTTTTTGAAGAAAGTATAAAATAAGATTTAAATAAAGGTGCATATTTATTTGATATAATTTGTAAATAAAAAAACAAACTCTTTGAACAACGTCAAATATGCAGAGAAGAAGAGTATTTTAATCAGATCGGCCACTTCATTGAATACAAAATTAGAGCGCACCAATATGTTATCAATATTTTAATATTCAGTCCCTCATTTTGCTTGTACATTTTTTATCAAATAAAACAAAAATTTCCTATACAAAGTTAAAATTTTCTCTCAAAATGGCGGATTTTTATTTATTATTATTTTTTTCAAGTTGAGTTTTTGATTGAGAATATACAAAATAGGTTTTTAACAAATTTTTTATTTTTTTTTAAAAGTCAGGTTTTTAACGAGTCTAATGGGTGTTTTAAATAAAATTCTAAAATACAATGGGTGTGATTTTTGTCCTTTCGTAAGCACTAAACTAGTGTTATAAAATTGCTGCCGTCTCCAACTCATCCCTGGCGTCTTCCCAAATTTCCATATCAGTTGACGTCTTCACAGAGTAACCGTCCTCTGGTTTTTCCGCTTATAACCACCACCACCCTTCACCTCCATTTCCCATAATCATTTTCAAGATTCCAACTTGATTCTGTTCTTCAACAGGGTTTTTTTTTTTTCGATTCAAGTTTCAAAATGGTCCGGTGTTGTTTAAGCTACGGATCTATCATGGAGGCGTGGTACCGCTCCTATTTCTCCAGAGTGGGTCTCAAATCCGCCACCACAGATCTCGGCGACGGCACCGTCATGCACTGCTGGATCCCCAAAACCCCCAAAGAAACTAACCCCAATTTGGTTCTGATCCACGGCATGGGAGCAAACGCAATGTGGCAGTGGAACAAGTTCGTCCGCCCACTCATCGCCCACTTCAACATCTACGTCCCGGACTTGGTCTTCTTTGGGGAATCCTACACCGCCCTTTCTGATCGCTCCGAGGCATTTCAGGCCCGCTGCGTAATGGGGGTTTTGGATGCGCATGGTGTACGGACTACAAACGCTGTGGGGATTAGCTATGGTGGGTTTGTGGCGTATAGCATGGCGGCGCAGTTTCCTGATAGAATGGAGAAGTTGGTGCTTTGTTGTACTGGGGTTTGCTTGGAAGATAAAGATATGGAAGATGGGATGTTTCAGGTGAAGTCAGTGGAGGAGGCCGTGAGCGTATTGCTTCCTCAAACGCCGGAGAAGTTGAAGGAAATGATACGTATTGCGTTTTTTAAGCCTATTAGAATTGGGCCCTCTTGCTTGGTTAACGATCTTATCGATGTGAGTACTTCTTCTTCATTTCAATTTGTTTCGTTTACTTGTCTTCTCAAATAAAAATTGATGAAATTGAGTGCTGTAGTTCGCTCAGCTTTGGAAAATTTCCTCCTCTGCGCTTTTCTAACTGCAATAAGGAGTCCAGTTTAAAAAAGAAGTTGTTACTTTTTTTTAATGATCAACATTGTGGTAGAACATATACAGATTGGTGATTGAAATTAAAGTTATGGGTAATGAGCAAAATTCTCAAAAGATTACGACTATGGCAACTTTAGTTACTTATGTTGAAGTCAAATATATGCTGGATACTGGCAGGAAATCATTATAGAGAACGAGAGAGGAATAAGTCAACATTCCGATCTGTCTGAGACAGTACTGTGGTTTTGTTTTCATGTTCTTCTTGACCTTTGTTTCTCTTTGGTTTGCCCCAAAGAATGTATGTGATGAGGAGTCTTGATTTCCTTTTGAGATGCCATGTGTAAGTCATAAAAGCAGGAACTCAAAAGTATGAGCACTTTACAGTTTACACTTTGTCTTGGCAATGACATGTGAACTGTGCAGGGCCTTGCTTCCTTCAACCCGAGGAAGCGATCGCCATACACATGAAGACCTTTACTTAATATCTCATCTTTGCCTAGTCAAATAATAGAAGATAGTAGTATTAGGTGATAAAAATATGAACCTGTGCTGAACGAGATTGCAGAAAGTATCACAAAGATATAGATTTGACATAACCTACAGTTTCTCAGTTTTCTGCATTTTCCTTTTCCAATCTGTTTGATTCTTTGACCCGCATTTGACATTGTTTCTACCTTATTTCTACACATTGTTCTTACCTCTTGTGAATGAGTTCCTACCAAATAGCTTAATGACATTTGGTCCTACTGCAGTCACTGTGTACCGAGTACCGTGAGCAAAAGAAGGAACTGATTCAAGCATTACACAAGGGAAGGAAATTCTCTAATCTTCCCAAGATTACTCAGGTTTGTATAATTATAGAAGATTTTAGAGTTTGGGTTCTTTTTAAAATGTTGCTCAACTCTTCTCATTGGAGGAATGACAATTGGACGCAGCCTACACTTATAATGTGGGGAGAGAATGACTTGGTATTCCCCATGGAATTGGCACACAGACTAAAAAGGTGCATTTCATGAACTTAATCCAGTTTCATACCATTGCTTAATTATCTTATTTTCACTTTGATTCGCGAAGAAGATTTCTCCGCAATCGCCTTATAATTGTTGTCTTCATTGCTCTATCCCGAGTCTTTCAAGTTGAGGATTGAAATCAGTTGCTTTTCCTTTCTATTTTGTGTCTTTTGGATCATCTCTTCATTTCTGCTATGAATTTACAGCCACATAGGTGATGGTGCGGAACTGGTGGTTATAGAGAAAGCAGGACATGCTTTAA
This sequence comes from Momordica charantia, assembly GCF_013281855.1. Classification (NCBI taxonomy): domain Eukaryota; kingdom Viridiplantae; phylum Streptophyta; class Magnoliopsida; order Cucurbitales; family Cucurbitaceae; genus Momordica; species Momordica charantia. The sequence goes on along the minus strand of NW_028275157.1, from coordinate 19,512,048 downwards.
ATGTAGAGAAGCCCAGGGAGATGAAGAAGCTTATCCAGTGTTTCCTGGTTGGTGCTCCCCCTCCATCCATGGCAAAAAGACACCACGAAAATGGCCTCAAATCTGAGTGACAAAATTTGTATAGAAATTGAAAATGACATCTTTCCCAGAGCTCCCAATTTCCCTGCTTCATGGTGGCGTTCAGCTGCCTCTGCTTTTATGTTATGAAATTGATGTATATTTCCAACTTGTAATTAATGTAAAGTAATGGAATTCTATAATAGTGATAATGTGAGGTACTGAGTCAAGATTCTAGTGTTGTTTACGAAAATAACATTACTTTTCAGGCATGGATTGATATCGTTAGTGGTACCAAATAAATATTGAAAATATTATGACTGTCCTGTCCCTTTATTTGATTATTATTATTATTTTGTTTGCAATGATTTGAATTTGAATATTATTTTTTTTTGGAACAAATATAAATCTTAAATTAAGAGGACTTTGTCGGCTAAGTTATCATTAGTGTGTTTTATCTAATACTCATGACAACGCTTCACAGTTTACTTACCTCAATTGTAATTAATGAATAAAACTTTGATTCTCTTTGATAGTGTTTACCAAATATAATTAAATAGTAGGACTCACCTCAAACTTTATAATCTCATTACACTACTACAATCCCATCAATCTCATTCACATCCTTTATTCCGTGGATCTCACGTGTGTGTATTGTAATTTATGTATCACTTTTACCCTTTCTCTCTTATTGTGAATTAGATCCATATAATTTTTAATTAATTTTTTTATACTTTTATAATTTATTCTCATTTATATTCCAATTTTTATTAATTGATGTGATTTTATTATATAATATGATAAATTAATATTAATTAATATCAATAAATTTTTTAAATAGATATTATTATTTTAAATATTAGAATAATAAAACTTAATAATATCTTATATTAAAGTTTGGTTGTTCTAATAAAAAATATTTTATTAATATGTAATTTTATTTTAATTATTCATTATGTATTAATATTAGATAAATTATTATAATAAAATATTTTCTATCATATTATTAAGATTTATTATTATTATTATTATTATTATTATTATTATTATTATTATTATTATTTAAAAAAGATTAGCACAATAATATATTTATAATTAACTAAAAATGAGAAAGAGATATATTAGTAAAACAACAGTCATGGAGTAACATTACGGTGATCAACTTGGGGGAATGAAATAGTTGTTTGTAGAATCAGATTTGGAGCAAAGAAAAGAAAAAGAAATAAAATAAACACGAAAACCCAAAAAGGAAAAGAAAATCCGACCTGCCGGATTCGAACCAGCGACCTAAGGATACCAGTCAGGATAATCCCACTACAGTCCTCCGCTCTACCAACTGAGCTAAGGTCGGATTATGAATATAAAGCACCACAAATATAACTAGACCAAATATTTAAAGTTTCCAAAAAATAAAAAATAATTAAATAAATAACTCATTCTAAAAGGAACAAAATATAATATGTTTATAAAATAATCTCAACTTATGGTATCAGGTTTGTGGGAAACTTACCTGCGTTTATCTTTATGGGTTTCTAATTTTTCTCTTCGGCTCTCCAAAGTTGTGCAACAGAAAGAGGATAATTATTTTATTGGAGCCCACCTGGCTTGACAATATTTCTTAACGAAAGTTTTAATTTCAAAAATGGAAAAAAAAAAAGAAAAAGAAAAGGTCTATAAAAATTTTCCGTTGGAAGATTTTGAATGGAAATCATGTTGTCAATGTTGATTTTTATAATACTCTTCAAACTTCAATTTCATTACATATCTATACTATACTAAAAAGGAAGCATCTTTAAAAAACATTTTTAGACTATTTTACCCTTTACATTTTTAATGAATTACAAACATGTTATTTACTGCCTTTAAATAAAACCTTGAAATTCGAAATCCTGCCTTTAGGTTTTTACGTTGGAATTTTAAACATTTTTTTTTCACTGTAATGATTATAAAATTTAATTATAATTATAAAAGATGATATGGCATTCAATTAATTTGCAACCGAATGCCGATTGAATTTTTTTGGTTCACCGTTTCAATATTGCTAATTATTAGGGAAGGGTTACAAATTTAATTGTTATAATATTGATCAATAAAATAAAATCTCTCTATTCAAATTCCATTGAATAAAAAATAATTATAAATATTGGACACACATAATTCACTTGTGCTAACACGGAGAATAAAAAAACACTTCACCACCATGGATTCTTGCACTGACAAAAACTAAAGTGAAGAAATGGCTGATGGAGAGTGTCCAGCCTGCGCCGCCATTACTGGAAGACAAGCATCAGGTTTTTTCCTTTTTTTTTTTCTAACTGATTTTGCTTTTCTAATGATTTAATTCTCATAGGAATAGTAATTTACTAATATCTCTGTATATAGAGATCAAAATAAGAGGTTAAACAATCAAATGTTTTATATATTAATAAATAAAATTTATGAAAAATGAGACTGACTTTTTTCCATTATTTTTTATGTGACAATGTCAACCTGGGATGAAATGAATTAGAAGAATACTTGATTGTCATTTTACATTGATTATTGGTCGTCAACTTAAGCATAGCTATATTGGTTAAAATATATATTATCGAATAATATACCGTTTGAAGTCAAATTCTCATCCATATTAAATAAAACAAAAGAAATTTTATCGTTTACAAATTGTAATGTTTATATCAAATCAATAGTATGTAAAAAAAATATAATTAGATCAATATAACTTTTAAAACATAAATTTAAGTTATTTAGGTTTTTTAAGCTTAGGAAGAAAAAAAAAACTTATTGAATCCCACCATTGAAGTCGTAAAAAAAAAAAATTGATATGTTAGTTTTTATGGTACTTTTATGTGAAATTAATATCCTAGAGTAGCAAAATGTAATAGAAAAAGAATTTATTTCTTATTAAACCCTAATATATATATATATATATATATATATATATATATATATATATATCACAGCAAAATAAACCACACTAAAATAAATTTTCAGAACCAATAACTCGAAATCACTCCGATATGAAAACCTCCCACTCATCTACAATATTTCTTGAAAGTTGTTAATATTATAGAATACTTATAAGGACGAGGTTAGTAAATTACATAGCTAAAAAATAAAATAAAATACTCATAGCCGTAGATGAATGTAAGTGTGACTATTCCTCTTTTGTTATGTATTGATAAAAATTTTACGGAAGTCTTTGACAAATAATAATAAATAATTCATTAAAATTCCTAAATCAGTCTATTAATTTTTAATTTTTCTTTTCTTCTCAAGGGCATAATTTTGTATCTAATAGAATTCTATTAATACTTTAAAAATTTTAAGGATCTATAAGATAATAATTTTAAAAGCTATTGAAAGTTTAATAACTACTAAACACTTTTTTTAATTTAATAACGTATTAAGTAAAATTTTAAAAGTTGAATGATTAAACCTATAATTTTTTTTAGAAAAATTAAACTTGTAATTAAATCTGTATAATTATATTAATTTGATCAATATATTATATGTCATATGGGAGTTGAAACATCTTTAATTTATTTGGTTCAGTTTTAATTGGGATATTGGTATTATTTATTTAGTCTACTTTCATATACATATTTAATAGCAAATATTAGGATGAGGGTTTTCTTAATGTCTTATTGAGAAAATCCATTAACCAACATATTATCCGTATTTAAAAACTTTAAAAACTACTATCAATCAAAAATGTCAAAAATAAAATACCCAGAATTACATTTATTTTTGCCCACATCCTAATAGTTTAAGAACAACTCCAACAATGACATAAATATAAATTAGAAGTATTTAAAAATCTATTTAACTAAGGTTATATATAGAATAATTTTAGATATCAAAACTCAATTTTTCGTTTTTGTTTCTAAACAAGATGTTCTACTTATTAGTATTTTCTTAAACTTAGATTTCAAAAATATTTTTAAATCTTAACCAAAATTCATCTTTTGATAAGAGTTTTTTATTTTAAAAGATCAAACCCAACCTTCATTAAATTAATCTAAATTTTTAAATTTAATTGGAAAAAAAAACATCTGACCAATAAAATAAAATAACATATCAAATTTAAATTTAATTTAGAATATCTAATAATATTTTGCCCAAATGAGTTAAAAGTTAAATCATTTTAAATACTAATAAATTTATAGAATTTAAAAAGTTAGAATATAAAAAGTTTTCTTACAACATAAAATTAAATTTTTTTCTTTAATTATCGGTACTAATAAATGTATAGGATTTTAAAATGTTAAAATTCAAAAAGTTTTGTACCACATAAAATTAATTTTTTCTTTAATCATAATTCATATTTGAAGAGTTTTAGAATTTCAAAAGCTTTTGTAACTTTTTATTCTCTGCTACTATAAACATAGGCTTTCTTCCACCATTTTTTCCACAACATTAAAATATCTTAAGATGTTGGTGTCATATTCACCAAGTTACAAAAGATACACGTGTCAAATCTATATATCTCGAATACCAAGTTAGGCTTGCGACATTACCGTTTTACAATCTATATCTATACTATATTAAAAAGGGAGAATGTAGGAAAAACATTTTTGTACACTTTTTTCCCTTACTAAATTTACTAATTTACAAACTATGCAACTAAAATACATTATTATAAATATTAAATTAATTATTAATACTAATAAATTTATAGAATTTAAAAGGTTAGAATGCTAAAATTTTTCCTACAACATAAAATTAATTTTTTTATTTAATTATCAATACTAATAAATGTATAGGATTTACAAAGTTAGAATGCAAAAAGTTTTCCTACATTTTTTCTTTAATTGTAATTCATACTAGAATTTGAAGAGTTTCAAGAATTTCAAAAGCTTTTGTAACTTTTTATTCTCTACTACTATAAAAAGGTATCTTCCACCATTTTTTCCACAATACTTTTCACTACTTTGTTTTTAGTTTTATCAAAACATCTCTCAAAGATTATTCAATCTCAAAAACATTTCAAGATGTTGGTGGCATATTCATCAAGTTGCAAAGGATGCACATGCCAAATCTACTGTTTTACAATTTTATGACGTTGGATTTACCTAAAAGATGAGTGTGTAGTTGGGATTTGAATTTTTTTGTTACTATTTTAGCTTCTTATTATGAAAAAGAGTCATTCCTCGTTGCTCTACTCAGATTATGAACCCTATTTTATTTGGTCTATTTTTATTCTCTCTCATTTCCTTCATTTTTCCAGTATCCATAAACTCAAAAGCAATTTACGATGGTGTGTGCAAGGGAATATGATACATGAGTCAATTTATATTATGAATTATAGATTTCAGATGTTACAATTTGATTTTGAAGCTAGGTATGTTTACCTTGCAATAATAAGATATTAATATTGAAAGAGGGAACATGGTGAAATCGGCAGGCGCTATGAATTTAGTTAGATTGAGTCTTGATATGGAAACTAAGTGATAACTTTAAAATTCATAGAAAACTTGAAATTAAAAACAGACAAAATATTGAGCCAAATATTTAATAGAAAATTAACAATGTATATATGCTTAGTGATTTTTTAAAAAAAATTAATTAAGTTAAAAATACTTCGTGCAACGCATGTGGTAGCACACTAGTAATTTAAAAAGTGAACAAAATCAAAATATGTCAAGTTTTAAATTTTACAATAGGAAGTAGAACAAACGGAATTCCTTTACCAAAAAAAAAAAAAAAAAAAAGATTTGTTCGTAAGGTAATGAATTGGTGATTCGGTCAAGTCATACAACAGTCAGTCATAACCATTCTTTTTTTTTATTATTATTATTGAATATTAGGTTTGTTCTTTTATTGATATATACACAAAAAAAAAATTGTTCTTTTATTGAGTTCATAATTTGATCGTGTTATTTCACTTTTATTTGATGAAAAACTACTCTCCGTTAAAATCCCAGTTATAATTCTTTTCATGTTTAATCTGTATTGTAAATAAATATTCATATGTTTGGTCATTCTTCAATCCTAAACTTCTCTCCTAAGAGTTTAAGTTCAAAATCTTTTCTTTTATTATTTTTCTGAAATTACTGCAGAGAACCAGGGGCAGAGCAAAGGTTTCAAGGATATGGTTATTGCTTATGAAGTAAGAAAGGCGAGATTAAACATGATTCGACCAATGGAAAAGAAAGATGAAGACGAAAATGCTCAATATTAATCCAAAGCAATTATTAGTTGAGCTTCCCATAATTTTCTCTCCATAACTAATTTGCTTAAGCACTAACTAGCATGAAGGTGTTCCTTGACCAACCTAAGGAAATTACTGTAGGAAGAACCACCAACAGCAGTTGCTTTTTCTGCTTTCTTTCTCCATTGCACACTATTTTGCCTCAACTCCTTTCCCTCGTCTCCTTCCATCATTTCCTTCACAATTGCTACAACATCTGTGTGCTTTACGTCGTCGTTCAGTTCCATTCCAATGCCCCAATTGACACAAGCATATCGACAATTTGTTTGTTGATCTGCAAAGAACGGCCAAGATATCAATGGCACACCTCCACATATGCCTTCCAAAGTAGAGTTCCATCCACAGTGAGTCAGAAAAACCCCCATTGATGGGTGTGCCAGCACTTGCTCTTGCGGACACCAGCTTGTTAGAAATCCCCTGTCCTTCGTCTCTTCTACAAAATCTTGAGGTAAAACAGCTGAATCGTCCAATACCATATCAGGCCTCAATACCCACAAGAATGGTTGCTTGCTCTCTGCTAGTCCCCATGCAAATTCTCTTAAACATTGGTCTGTCATCGTGGTTATGCAGCCAAAACTTACATATACAACAGATTTTGGGGCCTGTGAATCGAGCCACTTGAGGCATTTTCGGTCTTCCTTCCACACACTCAACCTTAATGGCATCAAATGGCTTTCGGTTACTTGTCTGCTTAGTAAGGATAAGGGTCCTACAGTGTATATTTGGGGAAACTTTGCTGAAATTGCTTCTAACACATCATGTTCAAGCTCATCGAATGTGTTGAAGATGAGAGCAGAAGATCTCAAGCAACTTTGGGCTTCCGATCCCATGAAATCAAACATTGTGTCATCTATGTTTGTAGTTTTTATGAAGCTTGGGAGGTCCCTAAGGCGGATGTTTTTCATTCCTGGGATCCAGTTGATGGGTGTGTCAAGTGTACCATCACTCAAGAAAGTCTCATCTGAATGAAAAAATGAGTCATTATAAGGGACGAATAAGATAAGTTTAGAGCAGGTTTTACAGATAAGATGATGAGTTTTTCTTTTCTATTAAAATTCAAAGTTAATATTTCCATGGTAATATCACTACAACTCGATTATATTGTCAACTTCTCTAACATATACCAAAACAATAATCATTAAAAGGAAAAAAAAAATTTAACTAGTCTAATACCACAATATAAAATCATGGGAATGGCAATACATGATATATAGAACTGCAAAAGCTCCAGGAAAACTCATACCTTTGAATGGCAAAATTCCTCTTCGCACAAGCTCATCAAACTGCAGATACCCCATGAAGCCACAAGCAGAAGCGGTCCAAAACTGAACCTCTGGAATCCCCAACTCCTCAGCAGCCTTTATAGCAAAGCTCAAGACCCCATCGGCGATTATGCAGGTCACTGGAGGCACCTCCACCGAAGAATTTAGCTCAGCCACCAACTGTTTGAATGGTTTCAAAAAGTTCCTCCTAGTCGAATCACAGAGCGTCGGAACATCTGGGGAGGCTTTGTGCTCAGATGGAGGCAACCCGTCTGGTATGGTCTGGAACTGGAAACCGGATAAGCCCTTCACGGCATCAGGTGCCTGGAACTGTCTTATGTGGTTGTGATAGAACTCGGGGATGACAAAGGTTATGTGGAAACCAGTTGAATGGAGAAGCTTGGCTAATTGCAGAAGGGGCAACGTGTGCCCTTGCTCTGGATATGGGATGCACACTGCATGAGGTTTATCGGCCACTGACTTGCTCATCTCGATCAACCAAGATGACAAACTTCAAGACTTCAATTTTGAAGAACTATGTTTTGGATAAAACATAGTACTAATGATTCATCTGTCTTCATCTGTAAATTTGACTGACAGGATTGAATGGATTATATGAATAGACTTGTCATCACTAACACCGAATAAAGTAAACCATCTAGTCCATTCTTGTCTCTTCCAAGTTCCAACTACATTTTCGAGAAAATACTTGTGCGGCAAAACGAATAAACAACCAAAGCAGGGGCCCACATATTTTTGTCTTTGCTTGGTATATTATTTTACCTTCGGACCAAAAGTCTTGATGATAATCAGATCGAGACTTCTTTCTTTTTACGAAGGTATGAGATAAATAGATTTTAATGTTCAGCTGAAAGTGAACTATCATAAATCAATTTGAAGCTGAACAATTTCGTAATACTATGATTGCAAGAAATCGGTTTTGACCCCCACCGATATCCATGCAATGGATACTTTAACCACCAGGCACTGAATGAACAGTATTTGAGCCATGAAGGGACAATTCTTAGATTCGGTACGAGTCAATAAAATATATTGTTACGCTGGGCAACGATAAATGAAAATGTTCTGACCTGATCCAAACTTACGATTCTCCAGAGCATGATATGGCCTGTACATTCAGCAAGAGACACCGTTCATTCACTTTTGATCTTAAAGCAATAGAATAAGAAGCTACGAGTCAAATGCCTGACACGTGTATGAAAGGATAGGATTAGTTGGGCAACTGAGAAGATTAATCAGTCCAGCTCCTCTTGTATCCACTAACCACCAACAGACATCGTCAAAACAACAGCATCATATGATGCCCTTTCTGGTAGTGACTTTCAAATTATATATATTTTCTAGTGAACAAGAGGATTGTAAACAAAATCTTCAATTGAATCTTGCCATTCAAATATACATATAGACCTGTACATTGTATGGAAATACCAAAACAATATTAGCAGCAAAACTTCATGGAACCTCCCTGGTTATCATGAATTCAATGTTGTAAGAAATTTTCTATCTGGCAGTGGCAACATTTTGTAGTAGTGAATCTAAGTCCTTCAATCTGTAATTATGGTACAAAAACTAAAAAATTAGAATAATGCCAAGGGATTAAATAGAGAAGAAAATATAATAGAGAAACTTGAGTAGCTTGGGTACCTTATTTCACTCAAGTCTGGATAGGTTGCTATCGCTTCTTTAAAATCCTGATTTCAAAAGTCCAGATATCGTTACCATCAGGGATATATTTGGCTAAGCTAAGGTAAAACATTTTGTGAGTCCGGGAACATGACACAATCTTACCTGGTTTGCTGTGGAAGTTGTGTAGGTAACTACACATTGCATCCCAGCTTTTGTTGCAGCCTAAAAATGCAAATGAAGTTTTGAGATGATTTATTTATACATTCTGGTTTTCATTCTCAAAGTCTTCTATTTATAAAACCATAGTTACAGAGCAATCGATATACCTGCAAGCCAATAACACTATCCTCAACCACCAGGCAATCCTTTTCTGACACGCCTAGCTTCTGCAAGGCATATGTTACAGTTAAAATAACAATGCGTGTCCACTGCATATCAAGGGAGAAAGGTTCCAAAGTCATGAACTACGCATTAGTTACTTTTGAAGCTGTTATGTATATAGATGGATCTGGCTTCTTTTCTTTCACATCATCGCCTAGAAATAAACAAAAAATCCAAAAAATCAGTTGACTTCCAGAACCAACTAAGCTGAAACAAATGGATATCATCAATTCATCATTGACTGATTTCAAACAAACCAATCAGTTATTAACTTATTTGACAGGAGAGAGAAATCGTTTGTAATTGAATGCATGGTTGTACATTCAATTACCCAACAGCAAAGGCTCTGAGAAATTTCTTCAAGCTTATCACCCTCACCCATGCATTCATTTCATTTTTGTCCTTATTGTTGTAAGGCATATGTCCAATAACGGATGAGAATTCCGTATAGCAATTTTACCACAAGAAAGTATTGCATAGGAAAAATAGCAAGCTTACCAGCAAGGAAGCAATCAAGATTTTGAAACCGATCCTAAAATCAGAGAAGCATATTATACAATTATCTCGACAAGAGGAAAATTTGATCCTAAATCTATTAAAACAGAGTCTAGAGGCTTACAATTCCAATGAGGTTTTCAAGGCAAAGAATAACTGAACTTTTGGTAGCTGCAGAGCATACAGCAAGTTTCCTGCCCTACAAAAACAATACAGTATTTTACCTTAATTTCATAATCAACTTGAAGAAAAAGAAATATTGATACAAGAAGTAGAAAATTAAATGACAGAATTGACGTAAAGGACTATAAAAGTAAGTTAATGACAAAATGAACAGAGAAATGCGCCCATCACTTTGGCATATGTTTTAGAATAGGTGCATGGATCAAACCACCACAAATGATACAAGCCTAAAACAGTCCTAGATAATTATGAGATGATATCTTTCCAAATGGGTTAAGATAATTCAAAGTTCAAAACTTTATCCAGAGAAAAAACATGCAGATGGTTAAACTATTACTTACAGCGGACTTTGCCTCATCCATCAATCTTAGAACCCCAGGCCTGGGCTTCACCTGATAGAATTAAAGCAACTTTATGTTTGACGAGCCGAGCCACTCAAGCAACACAAGTAATAAAAGTTGCGTAAACAAGAAAAATCCAATGACAAATGATGCTTGATTATTTCCTTACGGTTCCAGATTTGATAATTTCTTTGTACCTTTCCGTTTTCCAGTCCTACAAGATCAAAGAAAGGGCATTAATAGAACCTCAGAGCACAAATTGTATCACGAACGTTGATTATTAGCATAAAACATATGGATCATAGCTTGCAATAGATCAGTTAAAATGGAAAAGCGTACGCAAATACTAAACTCTTCCAATGAATGCACAAGAACCGCCTGAACAGTCCATATGTACAATACTAATCCAGTATAAAATAAAAAGAGTCAAATACGAGGATATCCAATTTATATGTAGTATAAACCAACACAAATTATGAAAGCGCTCATAGCCTACATTCTCTCTCTCAGTAGCCAAATGATATAATAGCATCAGTATCGCATCACGTCACCGTAACAATAGAGATATAAGTCAGAAGTCAAATAAATATGCCTGAAGAGTATCGATCAACTTTGCTTGGTCCTCATCGTCTTCCGGAGCCTTCTCGAGGATCGTTGAAGATGGCCATCCATACTCCTTGAAGTACCTTACAGATGCAAAAACACCAATAATCCGCCGAGAACGCGTTATACAAATTACTAAGAGTCATAATAAAAAGAGAAGAATACCATCGCATTTTGGGCTTGCCGCCACCAATGCGGTTCTGGAGATCGTCGTAGAACTCGATGCTCCAATTGAGAGGCTCCGACGTAGAATTAGGGCAACGGACGTCGAAATGAGCAAACGCATCGTTATATGCTTGGCGGTGCAGGTGCTCGGACTCAAGGATGACGCCGTCACAGTCGAAAATTAGAGCTTGTAAAGAAGCCGAGACGGAGAGGGAGAAAGGTTTGTAAGAGGTAGATTTCTTGGACCTGCGGAAGCGGATGGCTGTGGGAGGAAGAGATCGACGAAGAGGAAGGGAAACCATGTCGGAAGAAGAGGGTATGAGATTGGGGCGAACGAGCATCACAGTGATGCTCGCCATGGCTGAGACGGAGAAGGAGAGCAGCTCGAGTTTCTGTGGCGCGGAACGCTCCCCGGCAACCCAACGGATTTTGTTTTGCAACCGTTATAGACCTCAACCTCAACTGTGAATCCTGTATTCCTTTTCTACTTTATCACAATGGAGAGATTATTGGTGAATCATGATGAGCTCTCACAACTATCAGATTAGGTGGATGACAAGAATTTATCTTTTGATTTAAATTTAAATCGAAGGTTTAAATATAATTTTGGTGAGGTGTAATTTCCGTTTATTTTACTTGTTATACTTTTAATATTTTTATTTTAATTTTCAAAAAAATATTTTTTTTATTTTTATTATATTTTAATCTCTCCACTTTTAAACTTTTAAAATTTAGTGTTGTACTTTAAAAAGGTAACTATTTTGATAACTTCATTTTTAATTTCAGCACGATACTTCATTTACTAAAAATCTTAAATTTTAGTCATACATTTATATTAAATAGTTTTAATTGTATATAAAATTTGTGAGACTAAATTAGTCACTTTTTTTAAAAAAATCAAAATGGTCATTGTAAAAGTATAATGACTAAAATGAAAAAAAAATACATAAACTAAAATAAACCAAAACTAAGAATACATCAACCAAAATAGTATTTATTACTTCAACTTTGATTTAATTTTTCTCCATATATAGTTATAGAAATTTAATTATAAATATCTATTTCTAATGATTTAGTTAAATTCTTCTAAAACGTTTCTACTATTATATAGATATAAACAATGTTATTACGTATTAGTTATCACATTCTTTTTTCGGATATGGCAAAGACTAGTGATGAGAGGGTACTCAGTATTCGGTAGGTAGGTGCGACGGTTAAATTATATTACTGGATTTATTTATTAGAATTTGAGTTGAACAAAAATTAACGAAAACCATGTTTTTTGGTAAAGAGAAACATGTCATGCACAAAGGTGTGAGGTTGCGATATTATGATTTGACTTTATAAATATGATTTACCTATTTTTAACAAGAAAATACTTAGCTCCACTAATCATAACTTATTTCTATTTCCAACATCATTAAAAAAAAATGATAGCTCTTATTAAAAAAAATTTCCACTTTTATATTTATCTTTCTTAAATTTCAAATATTCAATAGTAGTCCAAGTATTTTCTCTATTTCTTTTATTCAACTTAAACTTTAATATAGTTACATTATCTCAACTTTTTTTCTCTCGCATGTAAAAGAGATTATAACCTACCACACAAGAAGTATAAATTGAACTTTAAAGATTATAAGCCTTAATTTTGAAATCAAGCTCAAATCATTAAGGTTATAAAGAATCCATTTTAAAATATATATTTTTTAAATAATTTTTATTTTCAAATTTATTTCCAAAATGATGTTTTCTTGAAATTTATTAATTGTATAATACGTTGATTGAAATTTATTTAGAAAATAATACTTTTGAAAATCTTCCACCAGTTGACCGTCTCTAAGAAGAGAGGACAACAACATTTTCAACCTGAAGAGAGGGTTATCTAGATGGCGATGATCTGTTGGCGCCACGTCTATTTATTTTATTTATTAAATGAAGATATGAGTTGTTTCTTGAAAAGATGACTATTTAGATGCACATTTGATTTTTTGGAAAGAAAATATATTAATTATATTATATATTAAATAATAGCATAATATTTAATATGTTGGTCTTTGGCGTAGTTGATATAGCGCATACTTGATTTTCTCAACTTCGTGTTTGAACACGGCAAGAAAGTAAGGCACATCCACCGTGCCAAAGACTATCATTGAAACAATTGTGCTATTATGTAATATATAATATAATTAACATTTTTTAAAAAATTTACAATATGTCATCTTTTGGAGAGACAACTGCAAATGCATGCCTAGATGGTTATCTTTTGAGAGACGATCATATCTTGATTTTTCTAAATGATTAGATATAGCACCAATAGAGCACCAAATCTTCTAATCGACTAAATGCTAAAAATATCTTTTTCTTTTGAAAAGACGTTCAAATGTTGAAAAATTTTAAAAAGCATTATAATTTTGAATAAAATTTAACATACGGATTATATATTTAGTATATTTAAAACCAACATTATTTTGTAAACAAGTTTGAAAATGACCACTATTTTTTTAAAAAATTCCTAAAAAATCAACCAATCAAATATTGTTTCGCCGAAATTGTGTTAAAATAAATATAATTTTAAAAACAACTCAAACAATTTCATGTTCTCATTTTCAGAGAACTTAGATGGATTTGACAACATTTTATATTTCTCATTTTTTTACTTATTACTTTATTAATAATGTTCTTCGAGTTGGAACGACATTTTAAATCAAAACAAAAAAGGAAACACTACCTTTTTTTATTTTTACTCTATTTTTGCACATCAATGATGAAATAAACATTATTACCAAACAAAACCAATTGTTTCTCGTTTTCCACACTACCTTTTTAAATTTATGTAACAGATTTCTTTTTTAATTCAGGTAATAAATTCAAAAACTATTTTACCCCTTGAAATTTTTTTTTTAAAATTTCAACTTACAGAGTATAAAATTTTGAAAATAAACAAACACAATTTTTTCATTTAAAAAAATCCACCACCTAATTTTATTTTTTTTTAAAACACCAGAATATGGAAAAAAAAACTAATTAAAACAAATATAAATTTTCTACCTCAATTAACGCCCAAATATTAAGTAAAACTTATCCACAAGTTGGTGAATAAAAACAAGATTATCTAATAAGGATATTCTTTTACAATTAAGTTTATCTACCCACCATTTTTTTAAAGTCAATTTTTAAAGATTTAAAACAATTTTCAAACGATCTTTTTTTAATGAAAATTTAAATGTATTAGATATAAAGAAATTATAATTGAAAAAAAAAAAGAAAAGACAATCTTTTAAAAACTACAAAAAAAAGTAAAGTTGAATTATTGTGCTGGTTTCAATTTTAAAATGTGAGGCATTTGGAGTCATTCAGATCAGATGGGATGGCTGCAGCAAGAGAGCAGAGAGGCAAAAAGATCTAAACTCACATCAAAAAGAGTTTGAAAAATGCAGCAAAATCCGATTTGATCTGTGGCTGAGGCTTGTTCTGTCAGAACCTTATGTAAATCCCAAGAAGATAAGGAAAAGCCAAGTGATGTATGTCATGTCCCCATGGCCATACTCAAAATAATCTTTTAAAAAAACACCAAACAAAGGAGTTTCGTAAAGTTGAGATGTTTTTCTTCAAAAAGAAGAAACAATAGAAAGCAGAAAAAAAGGGAAGCCAAGTGGAGGAGCTAGAAGAAGTCAATCTTCAATGTTGATCTCTCTCTAGATGATAGATAGTATAGAGTAAGGGGGAGTATGTACAATAAATGCAAAATACCAAACATTCTGCCTTCCCTTTGAACAAAGAATTCCATCCTTATGATAAAAAAAAAAAAAAAAGAAACAATTCAATGCCATTTACAAACCCAGAAGAGTGGAAGACCAACCCTCTATTTGGACAGGCTGCATATTTGGTTGGTCTAAGGATTGAAGAAGTGGTTCCCGCACCGGCATTTCCAACCCAACGGCTTGTAA